>NC_046611.1:32569547-33169547 GCF_900324465.2 Anabas testudineus
TTGTTAAATCCAACTTTCTTTTTCTTTGAAGTCGTAGGCTCTTCTTTTGTCTCCTCACTGGCTCTTTCATCCTGCGCAAAGAAACTTTCCAAAGACGTTTGTTTTTTGTTCATTTTGCTAGCTTGGGGGTTTCAATTTAGAGATAATGTATTATGTATTACCAGCCGGTGCAGCCCCTTTAAGAAGATAGCAGATGTAGGTAATATGAGCGAGGCAAGTATCTTGACATGCATTACGAGGGAGTCATAGACAGATGTGGAGGAGAGAATCCAGTACTTCAAAAATAAAACATTGTTTAGAATCAGATAATGAATAAAACGAAAATAATGTAAGTTATGTATTCTTTCTGTGGTATCAATTGACCCACGGACCGGTGCCAGTCTGCGGCCCGGGGGTTGGGGACCACTGATCTACATGACATATTTTAATACAGCATAGAATTTCTTGATATTACCAACAGATTTGTGTTCTAACTTGTGTTTACAGTAAATTTTTAAGGTAGACATTTTTAAAATGGAAGGAATTTCTCTCTCTAAAAGAAAACTGCTTTACAAGAATATGTATAGAGGTGAATTCAGATAAACAAAATCTTAAATTGAGTTTTAGGCTTGTGTATGCATTACTTTTTCAACAAGATGCAGCACTGCAATAACCAACATGTCCCAGATTTCTATCTGTCTGGAAACCACAAAGCACAGTTATTTATGGGACTTGTCCAGTAGTAATTTTATAATATCATTACCATCAGATGCTGAATCTTGCCATGAGCCAAGGTAAATATCTGTTTTATTTTAGAAGATTTTTTCCCCTCTTTTTTCTTGCACTATTAACAGCCGTTTGTACTCTAGGAAGTTTAACCCTTTTATAAGGTGACATATACATGTGTTTTAATTATATTTATGTAAGAATACTTGCTTAGGGTTTTAGGTGTGTTTATTTTTATACCTGTAAGACTGGAGACCTGTGACTAAGTGATTGTGTCGGTGTAGTGCACTATAAGAAAACCTGGCTTTTAAGAAAATTTACCTGCCTTATTCTTGGATGTAATAAGGTAAGATAAGATCAAACTTTATTGATCCCACTGCAGGAAAATTTACATTTACAATTAGTCATTTGGCAGACGCTTTTATCCAAAGCAACTTACAAGTGAGATACAAGGTACAAGGCAAAGTCAGGGTAAGTGTAAAGGTCTAGTCTCAGGACCCCTACTAGAGCTAGGCCACAGCTGGGATTCGTACCCCAGTCTTCTGCATGGAGGAAGGCGATCTTACCACTACACTATCCAGACGCCAAAAATCAACTTGTTTAGAAGCTCACAAAACAGTTAAGGTGCAAGCAGTGCAAAAAGAGCAGTAAATACACTGCCCGTCCAAAACAGAAAGTCACAAACTCTAATATTTTGTTGAACTGCCTTTAGCTTTGATCGCATTCGCCGTAGCATTGTTTCGATAAGCTTCTGCAGTGTCACAACATTATTCCCATTCAGAGTTGCCATAATGTTTTTGCCAGGATCTTTGATGATTGGAGATTTGGACCGCTGTGCAAAGTCTTCTCCAGTGCACTCCAAATATTCTCAATGGGATTAAGGTCTGGACCCTGTTGAAAATATCTCTGTCTGAAAATGATGTGTCATGCTCCCTGAACCACTCTTTCACAATTTGAGCCCCTCTAATCCTGGCATTGTCATCTTAGAATATAGCCATGCCTTCAGGGAAGAGAAAATCCATTGATGGAATAACCTGGTCTTTCAATATATTCAGGTAGTCAGCTGACCTCATTCTTCAGGCACATAATGTTGCTGAACCTAGACCTGACCAACTGCAGCAACCCCAGATCATCCCACTGCCCCCCTAGGCTTGTACTGTAGGCATTAGGCATCACCCGCCCCACCCAACACTCTGGAACAGGGTAAATCTGGACTCATCAGACCTTCTTCCATTAGACAGTTCCTAACCTAATTTTATCAGTTTCAGTATTCTCCTTAGATGTATTCTTTGCTAGATCCATGCCAATAATTTGACTATTCTGAAACAGATTAACATCTTTTCCACAACCATAGGAAGTCTATTTCGCATGGTTGTTTAAGAAATGAGAAGCTACTCAAAGCCCAGTTCGGGTTAAATGACTTGTTGGCAGCTAAAGCATAATCCTCCATGAAGTAATTATCCAAGGGAGGCTCTTACCTAGTTGCTTACTTATATCCAGGTGGTGACTTTTTTTTGGCGGACAGTGTATATGATTTTAGAAATGTACACCAGCAACTTAGTAATTATAACACTACTATGTCAACATGAGAAGGGAAAATCTGCGCTTTGGTTTTAAACCTAAGTCTCCCTACATATAAAGGGCAGGTTCAGATTTCTGTTTAACAACTATTTTACTGTTTTCTTCTAAATGTAGTGACCCTTTTTTCTCGATTCAAATAATCTCCTACTACAGCTGTGAATAAATGAAAGCATGCAAGCAGAACTTTAAATACAGTTTTTAGACTTCGCGCTTAGAGATTATTACTATTCAGACAAGCAGCAATGGTATTTCTATTATATATATTATCACATACAGTTAGTATCCTTTGAGGTTACCTACTAGATACCTACAGTATAACATCCAGACCAAAATCTCCTAGCAAGGGAATAATTAAATATTATTCATATCTTACAGATTTGCCACAGATAGAATTCTGATTTAATGGATTCAAAGTAATTGTCTTAAACTGTTGAGTTGCACAGTCTTACAGCGTTAGGAATGAAAGATCTGTGTGATGTTATGTAATGTGTAAAGTAGTGTGTGATATTTTGTAATCATTTCTCAAAATTAAATAAATAAAAAGCTTTTATCCCTATTAAGCACCACATGACTTTTAATGGTAAGTTTGGCAGCTAAGCTGAAAAATGCCATGTTTTGTCTGTGTTTAAAGACAAAATTTACCAGCTATTATAAGTTAATTTGATCTGTCTCGTTCCAAATTATTAAACAATTAGCATATTCTCACAAGGCTTTAATAGTTTACAGGTAAACAATTGAATATTATGTGTTTTGCACATTTTCTTACTTTTAGTTGTTTTTTACTTCCTACATCAAACTATTAGTAATACTATACAGCTTTCATAAAATGTAATGTCATCATAGCTTTCTCCATAGTTTTCAAATCATATTTCAGTTACTAAAAGTTTATTTTCAGTGTGAAAATATCTGATGATCTGGGTCTTGACACATATGGTTGTGTGTTCAGCCCAGTTTCAGTACTACTACCCTGCAGTTATATCTAGTCCGATTCTAAGGTTGCTTTTACACCACAGTGCATTTGCTTTGGTCCGAATCAGTGGATGAGTATGTAAACTTGGAGCGTTTTCCTCTGTTTCAGTGTACAAAAATGCGCCACGTCAAATCATGGGAGAACGTTCTCTCCGCTTATTGGTCAGATGTGTCTGCCACAGGAACAAAAAAAGGAAAATGTAGAAAGAAGGTAAAATGTTGTGGACTACAGACCTGGTGTCTGTAAGGAACCTCACCTTCTCCGCAATCAATCAGATATATCTTGATCCGCAACATCTAGCGAACTCTGGTGCGGTCCTGGTGAGAAAGTGTGCCAAACAAAAACATGTTGTCTGAGTACAACGTACAGTAGTCCACAACATTCTACCTTCTACCTGTATTTTTTATTTTTTTGTTCTGCTGCAGACACATCTGACCAATAAGCGGAGAGACCATTCTTACGTAATTTGACTTGACGCATTTTCGTACACTTTTTCTTAGTGTGTAAAGAAACCGAACCAAGAGGAAAACGCTCCAAGTTTACAAACTCATCCACTGATTCGGATCAAAGCAAATGCACTGGAAAATGCATTCTGCTTCTTCAGGGGAACCAGGCTAGAATAAGACCTCCATTCAATAAAGTCAAGACCTCAGCTCTGGCTGAGACACCTGCAGTAAAGGAAGGAGCTAAATGCATCTTGAAGTGTCTAATATCAAGTTCCCCTCATGAATTGAATTTTCTGCTCTACACAGTTTAATCTCTTCTAAACACACTTTGAAATATGTAATTCCAACAGGTAAAACCTTTATATAGTGGCAGTAGCTCAGTTGGTAGATCAGTCTTCCATGAGTTACATGGGAAAGTGTCTTTGGGCAAGACACTGAAATCCTAGTAACACCACCATTTATATGCAGCTGTTCAGCAACAATTTTCCCAAAAGGATTAATAAAGGATGCTATTATTATTTATTTTGTTATTATACAGTTGTCTTTTATCATTAATGTATGTGCTGATTTTAAATGTCTCATTAATGAATAGTATCTGGTTAGCTGAGGATTTTTTTTATATAGGGAACATGGCAGTTCCATTACAACATTTATGCTACATTTTCAGTGATGTTCCCGTCATGTCCCTCCTTTAGACTATATTCGCCAACCTCCTAAAATGTCAAATTGTTGTGAAGCTAATAAAGCATAAGGTTTGGAATATTAGAGATGTCTTTGAATCCTCTAAATGAGAATTTGTATATATATATATATATTTATGGCAACCTGGAACATACATGGAAGATATCAATAATATTTAATTATTCACTTGCCAGGAGATTTTGGTCTGGATTTTATACTGTAGTTATGTAGTAGGTATATATGATACTAACTACATGTGAAATTATGAAAATACCATTGCTGCTTGTTGGAATAATAACTATCTCTAAGCGCCTAGCCTAAAAACTGTATTTAAAGTTCCATAATGCTTTCCTTTTATTCACAGCTATAGTAGGAGATTATTTGAATTGAAAGAAAAGGGTCACTACATTTAGAAGAAAATAGTAAAAATCTAGTTAAATAGTCAAATAGTCAAATTATTGGCAAGCATCAAGCAAAGAAAACAAGTAAGGATATTGCTGAAGTTGCTAAAATTGGGTTAAGAAATGTTCAATAGAAGAAGGTCATGTGGTCTGATGAGTCCAGATTTACCCTGTTCCAGAGTGATGGGTGCATCAGGATTAGAAGAGAGGCAAGTGAAGTGATGCACCCATTATGCCTAGTGCCTACAGTACAAGCCTGTGGCGGCAGTGCTATGATCTGGGGTTGCTGCAGTTGGTCAGGTCTAGGTTCAGCAACATTATGTGCCCGAAGAATGAGGTCAGCTGACTACATGAATATACTGAATGACCAGGTTATTCCAATAATGGATTTTTTCTTCCATGATTTTACGGGCATATTCTACGATGACAATGCCAGGATTCAGGGGGCTCAAATTGTGAAAGAGTGGTTCAGGAAGCATGACACATCATTTTCACACATGGATTGGCGACCACAGAGTCCAGACCTCAACCCCATTGAAAATCTTTGGAATGTGCTGGAGAAGACTTTGCACAGCGGTCCAACTCTCTCATCATCAATACAAGATCTTAGAGAAAAATGAATGCAACTCTGATGGAATAAATGTTGTGACATTGCAGAAGCTTATCAAAACAATGCCATGGTGAATGTGTGCCTTTACCAAAGCAAAAGGCAGTATATATGGCAACTGTCAAAACATATTCTATTTTTCAGATGCTAACTCTTCATTAGTTTCAGGGTTTTAGCACTAATTGTGTCCTATTTTATCTTGGGACCAACATCTAATGGTTTCTAGCCATAATGCTGTGGTCAAAGCTAAGTGCTATGTTAGCAAATAATTTCTTTACATTATTGTTTAACCCCACAATTATGAGCAACAACCAACTGTAGTATAAACAGAACAGTGTCAGCAGGAGTGGTACACAAATTGAAAAATGGTGAGGGAATAGAGGAAGATTTGTATCCCCACTTTTACAGAGGTCTATTTAATGTCTCATTTACTCCTCCTTTCTACCTTTTTGTCTGCCATTTTTGTTCATTCTGCATTTGTTATTTCAGGGAGGCGACCCCACGGCCACTGTACTCACTTTGTGTGCCATGATGGACTTTAATTTAATGCAAGAGGCGTGCCAACTGGCCATCCGGGATGTGGGTGGCCTTGAAGTCCTTATTAACTTGCTGGATACAGATGAAGTTAAATGCAAAGTAAGTGCTAACCCAGGTGTTTCTAGACCTTTTTTTATCCCAGCCCCCCTATAAAAAATTACCAGAGTTTTTTTTCTCTTTGTCCCTGAATGTGGGTGTCCAGTTTGGCAGATAGGTCAGCAGTTTCCCAAGTGAAAGACAAGAGTTGGTAGTTCAGGCTATTTTCCTCCAAAAGGAAAACTAAAACATTCAAAAGCAAATATATATAAATTAACCATATCAAAAAGCACATTTACATATCTACAACAGAATGACATATGTCCCATCCTAGTCAAATGACATTGAAAGCGTGCCATGATGTGCTAAAAACTAGCCTATTAGCTCAATGCAAATACATAATTGAATTCCCTCTTATCTACATGCTAACTGAGATTGACATCAGTAGTTGTTGGATGATTTGTGTGCTTCCGCTAGTTAAGCGTAACACCAATTAAATCTTCATCGGTCAGAAGGAATTGGGAGACATCTCTAGGTTAAGTTCTTTCCATTTATTCTCCTCACAGCAGTTCAACAACATGCAACATCCAGTATCCAAAGTCTACAAATGATGCATGGATGTGAGTTTGTGGTTGTATATAACTATGTGTGTGGTTACCTTGAATTTGAAACAGCATAACAATAAATAAACACAAAGGTCTGTGGCATCTGGTAATCAAAGAATAACTAAATACAACCAAATGTATGGGTAAGATAACATGGTGCCATTTCCAGTAAAACACAAACGTAATTAGCCATACAGCTTCATATGGCCACAAGAGGGAGCTCTAAGATCACAAATGACCATATGCAATATTTTAAATGGTTGTATCAAGAAAAATCTTCCATTGTTGGTTATATTGTACAAAGACAGTTATTATTTAGAACTTGTAAAACAACTATATCAACAATAATCAGCCTAGAATGTCTATGCAATAGATCTATAGATGCGATCATACAACAGAGCTCCTGTTTAGCTGGTGCTAATGCTAGCAACACGTTAATTACTTACATACATTGAATAGCAACTGTGATTGAACCTTTCTTACAGTAAGTACAAATAAGTAATGTACAAACTTACAGTGAAATAGATGCACACAAGAACTCACTCCTACTACGCAGACCACAGTATCCCAAACATTCTCCACCATTCAGCTCAACGGATGGCACACTGAAGGGGAGCTTGGGAGCTCAAACTTTAATAAAGAGGAGAAGTGCATGTTGGGTAATGTAGTTCCCTACGACTTTTAGCAAAATTAGTCTGAAAATTCTATGACCACAGGGAGTTTTAACAGCCACCCCTGAATTTGCACTGCAAATACACTCACAAGTGCCTGGTAAGTAGACAATAAGCTGCTGTCATTGTCAGACATTTTTGAGAGTTATACCAGTTTAGTGACTAGACGAACATAAGTATGATTTTTCACGTGAACCTCTGATGATCAGACAATACCTTCTGTTCTTGGGAAAACATTTGTTATAGTACCTGCCAGCCATAGGGCTCTAGCAAGGTGCGTGTCCACAACCATGACTACTTGTCCCGCTGTAAGATTAGAAGTGAATGTTTTCCATTTCTATGGATATTGTAGACTGGAAAGAGAATTCTGAATGAAGTGACTCCAGAAATGATCAGCAATTACCTGACTGTGTCTCCATCTTCTCTTTGATAGACAGTCTTAAGGTCCATACACAGTTTGTGGAAGTAAGGTGTCTTGGCGCCCCATTAACAAAAGCTCCTTAAATCCACCTCTCAAATTCATTCTCTGGTCTGACCATGAATCTACAACCATTCTAGGGATGAGATGGAGGTGGATGCATGTTGTTGTTAGGCATTTATAAATGATCCCCCAACGTTCCTCATGCCTGCGACCTACCTTGATAGTGTAGGGTCCGGAACAGCCTACCGTGGACTAGAATGGAGGCTTGTAAAGGCTGTGTTGCATGCTGAGGGAGGATTTACCATTTTAGGTGTAGAAGGTGTGCCATGCCTTTTCTTGCCATCTACACAAAGATGTTGATGTTTCTGAATGACTCGTTGTCTTCTGGGGATTCAGTATGTGTGCCTGATCTCTGCATACAGCCTTTTGGCATCAGGATGAAGGAGCAATTACTTGGAACCATTAGCTAGAACTATCCGATGAATGCTGTCTAGTTCCAGACCTGAGGCTTGACGCAGTCGACCACCCTGATAAGGCCAGTCATAGTGTCATATTCAGGTGAGAAATTAGTGAGGTGATGACCTGAAGAAACTGAACGACCTGCTTCTTATTCCTCTGTAAAACTGTGTTGTGGGGATTGTAGCAATTTTGTCTCAGTCTCTATCCATCCATTTGTTGACATGTCATTGGCAATTGCCCCATTTAAGGACTGATAAGCAGCAAGCGATTATGTAACTGCTCAGGTCTGGCATACTAGGGGTTCTGACAGATGTTTGGCCACAAAAGACAGCTGTCTGCTTCAAGAATTGAGGGCCTTATGTACAGTAGTGGAGTCTGTCCACAGACCAATGCATTGCAAGGGCAGGGTGAGTTCTGTTCTGAGAATCTTTGCTAGCTGTGCACCGGACAAAGCCCCATAGAGCTTTAGGCCAAGCACTTACAACTTCTGCTGAGGAGCTATGCAAGATCTGGCCATTAGGAACGAAGTGCAGATCTGGCCTTGTGGATTTGTCATTCTGAGATAGACTACAGCTCGATATATCTGTTCTGAGGCATCGCAGAACACATGCACCTCATAGATTGACTCATTTCTGTTGGCACAAAAAAGTCACTTTCTTCTATAGGTTTATCCCATCCTCTCTCCTTGTTCCACAAGGCCTTTACAATGAGCTTTGATATAGTGGTTTCTTGGCCATATTGGCTGGCAAACACTATAGATGTGACAAAGGTTAGGCTCTGAAGGGTGCACTGCACAGTCCATCCATCCATCCATCCATCCATTTTCCACTGCTTATCTGGGTCGCGGGGGGAGCAGCTTAAGCAGAGATGCCCAGACTTCCCTCTCCCTAGACACCTCCTCCAGCTCTTCCGGGGGAACACCGAGGCGTTCCCAGGCCAGCCGAGAGACATAGTCTCTCCGGTGGGACAGGACCGGAAAACCTCCCCTGTGAGGCGTCCCTGGGGCATCCGAAACAGATGCCCAAGCCACCTCAACTGGCCCCTCTCGATGCAGAGGAGCAGCGGCTCGACTCCGAGCTCCTCCCGGGTGACTGGGCTCCTCACCCTATCACTAAGGGTGCGCCCAGCCACTCTGCGGAGGAAACTCATTTCGGCCGCTTGTATCCGCGACCTTGTCCTTTCGGTCATGACCCAAAGCTCATGACCATAGGTGAGGGTAGGAACGTAGACCGACCGGTAAATCGAGAGCTTCGCCTTTCGGCTCAGCTCCTTTTTCACCACGACGGACCGGTACACCTACCCGCATTACTGCTGCCGATGCACCAATCCGTCTGTCAATCTCACGCTCCCTTTTTCTCTCACTCGTGAACAAGACCCCAAGATACTTAAACTCCTCCACTTGAGGGAGGATCTCCCCCCAACCTGGAGGGTGCAAGCCACTTTTTTCCGGTTGAGAACCATGGCCTCGGACTTGGAGGTGCTGATTCTCATCCCAGCCATTTCACACTCGGCTGCAAACCGCCCCAGTGCCTGCTGGAGGTCCCGGTCTGATGAGGCCAACAGGACAACATCATCTGCAAAAAGCAGAGATGAGATCCTGTGGTCCCCAAACCGGATTCCCTCCGGCCCCTGGCTGCGCCTAGAAATCCTGTCCATAAAAGTAATGAACAGGATCAGTGACAAAGGGCAGCCCTGTCGGAGTCCAACGTGCACCGGGAACAAGTCTGACTTACTGCTGGCAATGCGAACCAAGCTCCTACTCCGGACCGAACGGCCCTTAACAAAGGGCCCCGAATCCCGTAGTCCCGAAGTACCTCCCACAGGATGCCACGAGGGACACGGTCAAACGCCTTCTCCAAGTCCACAAAACACATGTAGACTGGATGGGCGAACTCCCATGAGCTGGTCCAGTGTTCCACGGCCAGGACGAATTTCATCCACCCCTGGTGCCTTGCCCCTGAGGAGCTTACTGACTACCTCAGTGACTTCGACCAGGGAAATGGACGAGTCAGCCTCTGAGTCCCCAGCCTCTGCTTCCTCAACAGAAGGCGTGTCGACAGGGTTGAGGAGATCCTCAAAGTATTCCTTCCACCGTCCCCAGTCGAAGTCAGCAGCTCCCCACCTCCACTGTAAACAGTGTTGGCAGGAAACTGCTTTCCCTTTCTGAGGCGCATAGTAAATGGTAGATGGTCTGCACTTATATAGCGCTTTTCTACCTAGCTGGTACTCAAATCGCTTTACATTGCGTCTCATTCACCCATTCACACACACAAGCACACACACATTCACACACCGATGGCAGAGCTGCTATGCAGCTGACCTGACTCACCGGGGGCAACTAGGGGTTCAGTATCTTGCCCAAGGACACTTTGGCATGTGACGTGGAAGCCGGGAATCAAACCACCAATCCTGTGATTGGCAGTCAACTGCTCTACCTATTGAGCCACAGCCACCCCAATGCCATCCATGGCCTCGCCGAACTTCTCCCAGGTCTGAGTTTTTGC
The DNA here is from genome assembly GCF_900324465.2 of Anabas testudineus. Lineage (NCBI taxonomy): Eukaryota > Metazoa > Chordata > Actinopteri > Anabantiformes > Anabantidae > Anabas > Anabas testudineus. The sequence continues at coordinate 32,580,172 of NC_046611.1, forward strand.
CTCTGTGGCTGAGCGGGCTGCGGCACGTTTGGCCTGCCGATACCCATCAGCTGTGTCAGGACAACAGGCCAACCAGGCCTGGTAAGACTCCTTCTTCAGCTTGACAGCTTCCCTTACTTGCGGTGTCCACCACCGAGTTCGGGGATTGCCGCCACGACCAGCACCAGAGACCCTATGGCCACAGCTCCGAACAGCGGCATTGACAATGGAGGTGGAAAATTTGGTCCACTCGGACTCAATGTCTCCAGGCTCCCTCGGGACCTGGTTGTAGCTCTCCCGGAGGTGGGAGTTGAAGACCTCTCTGACAGCCGCCACCAAACGTTCCCAGCAGACCCTCACAATACGTTTGGGCCTGCCAAGTCTATCCAGCTTCCTCCTCCTCCACCGGATCCAACTCACCACCAGGTGGTGATCAGTTGACAGCTCAGCCCCTCTCTTCACCCGAGTGTCCAAGACATATGGTCGGAAGTCAGATGACACAACCACAAAGTCGATCATAGACCTCCAACCTAGGGTGTCCTGGTGCCACGTGCACTGATGGACACTCTTAGGTTTAAAGATGGGGTTTGTTAAGGACAAACTTTGACTAGCACAGAAGTCCAATAAGAAAACACCCCTCAGGTTCAGATCCGGGAGGCCATTTCCTCCCAATCACGCCCCTCCAGGTATCACTGTCATTGCCCACGTGGGCGTTGAAATCCCCCAGTAGGACGACAGAGTCCCCAGTCGGAGCACCTTCCAGTACCCCTTCCAGAGACCCAATGAAAGCCGGGTACTCTACACTGCTATTTGGCCCGTAGGCACAAACAACAGTGAGAGCTGGGGGGCTATAAGCAAGCCCACCCCTGCCCGTCGCCTCTCACCATGGGCAACTCCAGAGTAGAAGAGAGTCCAACCTCTCTCAAGGAGTTGTGTTCCAGAGCCCAGACTGTGTGTGGAAGTGAGCCCAACTATCTCTAGCCGGTACCGCTCAACCTCCAACACAAGTTCAGGCTCCTTTCCACTCAGTGAGGTGACATTCCATGTCCCAATTGCCAGATTCCTTGTCCAGGGATTGGGTTGTCGAGGCAACCGTAACCGACCTTGATCCACACTGCACCGACCCCCTATGCGCCTTCCTGCAGGTGGTGGGCCTACTGGAAGGCGGTCCCACATCGCTCCTTCGGGCAGCGCCCGGTCGGGTCCCGTGGGAAAGATCCCGGCCACCAAGCGCTCGCCTATGTGCCCCAACCCCAGGCCTGGCTCCAGGGTGGGGCCCCGGTGACGCCAATCCGGGCGACGTAACCGACCTTGATGTTATATTCATCATAAAGGGTTTATGAACTGCTCTTAGTCTGCCGTCGCCTAGGACCTGTTTGCCTTGGGAGACCCTACCAGGGGCTTAAGCCCCCGGCAACATAGCTCCTAGGGTCATTCGGACACGCAAACCCCTCCACCACAGTAAGGTGGCAGTTCGGGGAGGGGACACACTGCACAGTGTTTATAGCAAATCATGTCAGTTGGGCAGTGCCAGCTTAGTCCCAGTGTTGTTCATCAAGGAAGATGTGAAACCACTCCTGGAACATTGCTTGCCCACTGTCGGATTTCTAATCCTCCCTCTTTGAGCAGCTCCCTCATTCTTTGAATGAGCTCCTTTGCCTCATGCGGATCTGAGAGGGACTGCAAGCAGTTGTCCATGTAGAAGGAATTGTGCACAGCTTCATAAATATCCTTGATAGTAGTCCTCGACTCCAGCATAGCAATAGTCTCTTCATCCTCCTTAGAGTGGGTGACCTCTCACTCTGATCTGTAAAGCAGGATGTCCAACTGCCAGAGACGTAAGGTTCATGCAGTGTATTTCTCCTTTCTGTGATGGCATACTGTTTGCAGGCCTATCCTAACTTAGTACATACAGCTACCGGTTCTTGCTGTGGTCCTCGAGCACTAAACAGATGGGACTGACCAGGTATAGGTTGAACCATTCAGGATCGTGGGCTACACTTGCTTAAATCCTTCAAGAGGGACCTGTATTACATTCTGTCTAATGTTTTTTCTGTGAGAGAACCTCATCCTTCTGATTTAGGACCAGGTACTTCACAGCAGGTGGAAGTACAGTGGTCATTTCTGAACTATCGTTCAAGACAACAAAGGTATCCAGGGAGCTTAACTACTTTGAGCATTACGCAACCAGAGTGACTGGAGTTATCAAAGTAGATCATCCTGGTACTCACAGCAAGGATATCGGGATTCTGCTTTCTAGCTTCGGCAAAGTCATGAAGCACTGATAAATGTTGATTGCCACAAGAGCTGCATGGTTTTTGTACAGTACAGTGTTCAGCTGCATGTTTGCGACCACAGCACCAGCACTTGTCCTTCTCTCTTATCCAGGCTGCAACCACTTGGAGGGCAAGCCTGCCAAATGCAATGCATCCATTCAGATAATGCTCTGTACCCTCACAGTAAGGACAATAGGGTTTAAACTGCTATCTTTTTTTTGTCTGTTCTTGTAAGCTTAGACAACAGTCAATCCAAAACAGTTCAGTTCAGTGTAGCTCACTACCAGCAATATCATCCAAGGTACTGAGCATCCCAGCCAAGCTTGATACGTCAAGAAAGAAATCCTCAAACGCCTGAGAATCACTTGCTCTCATGGCTGGACAGTTCAGTATAGCATTCAGCTCACTTTGTATTAACTGTGTTAGTTGATCTAGAGCACTTATTTCACTGGTGTAGCACGTTGGATCATGCATGTAGCACTTGGCAACCTGAATAGCACTTGGAAGCTCCAGTTGTTCTAGCAGAATGTGGTATTCATAGTCCTTTGACAGCTGTACATGTGGTCCAAGAACACTATCTTTTCTTTTCGTTTTCTACCGAGTTTTAGGCACAGTGTGATTCAGTTCTGGTTAGTTACTCAGATTCAAGGTTCTCTATGTTCATTAATCACTAGTTTCTGTAAGGAGACTGGCAGTAGCAACTCTACACAGAGAGTGAAAAGACCTCCATCCCACTAGGATCCACACATACACCCTTTAACTCTCCTACAATAAAGTTACCTGTGCTAACCAGCTAGTTTGGAATGCCAGCTCACCAGGATAATCCACTTCAATGAGAGGAACGCCCGTTGGAGTTTTTTTCTCTCGCCTCTTTCAAATCAGTTACATTCAGTAGCTCTATTGAGTGCAGCAAATGTCCAGTCAAGAATGTCCTACTTAACTTTTATACCTTTCAACTATGTTTTCTTCTGCTCACACACCTGTATGAGTTGTGTGGTCTGCTAGAGTCCTGGGTGGGAGTGTAGAAACTTCCATGTGCGCAGTACTCTCACATCTCGCGCTAACCTGTTCATGATGCATTTAGGAACACTGTGTAATTCAGAACTCTAAAATAATAACCTGGGTTACACTAGCGTTGGCACCATATACTTTACTGGTGAGTGGGCGCAGGCTCTGTCAATATAACTGACTCACAAGAACCTGTACAGCAGTACAGGCCTCCAGAGCAAACTGGTGGAACCCATGGCTGAAATCCATGATTAGATGGTAGAGGTTATATTGTACAAAGACATTTATTATTTAGGACTTGTAAAACAACTCTATCAACAATAATCAACCTAGCATGTCTTTGTAACAGACCGACAGATATGGCATTGGCAACACAAATTACTCTGCAATCATACAACAGAGCTATTATTTGGATGGTGCTAATGCTAGCAACATGCTAGCTACTTACATACATTGAACAGCCACAGTGATTGAACCTTTCTCACAGTAAGTAAGTAAGTAATGCACAAACTTACAGTCAAATGGAAACACACAGGAACTCACTGTTACTATACCGACCAACTAACAGCATCCTGAACTCTCTCCACTGAAGGCACACAAACCATGTCAGGAGCTCAAACTGTAATAACAAGATGAAGTGCATTAAGGGTAATGTAGTTCCGTATGACTTTCAGCTAACATAGTCTGAAAATCCTATGACCACAGGGAGTTTTAACAGTAGTAATGTGATACAGTTTTGAGGGCCAAGACCCCCTACGGATGAAATCCTATAACCGACCCTGATGCTGGCCAAAACTGAACCTCAATGGCTTGCAGGCAACTAAGCAGTCTTTGTGTGCTGGGCTGTGTTTTACTGTAGTTACAGTACATACACACTAGCACTGGGCCCTCATAGACGAAGCAATTATTCTCCTATATGCTGAATGACAGTTTAGGTTATTATATACCTCTGTTTATTATGGCTTTATGTCCTGTCTATTTTTAGTTGAGAGTGAGATCTTAATAGATTTAATGAATTTGAAATGATCATACTGATTGTTTGATGTGTTTTTTTCATTAGATTGGATCTCTGAAAATCCTTAGAAAGATAAGTCACAATGTGCAAATCCGTCAGACCATTGTTGACATAGGAGGCCTGCAGAGCATTGTGAAGATTCTGGACTCACCAGTCAAAGACCTAAAAGCCTTAGCTGCTGAGACCATTGCTAATGTGGCTAGGTTCCATAGAGCAAGGAGAATTGTCAGACAGTATGCTGGTATCAAGAAACTGGTGAGTATGAGCACAGGAACTTGTAATTTTAGTGATGCGTAACAAGATGTCTGTATTTCAGACAGATAGAACCTGATCTTTGCATTTGTTTGCATTATATTAATAATAATAATATAGCCTGTTCTACCATGGCAGATATCCCATTGAAACAGTTGCATGTACAGTAATTGCTTTGTAATTTAATACAAACCTTTTTTACCAAACCTCGGACATCTTGGAAACTTGAGAAAAAAGTATAATGTGTTATGTTTGTGCAATCCATCTATTACATAAACCATTTGATTTTAGTTTAAATTATAAATCAATAATTGATCACTTACCCATGGCCGTTTCATTCTTTACCAAATACTAAGTAGAGGTTGTATAGTTTCTGAAAACCTCCATTTCTGAAAATGCATGCAGGGCTTAAAGAGATAGAATGTCCCTTACATTCTCTGTCCTGCAATCATGTTTGTTGACAGAGGGACCAATGATTAAAGCCTTTATGTCTTGTATAGTTTCCTCAGCCCCAAATCAGATGTTCTCATGTGTAAGTCACTTACAAAAACAGATTAATTTCAGTCAGTGCAATTTGACTGCCTTTGAACTGTGCAGTGTGCAGTAACAGTTTTGCCTGCTCTTGCTCTTTGGCCAGGAACTATGGATTGGAATAATAACTAAACTACCAGGCCTAATATCTATGCTGACAATTTTCTACTTCCTGCATCTCTAGCTTTTGGATCCTTGAAGAGTAAATTAATCCCTTAATTACAGCCAAGAACTTGTTATTTCCATTTGCAACAATCTATTTTCACACATATCCTGCAAGCACACATTCTAGAAGCCTAAAATTTATGTCAAGTTGGTCAATTTGTGTAGGGTTTTGTGTGTTAATCCACATGGACTGTATATCAAGTTAATTGTTCTCCATAAAAAACAAAATGGTGATATGTTTTTTTTGCATTTGGCATCTGTACACAACCACACTGAATCTGAAATACAACACTGAAGATTTAAGTTTAATCATTAAGCTTTAAGTCAAGATGTGTTTCAAGTGTGGTATTATCCATTCAGGAATTACCGACATTTTCATACACACACACACACACACACACACACACACACACACACACACACACACACACACACACACACACACACACACACAAACACAAACACACACATTTTGGGGAGTCATGAATAAATTACAGGAAAAATATATGAAATGACCACTATAGGTCATCAGACATATAAGAAACATGCTAAGTTGAACTATTAGCTTCTCAGACATGCAATGTCTCACTGTTCAGGTAAAACTGCTGGACTGTGTTACTAATTTCACCAACCTGACTGCAAATCAGAAGAAGGATATAGATGTGGCCCGCTGTGGAGCGTTAGCACTGTGGAGCTGTAGCAAGAGTACCAAAAACAAGGAGGCCATCCGTAAGGCTGAGGGTATCCCTCTACTGGGACGTCTGCTCAAGTCTCCACATGAGAACATGCTTATTCCTGTCGTGGGCACCCTGCAGGAGTGTGCCTCAGAGGTGACTGGGGGAATATGTTTATTGTGGAAATTTATAATATACAGCTACAGAATATATCTCAGTATCTGAGTAAAAGTAAAAATGGGGAGACAGTATGCTTGGGTTTATCAATAAATTTGTTGACAATGAAATATAGAATAAAACCTGCCTGATCCACCCAACTGTGGTTATATTATTGAAAGTATAAAATATCTGCAGGGTGTGCACAATAAAAATAATACATGGAATCAACACAATGAAAGATATAACTAAGATCTGTAAGGTATGAGATTTACTATGATTAAGAATGTATGATATTTAAAAATCTAAGGTAAAAGAAATGATGATAGACATGTGATGTTTATGTGGTTCCTTAATTCAGGAGCGCTACAGGATTGCCATTCAAACAGAGGGCATGATTAAAGATTTGGTCAAAAACCTTAGCAGTGACAGTGATGAGCTACAAATGCATTGTGCCAGTGCAATATTTAAGGTACTTCTTTTCCATATACATATCCTTTTTGTATTTTGTTTTGTACTACTTTTTTTCCCAAAAAGATGTAGACTGTGAAGGTGATGTAGAACTTGACATTCTAATTCTCTTTGTAGTGTGCTGAGGACAAGCAAACCCGTGACCTGGTGCGTAAATATAGAGGTTTGCAGCCACTGGTTTCACTGTTGGAAAAAGCAGATAATGAGCAGCTCCTTGCCGCTGCCACTGGGGCCATCTGGAAGTGTTCTATCAGCATGGAGAATGTGGCTAAGTATGATTGGAATCAGGGTGTAAATCTGAGTACCTCTTATTAACACAAAAGAAAATGTGTTTTCTCGAAGTAGGGTACCGGCCCAAATACATGTCTTAACTCCAGGCATCTTATATGTTATAGTCTTTTTGTAGTGTTTTATATATCTTATGGGTTGTATGACGTTGATAGTATGACTGTATGTGTAACAGAGGATAGCAGTAGTCACAGATTAGTAAGTCTTTGACAAATGTTTAATGTACATAGGCGCAGCAGTCTAATAAACCTCAATGTAGAAGGAAGTTAATAGGCATTTAGTTATGGGCTCACGTACCCATAACTAAATGTGTTTGCAAAGTTGACGCATCTTACATATACTGTACAATGCAGTACAGTGTACATAGATGAATTACACCACAGGATACATAAATAATAATAAATAGTGTGTAATTCAATACAGTAATAAAAAGAGTAAACTTACCTGAATCATCATATGACATATTTTACAGGGACAGGGCATTCTATTATGACTAGCTGTGTCACTTTTTCAGTCTCACACTGTTGTCATACAGTATTTCCCTTTCCTTTTTCATGGAAAGAATGATTTAGCTGTATTTATTTTCTTATTAAATGTGAGACCAGGGACATAATATATCGACGCAAGAAAATGTGTTGGTACACTTCTATTAAAGAAAGAAAAACCTATGATGGTTATTGAAATAATGTGAAACTGACAAAAGTAAAAATAAATCAAAATGTCCTAAAAATTAACTAATGAAACCACATTGTTACGAACCAGACTGATGGGGACCAAACAGGTGAGAACAAAAGGATATTTATCTTTATCTATTTTATCTAACAAACACTAACAAAGTATACACTTAAAGAGACCCGAAAACATGTTGGAAAAATACAAACAAAAACATAACCTGACTCACAAAGTATCAACTGAAAACACTGTGGTAACACAGGCAAAAGACAAACTAGAAACCAACACACTACCACAAAACAAGATAAGAACACAAACAAACTCCGAAACAAGAAATTCAAAGTAGCAACGAAAACAACAAACTAGATGTACAAAGTAACAAACAAAAATCACTGCGGAAGACAGGATGGACGGGAACAAACATACAAAACTAACAGGACAAAGTGACAACAAAAAATGCACTGCAAAAGGCAGGCAACTCACAAACAAAACAAGGGTCAAACAAAGTGCAGACCAGGGTGAAACAAGTCCAGAGTCCAGAGTATACATAAGAGCGACTAACTGACAAACTAGTGGTGAGGATCTATGAACAGTTTGCAACAAACCAGCAATCAACTAAGGACTGAGGGGTGCTTATAAAACAGAGGGATGTACAGGTGAAACGAGTCAGGTGTGGCAGGAGAGCGAGCACAAAACAAAACATAACCTACGGACAGGGGCAAAGGGAGGAATTGTAACACACATTGCTTTTGAGTTTTGGTTCAACAGAAGCATTTTAAAAAACAAACTATGATGGTACCCCCAGAAAAGATTGAAAATAATGTGACCATAGGGACATGTTAAACTAAAGTGTGTCCTATATTAGCGCCACAGGTGTCTTCAAACTTGTAGTAGGTCATTCTGACTATTTAAAGGGTAAGAAAGTAGTCACTGTGCTGTTTAGTATAATGGTGTGGACCACACTGAACATGAACCACAGTAAGCTAAGAAGAGAGTTGTCTCAAGAGATTAGAAAGAAAATTATAGACAAATATGTTAAAAGTAAAGATCATCTCCAAACAGCTTGATGTTTTTGTGACTACAGTTGCACATAATATTCAGACGTCTATCGTCCATGAGACTGTAGCCAACCTCCCTGGACACGTCAGCAAGAGGAAATTTGATGAGAAATTGAAGAGACGAATAACACGAATGGTAAGCAAATGGTAAGCAAAGAGCCCAGAACAACTTCCAAAGAGAGGTGAACTCCAAGGTGCAGGGTGCAATTAAATTTCATGACTATCAATGCATTCTAAAGAAAGTCAAGCAGTGTCACAAAGCTTGGTCTCAGTCACACGTCATGGGTCCTCCAACACAATAATAACCCTGTTTTGGGTTATTACAGCTAACAATACACAAAGAATAGCTAAGAACAAACCACTGGATTAGTCTAAAGAGTCAAGATACAAGATTCAAAAAACTTTATTAATCCCAGAGGGAAATTGTTTAGTGGTCTTCTTTGAGTCTTGATCTAAATCAAGGGTGCCCAATCCTGGTCCTCAAGGGCCACTGTCTTGCTTGTTTTGCAACCAGCCCTGCAGCTCTAGCTTCTGATTGGCTGAACACACCTGATCCAGGTAATCAGCAGTGTGTAGGACAGAGATGGCAAGAAAACTTGCAGGATAGTGGCCCTCGAGGACCGGGATTGGACACCCCTGATCTAAATCATATTGAACATCTGTGAAAGGATTCCAGCCTGAGACAGCTGTTAAGGGCACTATAAGTATTGATAAGACCAGTTTATTAGATTGTTTTTTAAAATGCTTCTGTTGAACCACAACTCAAAAGCATTGTCTGATTTTCATTAGTTACCAGTGACCAATTCAGACCAATTCAGTGACACATACAGTGATTTTAATACTTTGGTCAATTCAAAAGCTGTTTATTTCCAGTGAAGACAATACGTTATAAGGAATCATCTTTTAATAATTTTCAGTGTTTTTTTTTTCAGTTAAGGGTTTTCCTTTTTTTTTTTTTTCATTTTTTACTGAGGTGAGATTATGTGAAATGGCTTCCTTTTTACTCAGAAGATCAGATTGCAGTGGAATTCTAAAAATAAGAAAAAAGCTCAGTAGCACTCACATACTCATCATACTGCACTTCATATATCACAAGACATTATTGACAGAATGATATCCTATATTTAAAGTCTTAGTTAAGTCCTTCCAACTGGCATTGAGTTAGTACTGCCACATTGAATTAAGCAAAGATTCCTTTACAGAAACAAAAGCATGGCAATAATATTCTTTTAAAGAAAGAATACAATTATTTCAAGAAGTATATTTAAACAACGATTTAAAGATATTAACAACATGTTTGCTTTGTTTATATTTCTAAAGAAACCAAGCTTGTAAGATTTCATTCTAATAATGTTCAACTAAAAAGTTAATTTGACATGGGGATCAAGACAAGTAGCAGCACATGTTATCCATTTTCCTGATTAATGATGATGAAAATGATAGATGATTGATGCCCCAATATATATTTAATGGTCTGCACTTCTCTACCTAACTGGTACTCAAAGCACGTTACACTGCATCTCATTCACCCATTCACACACTCTCACACACCGATGGCAGAGCTGCTATGCAGCTGATCTGACTCACCGGGGCAATTTTGGGTGCAGTATCTTGCCCAAGGACACTTTGGCATGTGACATGGGAATCGAACCACAAACTCTATGATTTGTAGACAACTGCCCTGCCTATTGAGCCACAAGTTGTGTAAAATTTGACATTTTACACAACTTAAGCATGCTTGTCCACACACAGTAAGCTTTCGTGTTTTTGTACAACTTCCAATATTAATGTGGGCTATAGCTGAGCCAAAATCATATTTTCTAGGAAATTATCTTTGTAAAAATCCTGCCTAGAAACTATGAAACTTTAACAATGAAAATTTAAAAAAGCATCAGTATATGCGCACTTGAGTCTATATACGAAGCAAACAAAAATGCTATAGAAAGCTTTACCAAGAGAATGAAGGAATAACTTTACAATGGAAAGTCACTCTTCCCAGCCCAGTCTTCAGCTATAGTTGCCAGCTAAGTAATGTCTGGGGTCAAGATTGTTGAGTTTGATTCGAAATATTGCCTACCTCTCTATCTTACCTCTGTTATAGACCTTTGATGAACAGATCATAATGATACTTTTCTTGACCTCACAAAGGTTCTATGCTCATCCAAGTTATTCACTGTTTTTGTACTCACTTTTGTTATCAAAGGTAGGTACTTTATAGCTCTTCTTACTTTCTTGATAACCCCCCCAAAAAAGAGACAATTGTCAAGTGTGGAACAATGAAGTGCCATATTTCCATTATTTTGCCTTTTAACATTCTGTTTTTGGTTCATGCGTTGCTAACTGGGCACAGCCAGTCCAACATCCAGTTCTTAAAATCGAATAAACGTAATTGGAGAATAAGCTGGCAATATCTATTGGACACTAAGTTTCAGAAAACAAAGAAAAAAAACAAAGGTCGCAGATCAAGAAAAGGCAGCTTCTAAGATTTATGCACTTAGATCAATGAGAAAAGGAAAAGGCAAACAATCAATCATAAGTGTTTGCTGCACAGAAGCCCCACTGTGGTTCATGTGTTTTCTGACAGGCTTTAATAAACATCCAGTTGTGTGGAGCTCAGTGTTTGTAATAGAAACAGCTTGAGGCAGCTTTGTGTAATGTTACTCTTTCCATCACATAATTACTGTACTTCAGTTGGGATTGGCTTAACAAAAATAGACCTGACCTACCATTCATTTATCAAAAGCTATGCCTGTGATTACAAGATAATTCTACTGTAGTCAGTTACTGTAGTCAACTGCGGACTATATTTTTTTGTCTTTATGGTGAATTTCACCAAAGTAAAGATGGGCAACTCCTCTGTTCATTAGCAGTGTTTTCATTTGCAAGAATAGGCTGTGTGTCAGTGGACCCTGACCAAAACCATTTGACCTTGGCTATTTACAATAGCTTATGGACCATGATGCCAGCAACCGTAACTGTGAATAAAAACAGTTGTAGAACTTAGCTGTACATCAGAGGTTTGTTGAGGTTTTTTGCAACCACATTATATCCCTTTTAAATGTTTACTATAGTTCCCCACTGTATACCATTGGCAAACACGGCAAAATCACAGCAAAAGAGGGAGGGAGAGTTTCCAAGCCACAGAAAAGCTTTTATTATGTAAAGTATGTACAAGGGACAACAGTGAGCAGTCATGGGAAAACAGCCCATAATTCTGGGTTATAGGAAGAGGTCTGAACACTTGGAGCACTGTAGTCACTGCCTGTTGCTTAGACTGCCAGTCTAGCTATGCTGTAGGGATGTCAATATTGGACTGGTACATCAGTCAGTTGGTTAGCATGTACATTATTCATGTTCCCTTATAATGCATTGAAATAACCTTTAACTTTGTCTATGGTGCCATCATTGGGTTATTTTATATCATATACTTCTCTGCAAACTAATGACAAATCTGCAAAACTAATGTCTTTCTAATCATGCTCAGCAAATGTTAGCATGCTAACATGCTAAACTAAGTTGAAGAACATGAAAACCACCATAAGTGCTTAATACCAGCATAACATTGTCATTGTGAGCATGGTAGTATGCTGATGCTAGCATTAGCCCCAAACACACTTCTTAATGTTGTTTCCTGTTCATTGATGTCTCTTTGAGTTAATGTAATAAAAGCAAAATTGTCCATGATATAATATCTGCCTCTCTTTCTGTTTTCAACTCTCTGAAGGTTTCAGGAGTACAAAGCTTTAGAGATCCTGGTTGGTCTGCTGACTGATCAGCCAGAAGAAGTGCTGGTCAATGTAGTTGGTGCCCTGGGAGAATTTGCCCAGATACCTGCTAACAAGGCCACAATCCGCAAGTGTGGAGGCATCAAGCCACTAGTTAACCTTCTCACTGGGACAAACCAGGCATGTTGAATCTTGTCATGTTGGATAAAGGGTTAATTTCATGTTCCTATATTGATTCATGCAACTGTTTTTTTTTTTATGTGTGTGTCATTTAAACAGGCGCTGCTTGTGAATGTAACAAAGGCAGTGGGTGCCTGTGCCACAGATAAGGATAACATGGCGTAAGTCTTTGTTTCTTCTGAGATAGTTTGCACAAGGCAGAAAATCCTGTTTGTCATGTCTTAAAATGTGATACATGCCATAATGAATTATTGATTTAGGTCTAAACACATTAAGTGTTCTCAGCCATGCATTGTTTGAGTAGGGAATGACACCAACTCCAGGATCCGAACACTGTATTGTTACCATGTCATGGGCTTATAGAAATCTACCTGCCTTTAATTTGTAAGACTGCAATTAGGTTCCCTCTTTATCACCAGCCTAATAGCATATTTTCAAAGCTTTGTTTATTGTACCTGTGGTGCTACATGGGGTTGTGGTTTAATTCCCAGTGTTTTACTATTTCATACCTGCCTATGCCTATTCTGTCTAAAACTAAATGTGTGGGATAACACAGTGAACCACAAAGTAGAGCAGTCTTTGTTCTGCCTTCATTTAACCTCACCCTTAATACTACAGAACACTGAAGCTTCCATCTGTGTCTTTTGGTTTTACAAGGCTGTTATGGAATCCCTTAATAATAACTGCTGTGCAGAAATACAACTTAATGTCTTAGTTTACATTTTTAGTTAGCTGTTAATGCTATCATGCAAGCTTTTGCATTTGTTTGGAGACAAAAACCAAGGACTTACAATAAAAAGTGATGCAAAATAAAGCCACTAACCGTGGTCATCTTTCAAAGTTTTTTTGTACAATACACCTTTTCTACACCAGCCTTCGCTGGTTTATAGCATTTAGCTATAAACACAAATGTTTACATTTTTAAGTTTTAAAATGAATCAGTTGTTTATTTTGTGATGTACTGTATAAAGTAGGTGCAGAGTATTTGCTGAGCAATTAACATAATTCACACTTCATTGTTTCTTCATCCAAGCCAACACAGCCAGGGCTGCTTTTTAGATTAATAGTGATTAAATGGCGCTTTACTAGCTAATAAATGTGGTGTATGCATGATATCACAAAGTCAACAAAAAATCCTCTCAATTGACATGATCAAATTTTACTACGTAACAGGTTATTCTCTCATTTTTTGGCTTTAACACTGTCAAAGTCAACTGGGAAATCTCTTTGGGTGGTGAGGTGATTTAGACAAGCATGATATACTTAATATTGGTGAGAGTGGACAGATACCTAATGATAGAATTATGACTGACAGTATGGTTTAATGAAAGGACCAGGGAGAATGGAGCATGGGAGAATGGATGATGTGAGTCAGGAACAAGTGTCCTCAGTTAAGAAAGATGGCAGAGGTCCAGGTGATGGGACTTGTAGTCCACAGTGAATTGGAAAAGGGATATAGTTCAGTTACTCGGGGTGGTTGCTGAGATCTGTAAAGGAATGACAAAACTCCAAAAGAAAAAACAAAGGTCAGGGTAATAGGGCCAAGACACATTACCCAAGCAATCAAAACCAAGTCCAGAATGCAGAAGTCCAAGAGGTCCAAGTGCAATCCATGTTTCATACAAAGTCACCAAGGTATAGATCCACAGGCCAAATCTCCAGAAAAGGCAGAGTCAGTAATCAAAGCAGAGGGTCAAATTACAAAGAAAGCTGATTTTCAAAAATGGAGGGCAAGGCAAAGGTTCAGGTCAGAGGCAGGTCACAGGTCAAAACAGAGTAGGAACAAGACGGCTGTAAAGTGGTTTCTGGTGAGTGAAGCACAATCTGGCAGGGGACTGCAAACCTGCTTATGAAGGGCAGAGCACATGAGCTCAAATCAGGTTAATTAAGAGAGAGAGTGAGCAGAGTGAGGGTAGTTAAACCAAATATGGGCAAGGAAGTGGGACTGGAAACGCTGATGTATGTATGACCTATTGTTGATAAATGCAATAATTTTCTCAACACTATTGTGATTCAGTTTATCAGCTTAAACAAATCTCTTTCAGGTTTTCATCATATCACATGCTACAATTCTTAGCAAGTAGGCAGTATGTTGCTAATGACATTAGCACTTCCTCTGATGACTCATGTATAAAAATAAACATACTGTTTAATATCTCCAGCTTTTCCTCCATTCTTCTCATCTAATCCGTTACTGTCAGCTGCAACTTCATTGTTAATCATTTCAAACCTGCTGCATGGGAAGGAGGTGTTTTGGCAGATGCTACAGTATAATACTACTACTACTACTACTACTACTAATACTAATGATAATAATGATACTAATAATACTACTAATAATAATAAATACTTCATTGATCCCCTTGGGAAAATTGTTGTTTGGACAGCTGCAGTAGATGACGGCGCTACTGTGGGGTGTTAGTGTCTTGTCCGAGGAAACCTCGACATATAGTCAGGAGGAACAAGGAATCGAACCAGTAACCCTGGTGTTTATAGACGACTGCCCTACCAACTTTTTTGATCTGGATTTAAAAAGCCCTGCAGACTGAATGTTATGATCCATCTAGACTGATTTATGTACAAACGGATGACAGATGACAAAGGGGACATCCCTGATGAGTGTTGTTGCAAATCACAGATATACTAAGATTAAGGAGTGTTAATGTAATTATGACAGCATTCAATGTTGGCCTTGTTAGTGGAAGCACACATAAGGAACACATTTTTTATACCAGACAACAGGTGCTCTGTGGTGTAAATCTTTGAGTTCCCAGACCTTGACTGCACTTTTGACTACAGTCATATATACAACATAAAATACAGCTCATGATTAAGAACAAGAGACAGGTTTCTCTATAGTTCATGAAATATAGAGAAACCTGTCTCACAGTGACATCACTGTGACCCCATGAAATATAGAGAAACCTGTCTCTTGCTCTGTTTAATTTGGAATAAGGGCTGGTTGGAAAATAAGCTACTAACAAAAAGTGTAAGTACATTTCAGTTTCTATTTATAAATCCATGTATGAAATACTTTACACAGTTGTACAGAATGTGACCTTTAGCCCTAAAATCAAATAGTTTTTCCATTGAGAATGATTTGAGTAAGAACATGTGGGTGCTGGACCTGGATAGGAACTGAAGGCAGGTTATGATGAAAAGTGCTGAGATTGGTTAGTGTTTTGAACCTAACGTATTTGACTGTAGTTGGTTAAGCTTTCTAATGGTCAGACTGATTCAGCTAGACCTCTGAGAGACAAACATGATGAAAACAATTGCACAAACCCTTCAAGCATGAAAGGATGGTCCTTGTTTATCTTTTTTTTCTCTCTATAGGATCATTGATCAGCTTGATGGGGTTCGCCTGGTGTGGTCCTTATTGAAAAATCCCAACGCAGATGTCCAGTCTGGTGCTGCATGGGCCCTTTGTCCATGCATCGAGAATGCAAAGGTACAGTACAGTAAATATGCTTTTACTTCAACTTCGTTTTTTTTAGTGAAGCACATTAAAAGAATGTAGATAGCTTGTAAATCAAATAGAAAACAGAAGGCTGCTTATATTGCCATGCTTGTCTAATAAGCTCTCTTTCCATCTGCTGCTGCTGGGAGGTTTGCATGAACAGAACACTGTTAGGAGGCTTACATGAACCTTATGTGAATATGAAGAGGAGAGGCCTTTTTGGCACACTGGGATTGGGGAACTGGAAAATAGACAGCGAGAAAGAGTAATATCCTGTGGCATTGCTTCTGATTTCCCAGCTGAATAACTTCCCTGAATATTGTTGGACACACAATGCTTGCATAGTATCTGTGAACCCACGGTGTCTGTGAACCCACTTCTTCATAGAAAACACTGCATGTCCTACACTAATTTTACATAAAATTATGCACAGAAAATAATTAAAGGGTATTTGTAGGTATTCAAATGCAGATTCTACACATCAGTTTCTGTTTACAGGTTGTGGGGGGTACTACTGTGTTAAAAACTAAAACTAAACTAGACTAGACTAAGACTGACTAGACATCTGTAGCTCACTCCTCTTCTATGTAAGAGAACAGAGGTGCCAGGTTACATTTGTTGCTACTAAAATGACAAATCAAAATCTGCCACCACACTGTCAGAAGTCAAATTTCTTTTATGTTAATTTAGGTAATGCATTTCTCTGTATATTTGTCATTTCTTGTTGCCAGACGAAACAGTAAAAAAACTGTCCCTTCAACATGTTTGTAGATTTCACATTGTACAATATGTACTTTTTCTATTCGGATTTTATGTTTCTTGTGTGCTCTTGAGGTTCAATGTTTAATACAGTATGTCAAAATCAAGAAATAACTGTGAATCACACATTGTGCTGAAAAAAATTATACTAAACATTGACATGACAAATAGTTTTAGTTAAATTATAGAGCACAAATCAAAAGTAGTCAAAACCAATAATACCTATAAGACCCAGAGGTTTAACAAAGTTTGACAATGTTTGTCTGAATGCCGGTGTGCCAGTTTTGAGGGAAAGTCATTAACAAGCTTTATAGACGTGTTTTTTTTTTTTTTGTTTTGATACAAGGGCAATGACCAGACTTAAACAATGCTATTTACACATTGTTGTGGTGCAGTTGCTCTTTCTTTGAATTTAAGAAAGAGCTGTGCTATAAATGCATCAGCTGGATGCTCCATAAACTGCTGCTGCCTCATGAAAATGCACTCTGTTCTATGGTCACAGGCCCACAAATTAATCTCACTACTACTATGTTTTGACAGTACATATGTCTAACTGAGACACAATTACTGTTAAAACATTCAATTATTTATTATTACCATTTGATGTAATGGAGCATATCATTAATGTGCCTGGATTAATTTGTTTTTGCTTTACATCGCAGCCATGTATGTTATAGTAGCACGATTGCTCCCAAGCTCTGCCATTTTTCTTGGCTTGCTCCCCTCGGTCATGCACAGCAGATAATGTGTTTTCTATTTTATTTCATCCTGGGTAAGAAACGAAAAGAGGGAGGATAGAGTGAAAGCCCTTTTCGTGTGCAGCCTTATAATGCTGCAATTTTCAGATCTGGCAGCCTCAAAGAGATTCTGGTTAGTCTGTCGCAGCTGGTGGCTTGAGAGAGCTTCCTCTGTCACAGTGATCCCCGGCCAGCTATCATCAGTATTCCTCAGAAAAGGCTTCCTGTGTGTCGGGGGTCAGCTCCTGGCCCTGGCCCTTCTCCCTGTCCTGTATTGAACACATGGCTCATCCCCTGGCACAGCATTACAGGGTCCAAAGACCACACCCTGACATGAGTGCTCTGTAAGAGAGGATAACACAACAGTACATCCAGCTCCTCCAAAGTAGTTACAACAGTAGCTACTACAATGCTATATTTAATGAAATCACATCATTTATTGAAGAGCAAATAACGAGTGCATGTAATGCATTTTGTGCCATACAGCTCAGGTCATGTATGTAGATTGGTGAGTTAAACTAAGCATACTTTGTGATTTCCATCCCATACTCAATCAGTCGTAATAACTTTATTGTCCCCAATTCAATTTCTTACATACCAGTGCAGTAATACAAGACAAGACAAAATATAGTAAAGTATATAAAGAAGAAATGCTCACTGTGATTTCACCACAATGGTAGCATAAGGTAGAAAAGAGTGTTTCTATTTGTTGGTTCTGGCTAGTGGCTGCCCAAAGAGAAAGTCAGAATGCAGGCTTGGGAACTGTCAGACAGGATGGACTGTACTTTGTTCAGTGACGGCTTTCAATGTATGTCATACAGGCTGCTTAAATTAAATTCCAATGATTATACTCCTAACTTTAATCATTATCTTGTTTAATGAACTTCTGTAACACTAAAAGTACCAAACCATCAGATAAAAGAAAGTGTGAAGACGCTTTTAAATAAATTTCAGAGGAACAATGTCATCAAACATCTGTCAACCTGAAACTTTGCTAGCCTTCGTAAATGGAGAAGATGTTGACTTTTCTTGCACAGCATATTTGTATTTTGCAAAACTGACAATTTGTGGTCAATTGTGGTGCCCAGATGGTTGCAGCATGCTCCCTGTTCTTGCTCTAATAGAATGCTCTTTGGGTAAAGTCCTATTCTATTTTCACAGCACTAAACATTACGGGCTCATTCACAATGATTTATTATTCTGTGGCTAGCAATATGATGAGTTGTGATTTTAAACAGTGACCTGATGTGTCATTCTGAACACAGTGTCTGTGTCACCTCTTCCACTGTAGTTCCCTCAGAACTCCCTGCCATCCTCTTGCTTTGGTAGGCATTGCCCCTAGGTGTTTAGAGTACTAGCCACAAATTCAAGTGTTAAATCTACAGTATGTGTCAGCCTGGGGCAAATTATATGTTTTGTCTTTATGACTAAAGTGAACAGAATGGACAACAAACATGTCAAATTTATTGTAACAAAATACAGTTGTATTGTAGAAGAAAGTATTTTTAGTTTTGAAAGGCTAGATAGACTAAAGATTGTTTTACAAGTTACTTAGCACTAATTGTACTATGATTGTTGCCTGGGCTGATGAAAATACTTTTTGTATATTATTTTTTGTGTACTTTCTTTTGCTTTGCTTAAATGCCCATCTGTCTCCTCTTTCTTTATTACATAGCTTCCCCCTCCATCATCGTTTTTTTTTTACTCTTTAATATAGGATGCAGGGGAAATGGTACGCTCTCTCGTCGGTGGATTGGAGCTTATTGTAAATTTGTTGAACACAACAAACAACGAGGTTTTGGCAAGTATATGTGCCTCCATCGCCAAAATTGCTAAAGACAAGGAGAATCTGGCGGTCCTCACCGATCACGGGGTTGTTCCATTGCTGGCTAAGTTGACCAACACGGTAAGTTCACCTCACCTTACTGTTTTACACCTTACTGTCAATATTCAAATGATGAAAATGGTACGAATGACGAAATGGTTTTACAAAGGATTTTAGTTTATATTTTCCTACTCAATGCATCGCAAATCCAGCTAGAAAGAATAACATTGGATTCTTGCAGAGTGTGTTGTTATATAAAGACAGGTCTCTCTGTACAAAGAGTGTCTTGTTGTCTTCTCTACAGAGTGATGATAGACTACGTCGGTACCTGGCTGAAGCCATTGGTCACTGCTGCATATGGGGCAGCAACAGGTCATCCTTTGGTGATGCTGGGGCCGTGGCCCCACTAGTTCACTACCTAAAATCAAAAGACAGTGCAGTCCACCAGAGCACAGCCATGGCCCTGTACCAACTGTCCAAGGACCCTAGTAATTGTATAACAATGCATGAGAGAGGCGTGGTCAAGGTGAGTTGTGGTGACATGTAGTAAGGACACTTTGTAGTACTGTGTAGGTGGATTTCTAACTTTTTAAAACATTGTTTTGTAGAAAATTTACAAAGCAGCCTGTTGCACATGTTAAATGAGCAACCTTTTTTTAGGAAAAATAATTCACCCTGTCCTTTCTGGATGAGAGCATCTGTATTGCTTGACGTTGTTCTGCCTCATCTTATCTACTATTCCCTCACTATAGAGCTAGTTTCCCTCTTTCAGTTTCCTTCTGGACAGTTTTCCATTTGCCATTAAAGCTATTTTGTTCCTGTTGAGAAGACTCTTGAAGTCCTTATCAATGCATGACTTGTTATTTGGAAAACAATAGACTATCTTGGGTGTTACAACATTCTTCAAGTTATAGATGTGGTCTGTTATGCAAGGAGAGAGACCCTAACTGTCCTCAATATGGTCCTCCAGGAACAGATACTATTTTTTAACATTGAAACATTTCCAGACTAAACCTTCACTCACCTTTTAGTGTGAAACTGTAACACAAACATTATATTTGTTGTTACCTGGCATAATTCAATGTGGTCTGATATGCTAAGTAGGGGGAGAGCTTAGTATACCCCCTTGATGCTGGCATGCAGGAAGTCAATAATCTTATTTTCCCATGTTTCACAGTTCATATATTGTTTGAAGTTGGTCAGGACTCCAGAAATAGAGATATGGTTGAGTCCCTGTAAGGGACAGAAAGGCCACCCTCCTTAAAAAGTATTATAGCTTTTAAAATTCCAAAATCTGAATTTTAAAAACTCTACTCTACCTGACATTAGTTTTAGTTAGTCCTGCTTTTATTTTTTTTTGGGAAATGTTTCACTTTGACATAACAGTTCTGCCTATGGCAAAGCCTTTCAGAGGAAAATGGAGGGTATGTATAAAGACATGCTCTACTATTATTTGGGGTTGCTGCCACGTGGTCTCTGCAAGTGGGGAAACATGACACCACTGTATGTAAACCCAAACCTTTTTTGAAACAAGGGACATCACTTTGTAACACTTTCTGTAGCCTAGTTACAATTCAGACATAGTAAGACATTATCTCGACACCATTATTAAAGGCTGTGGTGCTGTGGACTTCACTAAATTTTAAAATGTTCTTGTGAACATATTCATACTCAACATGAAAAATGTTTTCATGTTGAGGAACTCTCTGCAATTTCTTTTTTTTCCATATTTTTTTTCTGTCTATAAATTAGGTCTTACACTGCATGTAAAGTGGTCTAAAGTGGTCTAAAAATTCTTGAATTGTTAAAACCTGCACAAACTATGTTTTGTGTTTTGAGATTAAATCTTGCATAATTACACTGAGGATATTGTGCTTGTTTCTAAAAGCCAAAGCACAATTTTCAAAAATACAGAAGGAATACATTTAAAAAAAAAAGAAAGATTTATTGTCATCAAACATCTGTCAAAGCTCTATTTTCAGAGCCTTTTACTGATGGAGCAAAAACAAAGTATTGTGTATTATGTATTATTCAGTGTGGAAACATGACACTTGTTTTTAGCCGTCATGGGAAGTCAGAAAAGCAAACAGCTCAGTGTGTATGAAGAGCCATTTCTCTGGTAGACCCTAAATGCCATTATAGTGCAAGTCAAAGGGCTGTAGCTGGGGGTAATTGTTGCCAAGAGTTGTTCCTGGACATCAGGGTAGAATGCAGCAGCGATATGATTCAGGCCAAGGAACAGAGTCACTTTTATGTTAAGATTAAACTGTAACTGACATCTTGTGATGATCAAGTGAAATTATTTCATATTCCAGCATTTTTAGGAATACATTGCTAGCTCAATTTATGATTTGATCATGTTTTACATAGAACCACTTTTACATGAGAAATCTTTTTGTGGCCACAGTGACTTTACATTCCATCCCACCTTCCCCACCCACCTATCTCCACTCCTCCCCAAATAACAACTGAAGTATAAATTATAAAGTGTTTATGCCACTGTAGCCAGATATTTTTTCCCATGTTCATTAAATGGTGTACTTTAGCTTGATCTGCTGTTACAGTGTATGTGGTTCAACACCAGCCATAATTGGTAGCTGAACTAAACATTGGGTGTTCCAAAAGAGTTATATTCAATTTGCAAAAGTCGTTAAGTGTAGTGCTTTTTGTACTTTGAGCCATGACAAAAACTACACAAAAAATGTTTGTGTGTGTGTGTGTGTGTGTGTGTGTGTGTGTGTGTGTGTGTGTGCGTGTGCATATATGTCTATATATGAAAATCTAGTGTGAGTGTGCGTGCAAATGCAAGAGACGCCACCCTTTTTAATCTGTCTTGGTGTTTGACCCTATTAATGTGCCAGTTACGAGTTGCAGCACTACACCATAATATATTTTTGGACTTTTAAAGAGCTTATTTATGAAAGACCACATAACTTCACTAGAATTACATTTGTTCCAAATCTCAGACATGGAAACACAGCACAGGCAGCCTTATTGCTCAGTCTGGCATTAGTCTTAGCCAGTCTGGATGAGGCCGATCCTTATCTGCTTGACCAGGGAGGAAATAGTGTGGGAGTTTGTCAGTTTCAATCCACGTGCACTGTAATGCTGTGCTTCATGATAAATAGGCAGCTGGAAGGAACAACATGTTCAAAAAATGTCTATTATAGTTGTATTAGACCCTGTATCTAATTTAAAGCCCTCTTTAAAGTTCTGGACTTGTGCTATTGCAGCCATATTTCTGTAACAGTAAAACTTTATCTGTAAGAGTTTTTTCTGTGCCGTTGAGAAGCTCCCAAAACTTGGTCACCAAAGTGTAGAATACAATTTTAAATGAGTAAAGATTTAGTAATATGGCCCAGTCCCATAAGGTTCACGGAGGAAATTGAGTACTGAAAAAAAAAAGCATTTTTACACTGGAAAACCTGTTTAACTTCCTGTTGTGGATAAGAAACCTAATGTTGTCATTTCAGTTTGTTGACTCCATTTTTTGTGGAGTGTTTTATGATGTCACACCTTGTTCAAGAAAAGGGATTCAGGTACTTGATCTCACAGGAAATGTATACCTGGGCATAGAGAAAATAGGAATTTTGGTGTTTGAGTCAATCCCTCTCATCATATAATTTTGACATCCACAGTATATCACAGTTTAAGATGGATGTGCTTCATTTTGTGTCATGTATAGAATCAACATGCCTCCCCCCCTGTGCTTTACACTGCTTCCAAAGTACTGGGGATTGTTTACTAAGAAAAAATCTTTTACATAAGAAAAGCTTTTTGAAGTAAATTGATGAAAATTACAAAATTTGAATGGTAATTATTGGTAATTTTCAACTGACGTTATTCCAGAACCTAGCTTTTGCCAGGTCCTGGTATGTGTGTAAGCCTTTACTAATCCAAATGAGAAAAACATTTGCACTTTTCTAACCATGAACACACTTCCACTCCAGTGTGATTAATGTTTGTTTTAGTTTTTCTCTCTGACTTGCTCAGACTGCAGAAGTCAAAGTGTAGTGCAGTGAGACTATGGAGCACATAAATGACACACACATAAGGCAGGGAATAAAAAACGAGCAAGTCACCTTAGGTTTGGTTGGTTTGTGTGTAACACCACCTTAGGTTGTAGGTTTAGTGAGGAAATCATACAAGCTGTGTGTGCTGCCTGCTCTGTTATGACTGCCATATCACTGAGATCCATGGAGTGTAATGTTTTCGAGCCTTTGGCTTAAGTGTCCCTCTATCATGTCTGGCCCAGAAATGCTAAGCCATATTACTCAAATTAAAAAGATTTAGGATTCAGACTGATACTTTCCCCTTAAAGTGACAGCTGCCCTGCCTCCTTTTCGTCTTCCTCTTTAGAGTCACAGAACAAGCACCTTGTCTCTCACTGGAGGCTTCAGGGAATGCTGTTTACCTTGACTTCCCTGACCAACTTCCACTCTGCCCAGCTAAACACTGCTGTGTGTCTGTCTGTGCTGTTTGCCTCCACAGTAGAGTGTAAACATCACCACCCCTTTTGTACGATATGATTTGTGTGCACACATGCAATAATATGTGCAGCCCTCTTAAACTGCATGCCTGCTTTTCCTCTCAGCTGGGGAGTACTATGTCCCCACCTCCCTTCTTGGAGGTCCATACTCACTGGAACTCTCTGCAGTACAAATACTCACAGTTTGGCTTTCAAACGTGAGGCAAGTATTCACGTTACCACAGTTAGGGAATATTTAACAAGTGGCATATTATGTTCTTAAAGATCCCAGGTGGGAGGGAAAGCAATAAATAGAAAAAAAGGCTGCAAAGAGAGACACGCTTATCATAGACTAGCTGTGTACTTCAGGAGACCTTATTTGGCGACGTCTGAATATCATGCTATGAGGTTGGCAAAAACGCTGCGGCTGGCACTTCTCAGGCATCCTCTCTCTTCACAAAAGGGACTTGTTTAGTGAGCTGCATGTTTTCTGGAGCCTGTGGATATGAGTTTGCTTTTGGAGCTGTTTTAGATGCTATTTAAAAATCATATAAAACCCAAGGGCAAACGTTTCACATATACTTCTTGACACTGGTTGACTGCTGCATGCCTTTTCCCAACAAATGATATGAATATACCGGTAATCAGGAAATATTTTATTTTTATAGTTTGTACTGGATTTAGAATAACAACAGATTTACCTTGAGTGTATGCACAAAATATGAGTATTATGACTTGACTGTGATGTCTTGTGTGTAATAAACAAAGGAATCCCATCACTTCCTATGCTGATACATGCTGCCAGTGCTGAACAAGATAGTAGACTAGAAACAGAACAAAGGGAGATTGGATATTGTAGATAGCCAGAGGTTTTTGGTCTTTCTGCTGGGTGTGGTTCTAAGTGTTAAAGAGGCTTAGTTCTTGAATTGTTTCCTTTGACATTGTTTTGCTCCAAAAATATATATATATAATATGTGAAATTGCTGCACTAAAACCAGCAAAACTAACATTTGGTTTCAAAGCACAATTTGTAAGCATGTTCTTTGTTAAATAAATCTTTGTCATAACCCTTTTTCATTCTGTTGAGAACAAGGACTTGATATATGGAGCATAAAAGTGCCAAAGACATCACAGTATTTACGGCGCCTATGAAGGCTTCATTAGTTGAAGGATGTTGCTTTTTCTTTATTATGAATGTAAACAAGACTATCAGAAATAATTGTGCCTTGGGAAACTTCATTGTCATTTTACAACATGGCACACATTGAACAAATTTAGATTTAACCATTGCACCAGAGTTACATTCACCTTTGTTTTGATTCAGCCCCACAGCCACCCACAAACATAACATAGTGATTTTGCTGCAGATAAAACGGAAAAAAAAGCTCACACCTAGAACACATGCCACTCAGTGGTATTTCATAAATCCAGTTTTTTTCTTAGTTTTAAGTAATACACAACTTTTTGAATGCTCAGAAATCTTTAAAATTTTCAGTTTTATGTAACTAAAACATAAAAGCTAAAGATCTCTGGACAGCAGAAAGCCTTGTTCTACAGTAAGATCTAACAAGATCCATTCCACAAGCCAGTAATAGTTGTGACCTATGGAGTGGCAGACTGCTAAGTGGTGTGGTACTTGCTTTTTTAATGTCAAGTCTACCCTGCAGAACTTATATCTGAACAAACCTACTGAAACGTGTGCTTGCAGCTGTAACCCCTTTGCTGAGGCATGTTTTGGGCACACACATACACACTTGAATATAAACATACCCACACACATAGAAGGACACATATCAATACAACTTCAAACTGTACACTGACAACTGATGACATGGCTCCATTTCCCAGTAGCCAGTTGACTCTGGAACTGCATAAAATAGTGATTTAGTATATGTTCTGCAGCCACCTGTAACATATGTCCTGTCCTCCTGTAGCCCCTCATCCATATCATGGGCTCTAACGACGAGATGCTCCAGGAAGCTGCTGCTGGCTGCGTGCGCAACATCCGACTTCTGGCCATGGCTAATAGGAAGGCAAGATTATTTCAGTGACAATCAATGATAACAATACTCCTGGAAATCTAGTAGGGTGCTATACAGAAATACTTGGGGTTGGGGAGGGAGATTGTACTTTATGTTTTTATTTATAGACCTTCCCAGGATTATTTCTACTTATGTTTAAACATAAACATAAGTTTATGTTTAAACTCCCACCTAACATAGCCTCCCACCGAACATCTCTTAACTAAACTCTGATTTCAGGTAAAGTGTAAAGTCATGTGTAAAAGTAGTAATTCTTACATTGATCAAAGCAAACATTTGGAGCAGAATACCAGAATAACAGCATGGATCATATAATTGAATGTGATGAAATTTTGTTTGATTGTTCTTTTCTAATTCTAAACTCAAAGTGACTGCTGGCCCTTCTTAAACAGAAATGGTGGCATTTAGTTGTTAAATTGTGTCTTCTTTATTTTCTTCTTTTATTATTCATACTGAACTATTTTTATGGTCATACAATCCCACTTGTAATCCCACGTGTAAGTATAAATCCCTACTAAGGGTGGAATCCACATCTACTGTTTTTCAAAACTACATATAGTTTTTATATGGAGTTTAACTGTAATAAAATTTGTACTGGAATACTTTGTGTGTGTCTATTTGCTTCTTGCTTGGTTTTAGTGGAAGACATTCAGCCTGAGCTCCTAATTTACAGGAATTAATGTTCGTTAAAAATAAAATTCTTTGTATCTCAACTCTATTCTCGAAATTGTACTGATAAAAATAATATGTATACCCATGCACTGATCAGAGTGTAGCAGAGTAAAGTCTAATGAATGAGACCACCTTATCTAAACTCTCCTCAACCCTCAGCAGCAATGATTTCATGAATTTCTTTACAAATAAAATCATAACTATTAGAGAAAAAATTGATCAGATCCTCCCTGCATACGGCATGGATGGTCTCACAACAACTCTAGATTCATTTTAAAGACCCCTTCCTTCCCGTAGATCAGTCTGAATTAATTTCAATAATGAATTCCTCTAAACCTCTAAAGAACTCATAGTTCCATATCTTCCAAGCAGAACTCTCCGTTCTCAGACTGCAGGTTTACTTGTGGTTCCTAGAGTTTCCAAATGTAGAATGGGAGGCAGAGCCTTTAGCTATCAAGCCCCTCTCCTGTGGAACCAGCTCCCAGTTCAGGTTCTGGAGGCAGACACCCTCTCTACATTTAAGACTAGACTTAAAACTTTCCTTTTTTATAAAGCTTATAGTTAGAGATGGATCCGGTGACTCTGAACCATCTCTTAGTTATGCTGCTATAGGTTAGTCTGCTGGGGGACCTCTACTGATAAACTGAGCTCCTCTCCTCTCTCCTTTCTTCTGTATCGATGCAAATGCCACCATTTCATGTCATTAACTTTGTGTCTTCTCTCTCCTGTAGTTGTGTTTCCTCCTCTCTGTCTCCCTCTCTCTGTACTTTTCTGCAGGTATCCTCGGCCTGGAGCTGTACATCTCCAGAATCCAGTTCATTTGCCCAATGTTCTTACTATTTGTTGTTGTCTTATTGCCTGCTGTTCTTTTCTCTCTTCTCTTTCCACTCACCCCAACCGGTCGAGGCAGATGGCCTCCCACTATGAGCCTGGTTCTGCCGGAGATTTCTTCCTCTAAAGGGAGTTTTTCCTCTCCACTGTTACCTAAAGCTTGCTCAAATGGGATTGTTGGGTTTTCTCTATAATGTTTTTGTATAAATATTTTCTGTAAGGTCTTAAATCTTATACTGTAAAGTGCCCTGAGATAACTTCTGTTGTGAATTGGTGCTATACAAATACAACTGAATTGAATTGAATTGAATTGAATTAAACAAATCCCTCAGCTCAGCTATATATACTCTGCACAGATGTTCTGTATAAAAAACAAAGATCACTATAAACACATAAATCAATCATTTTAAGTGGATATGGAATTATTATAACAATAGTGTGTACCGTTTTTACCCCAAATATCTTCAATAATCACTTTAAATCCTGGTTTTCCTCATGTTGTAATTTATTTCAGATTATTTCAGATTTTGTAGGGGCAATTACTATAAATCATAAAGACATATTTTATAAACAAGCTCATTATTTTCGTCAGTAAAACCATAAACGTACATGCCATTCAGCTAGTTGGGACATCTCTCTATTAAAACACTTAAATAACACCAACTATAAAACTATGTAATGAAGGATTTTTGGGAAAATACAGCACACTGTTCTGTTGTTTTCCAAGAGTAGTTATTATTGTTACACAAAAATAATTATATTTTCCAAATTAATAATGCTAATAAATGCTTAAGGGTTTATCCTTAAATACATCCTAAATTCTAAAATAGAAAATTAATAAAATAAAATAAAACATAAAACATTTTTTAGTTGAAAGTTTTTAAGTTAAACACAACCATTTGTTTGCAGGGGTCATTGAAGGAGCACAGATGAAGGGAAAGCAAATATGAACAGTGAGCCTACTACTTCGTCCAAACAAAAAAAACTAGGAGCTGAAGGAAGACACTTACAAACATTTATTTAATCTGAGTAGTTAGGAAACCACTCACAATAAATAAATGAATGAATGACTAATGGCCCTTTAATTCCAAGCTACAAGATGTATGGCCGCTGAACATTTTATGCGCCCTTTTTTATATTTTGCCTCTCAAAATTCCCTCAATATTAGCTCCATTTCTATCTACCCCCCTATTATAAAATATAAAAATTATTCAAAATTTGGGGAATAGAAAGAGAGAAAACATGTTGTCGTTTTTTTACTAAACCTGGCACTGAAAGTGGCAGACCACAGGGAGGAGGCTAAGAGGAAGTAGTAAGTTTGTTTCAGGAGCTGGCCCTCAGGCCCATTGGTCATAAAACCACCATTGAGTGTATTAGTTGAACCACAAGCTCTCTGAGAAAAGAAACTTCCACTTTCTTTGACTTACCATCCGACACAGGGACATTATTCATGGGAAATTAGAGGTCTGTCTCCCAGCCTCAGCAGAGGCAGCAATTACAGCTCCGGCCTTTCTGTTCACTATTCAGATCCCATGCTTCTCATCACTTACATGGAAGGAATGGAAATAGTGAAGGTATATCCCAATGTTGTTCTGAGGAAGCATGTGGGCACTGGTATCTACCACACTCCTGTATGTCAACTGGTCTTACCACTGGCCTGACCTTCACCCTGTGTCGACTCTGGCAGACATTTCCCATAAGTCAGACTGATGGATGCAACCACACTAGAGTAATTAAATTAAATTATTAAACACCACACAGGGTTTATGTGTAGACAAAATTCTTTCTGCAGTAATGAAATATGATATATAATGAAATATGTCTATATTTTGGATGGACATAGAGAATTAAATATATATCATTTATTTCATTTAGCCCTTCAGAGAGTGTATTGTGATACATTCTGAAGCAATATTTCGTAAAAGAAACTACTGAACAATATAGGTTCTTTCCAAATATTAGAAATAGCTTTCTGCCCCCTCCAGCGTCTAAAAAAATATTTTTAATATAAAATCACTGCACAGTAACATGGTCATTAAAAATATCAATCAATTCACTGGTCATGACAGCTGTGGCTTTTGGTAACGTAAACAGCTTTTTCAGAGGAAGTTTTAAGTCTCAGTAGTAATAGTTTGACCACATATAAAGGCAAACATTTCTGCCTAATGAATGGCCTTGAATGGCTGTTTAGGGCTCTGGCATAATATTTGAGTCTCAGATTAGATTATTTATATTTTTAATACAAAAACAAGAAAACAAATTATATTTTGTACATATTCGATGAATGGAATCATTTCATTTTAGCTAATAAAAAAGCTATTTTATCCAAATAAGCACACAATAATAGCCACTCTCAGTGTGAGCAAGTGTTGAAAGCTGAGTACACCCAAATATGGTGTCAGAAGAAATACAAATAATTTATTTTATTTATTTAGTTAGTTATTTTGATAATGGCAACTTGCAAATCTTGTTAAGCAAGAACACATTTTGCAAAAAAAATATTTTTTGTGCTTAGAATGTCCCTTTGTTTGCTCATACACTTTTGTTTCCAAAGAACAACAAAAACTTTTTTTACATTTAAAACTACACCACTCTGTAAAAGACTGCATAGTTCAACAAATTAAGAATAACATTTTCAAGTTTTCTATAGTATTTAGTATTCAGTAGTATACAGTTATATTTTGTAAGGTCTTAAACCTTTACATTAAAAATAAAAGATTCACAGACTCTCTAAACAGACTGGCTGTGTCACTTTCTAATCTGACAAAACAACTATAAAACATAACACTGTGACCATCCATCCATTATGTCCTTAGAGGTCACAGGAGTGCTGCAGCCTATTACAGCTGTCATAGGACAAAAGGCAGGTATATGGAGAACGTGCAACCTCCACACATAAATCGGACTAGGATATGCCTGTCAACTGCATTAACAGATAATAGCTTTTATTTTTCGTACCTAACCTTGACTGAGGTAATTGAGGAAATTGTGAAATCTTAGACACGGCTGCTCTGATTTGATGAATGTTGGAAAGTATGAGTCTACCTTTTAAAAAAATCCCACTGATTGGCCTAAAGGGAACTGCTTTTTTTTTATTAACAACTATGGTTACTTTTTTATATTTTGATTTTACTGTAACTCTACAACTTTCTTTGTAATTTGTCAGGTAATGTCCAACACATACCTCAGTTTTGGGGTGGCCTAAAGCCTTTTTGGAACTGGTTGTATTTAAACCAGTTTTCATGAGCAAATGCTGATAGCCAGTAGATAGTTATATTCACTGCAGACGAAGGATAATGTCTAATAAAAATGCTTAAAAATGGCAAGTTCCTCACACTACTCTTGTGATCTATTGATACAATGGTGTGAAAGGAAGTTTGCCCCCTTACTGATTTCTCAATGGATTTAATTATTAGTCAAAGATAACACAAGTAAACACATCATGCAGTTTTTAAATGATTTTTATTATTAAGGGTAAAAATAAATCAAAAACTGTTACGATTCCTCCCTTTGCCCCTGTCTGTGGGTTTTAGTTTTGTTTTTGTTCGTTGCTCACTCTCCTGCCACACCATATATGGACTTCCTCTTCCTCCATTCTCCACTCCCCGGACTCATTACTGCTCATTCATTTCACACGTTAGTCTTTGTTCTTTAAAAGCAGCCCTCTGTGTGTCATTCATGCTGCACCCTGTTCATGGATCCACGCCACTACTTCGTCAGTTAGTCACTCTTTTTTGGATAACTCTGGAATCTCTGTTTGTTTCACCCCAGACTGCACCTTGTTTGTTTGACCCTGGTTTTCGTTTGAGTTTGTGAGTTGCCTGCCTTTTGCAGTGCATTTTTTGTTGTTACTCTGTCCTTTTAGCTTTGTTTGTTCCCGTCCATCCTGCCTTCCGTAGTGATTTTTGTTTGTTACTTTGTACATCTACTTTGTCTGTTAGTTTTGTCCACATTAGTGCGTATTTTTTCGTTGTTACTTTGTATGTCAGATCTAGGGTTTTGTTTGTACTTTACCACTGTGTTTTTGGGTCCCTTTTGGTTGATACTTTGTTAATGTTTGTTTGTTCCCTGTGTCCCCTGTCCTTTTTGTTAATAAAATATCCTTTTGTTCGTACTCCTTTGCTTCCCCGTCAGTTCGTTTGTAACAAAAACTACATTTCCCTTTGTGAAAAAATGTTTGCCCCCGTTAAAATATAACTTAACTCTGGTTCATCACACCTGAGCTCAATTTCTCTAGCTGCACCCAGGCCTGATTGCTGCGATGCCTGTTTGAAATCAAGAAATCACTTAAATAGGACCTGCCTGACAAAGTGAAGTAGACCAAAAGATCCTCAAAAGCTGGACATCATGCTGAGATCCAAAGACATTCAAAAACCAATGAGAAAGAGAATAATTGAGATTTATCAGTCTGGAAAAGGTTATAAACTCATTTCTAAAGCTTTGGGACTGCAGTGAACCACAGTGAGCCATTATTTACAAATGGCAAAAACATGGAACAGCGGAGAACCTTCCCAGGAGTGGCCAGCTGACCAAAATTAAAACAAGAGCGCAGCGACAGCTCATCCAAGAGGTCACAAAAGACCCCACAACAACATCCAAAGAACTGCAGGCCTCATTTGCCTCAATTAAGGTGAGTGTTCATGACTCCACAATAAGACAGAGACTGGGCAAAAATGGTTTGCATGGCAGAGTTCCAAGACGAAAACCACTGCTGAGCAAAAAGAACATAAAGGCTCGTCTCAGTTTTGCCAGAAAACATATTGATGATCCTCAAGACTTTTGGGACAATTTTCTGTGGACTGACGAGACAAAAGTTGAACTTTTTGAAAGGTGTGTGTCCCATTATGTGTGGCGTAAAAGTGACAACGCATTTCAGAAAAAGAACATCATACCAACAGTAAAATATGGCGGTGGTAGTGTGATGGTCTGGGGCTGTTTTGCTGCATCAGGACCTGGAAGACTTGCTGTGATAAATGGAACCATGTATTCTGCTGTGTACCAAAATATCCTGAAGGAGGATGTCCGAATCTAATTGAGATGCTGTGGTGAGGTGGTTCATGCTCGAAAACCCTCCAATGTGGCTGAATTACAACAATTCTGCAAAGATGAGTGGGCCAAACTTCCTCCACAGCACTGTATCAGACTCATTGCAAGTTATCGAAGACACTTGATTGCAGTTGTTGCTGCTAAGGGTGGCCCAACCAGTTATTAGGTTTTTTCACACAGGGCAATGTAGTTTTTGATTTATTTTTACCCTTAATAATAAAAACCTTCCTTTAAAAACTGCATGATGTGTTTACTTGTGTTATATTTAACTAATAATTAAATTTGTTTGATGATCAGAAACATTAAAGTGTGACAAACAAGCAAAAAAAATAAGAAATCAGTAAGGGGGCAAACTCTTTTTCACACCACTGTATGTGCTCACAGCTGCACAGCTGCAAACCATAAACACAGCCAGGTTTCCCTCATAGCGTGATGAGTCAGCTTGAGAGCGTCTGAGAGCGAGTATGGCACTCCACCAAAAATGATATTATCCCAACATTTTCATCAGAATCCTTTCATCAAGCTATCACAACTCTGGACCTGAGGTCAAGACTTGAAACTGAGAGGAATAGCACTATTTCAACAAATCACCAGCAAGGCATTTTTGAACATCCTAATGAAATCTGTAACTGATTGTATAGTTTGACACAGGGGCAAAGTACAAAACTCCACTAGACGCTCCCTGTTTGAGTTTCTTTGCAGAATAAAGAATAATATTTGTAAAAGAGGTCAATAAAGCAAATGTTCAAGTCTGGCATGGTATTAAATGGTAAATGGTCTGCACTTATATAATGCTTTTTGACCTTGGCTGGTACTCAAAGCGCTTTACACTGCGTCTCATTCACCCATTCACACACACTCTCACACACCTATGGCAGAGCTGCTATGCAGCTGACCTGACTCACCAGGGGCAACTTGGGGTTCAGTATCTTGCCCAAGGAGACTTTGACATATGACATGGCAGCTGGGAATTGAACCACCAATCCTGTGATTGGCAGACAACTGCTCCACCTATTATGATTTTTACTACTATTTGTGGGCGGTACTGCAACACACATTCTATGAATGTACATATCCTCTATATTATAGCTTTTACTGTTTGTGGTGTAGTCCAGCCTTCCAACATTAAATTTCCAATTTTGCCTACATTTCAAATGAAACTGTATGTTTCAATGATGAAACAACACCTGAAACTTTCTTTTAGTGTGCTCTGCAGTTTCTCAAACTTTTTTCCAAAAACATTTGGCTGTTGTGAAAAAAAATCTAATTTTTTCCTTTCACCATTTAATGTTGTCTTTCTACTATTTTTAATCAAATATGGGTTTTAAATTATGTGCAAATGATGACATTCTGTTATTATTTACGTTAAACTTTTTTTGGAAGCCGCACTGTAAAAATATTAAAAATACCTTGTAAATAATAGTAAGTGAAAAAAAATAAGTCCTCTTCATGGAAACTTTGGTACTGTGGTTTTGGTGCTCAGTGCTGAATCTTCTGGTGCCTTTTGAGATTGCTGGAATGGGAGAAGCGTCAGTTGCAGACAGAGCAGGATTGACACAAATATGTGTGTCCAAATTTTTGACTAGTAGTGTATATACAGCATGTGTACCACTGGTTTCTTCACTCACTCCTATTAACCTCTCCATGTCTTCAGTATGTGACATTTGCTTAGCAAAACTTTACATTTGGTTGCTGATCGTGAGTTTTGGTGTGACAGTGGGATAAGTGTGCTTTTAGTGCATTGAATAAGTTAAACATAAATATGGATTCCTGATGTAAACAAGGAAATGGTTGTGTTCTTGCATAACCTCAATGTTTAAATAGCCATGCTCTCTTTTCACCTCTCTTTTATCAGTAATTCTTCCAAAGCATCTCTTCGTGGGACCTGCAACATATTAAGAAAAAGCAAATGAGGAAAAAAAAAAAGAATGTTTTCACAACATTGCATCTGTATTTTGTATTTAATCTGTGATAACTGTCACGATCCCAGGTTTCTCCTGCCTGTCTGTCTGCCTGACCTGAACTTGCCTCTGCTTATCCTTTCAGTACCATGAGTGTTTTCTGCCTGACCTGTTTTCTCCTCCATCCTCCTTCCCCTCACAGTATCGAACTGGATCCTGTTCCTGCTCCCCTTTGCCTTCTACCCTGTTCTGTCTTTGTGTTGGATATTCCTGTGTATGGCCTGGACCTTCTCTTGATATAGCTTTCCTGCCCTATTGGATCTCTGTTATCGGTACTGCCTTTCTATGTTGACCTGGATTGTTGTTTGGACCTCTGCATTAGCTTTATGGACTCTACTGTATGGACGGCGTTTGTATAAGACCTTGGATTTGTCTTTTGTTCTACACCTTGGATATCTGGAAAACTGCCTACTGACATTATGTGTTTCATTAACTGATTGTGCTTGTGCAAAGTAGCTCACTCTCCAGTCAACACATGCTTCACTCTGCTCTTGGCCATCTTGGAAGATCTGCCATATTCACCGGTTAACAGCCACCACCTCTTCTGGTTCACCACTCAACCCCCTACGACACCTCACAGCCTTCTATCTGGTTCACTCCTCCCTGCCACTCGACCACCACTCACCAATACTTGACGTGAATATTCCTCAATAACATTATCCAAAATTCAGCCAAAGACTCAACCTAACTCTGTCTCCTCTCCTAGACTACCATACTCACCTTACGACAGCACTGTTCGGCTGCTAACTCCTGTGATTCTTCCATTATTGGTAATAAACCTTTAGTTATTTATCATTTATTTTAGATTCTTGTCGTGTGGTCTGGTAATGGAGTCGGATCCTAGGTTTGTGACAGATACCTACTTCAAACTGGTTAACATTAAGGCCATATAAATCTGAAGTTTATGTTCCTTTCTGGCTAGGTATTAGCTAGGTAGTGCTACATTATAATTAATCCGGCCTAGCAACTTAACAACTAGACAATAAGAAAGCAACAGGTTCCTACTTTTTACCAATATAACTCACCAGATTCAGTAGACAGTGGTACAACAGTTGCACGATCACCCTCCTCTCCGCTCTTCTCTTGTCTTCTGGAACTCGTACTAGTCCACTGGTGTCTCGTCCTTCGCCTGACATTACAGTAGTTGGGTTATTATATTTCAGTGCCTGCACAATAAGTTGTGTTGCATAGTTGAAAGGGAAAATCTGCACGCCCTTGACACAGAGGAGATGTGGTCAATAAAGTTCAGTTGATCATCAATTATCACCACAAGGTTTCTGGCAGACTTGGTGGGGACAATCACTGAAGTCCCTATATTGATACTGATGTCGTATTGCATTGAATGTCTTGGTGGGAAGACTAGAACTTGTGTCGAGAGGTTAGGTTAAAGATGCCTATCTCTCATCCAGTCAGAAGAGATGTCAGAGAGACGTGCAGAGATGCCTAATGAGACAGTGGTGTCATCTGGTAGTAATGACCGTATTAATAATTATATTAATATTATTATTATATTTATTATTATACAAATATAATTATATTTTTACTTCTCTTTATTTAAGTCATTGTTACTCAATGTCACTTAATGATTATTTATTTTGACACTGTATATCCAATTTATCATCAGATGGAAAGTCTGAGAATTCAGTTAAAAAGTCAGAGTAAGAGACGGGAGGACGGTACACAATAACAAACTGAATAGTTTTTTGACTTTTCCAGTTTGGATCAGAAAGGCTAAGGTGAGGGTCACAAATGAATTAAAACTATGTTTAGTAAAACTATAATAATCATTTAACAAATCATATACTAACAATTTTAACAATTTTAACAATTTTTTCTCTTTATTTTGTACTGTAAGAGGACTTGTGTTTGTTTTTGTTTTTGCGAAGTTCTAATGAATCACTCTTCTTGAGACAGTGTCTTCTTGCAGATACTGTCTCTATGGGGTTTTGCTACTAGATATTATTTGTGTGTAGTATTGTTAAAGAGTTGCGTCTTTAACATAAGAGACACAGGGACTAACCCTAAAAGCGCAATTTCAGAGATTATCAGAGAGACTGATGATCAAGTAAAATACTTATGAAGCTCTCGTGAACTTTGGAGTGGTAAAGCCAGAAATTATGTAACTGAAAGACTTTATAACACTGTAAATGTTTTCTATAATAGTACACATGTGTTTATACACTATGTTGCCAAAACTATTCGCTCACCTTCCCTGACTCGCATATGAACTTAAGTGACATCCCATTCTTAATCCATAGGGTTCACTATGATGTCGGTCCACCTTTTGCAGCTACAACAGCTTCAACTCTTCTGGGAAGGCTGTCCACAATGTTTAGGAGTGTGTTTATGGGAATTTTTGACCATTCTTCCAGAAGCGCATTTGTGAGGTCACATGCTGATGTTGGACGAGAAGGCCTGGCTCTCAGTCTCCGCTCTAATCCCAAAGGTGTTTGAGGTCAGGACTCTGTGCTCTGTGCAGGTCAGTCAAGTTCATCAACACCAGACTCTGTCATCCATGTCTTTATGGACTTTGCTTTGGGCACTGGTGCACAGTCATGTTGGAAGAGGAAGGGGCCAGCTCCAAACTGTTCCCACAAAGTTGGTAGCATGGAATTGTCCAAAGTGTCTTGGTATGCTGAAGCATTCAGAGTTCAGAGTCCAGAACTAAGGGACCAAGCCCATCTCCTCAAAAACAACCCCACACCATAATCCCCCCTCCACCAAACTTTACACTTGGCACAATGCAGTCAGACAAGTACTGTTCTCCTGGCAACCGCCAAACCCAGACTCGTCCATCTTATTGCCAGATGGAGAAGCAAGATTCGTCACTCCAGAGAACGTGTCTCTACTGCTCTAGAGCCCAGTGGCGGTGTGCTTTACACCATTACATCCAACACTTAGCCTTGAACTTGGTGATGTAGGGCTTGGATGCAGCTGCCATGGAGGCCCATTCCTAATGGGCTAATCTGAAAGCCACATGAAGTTTGAAGGTCTGTAGCATTTGACTCTGCAGAAAGTTGGCGATCTCTTCGCACTATGCGCCTCAGCATGCGCTGACCCTGCTCCGTCGCTTCCACGTTCTTATAATACACCTGACAGCTTAATTCTTTGTATGCCTGTAGAATAATTCAATTTTTCCTATTAGTTTAATTCAAATGTATTCATTTCTAGGACTAGTGTGCAAATGCAATCATGTTTTATGCAGAAATAGAAAAAACTTTTTTCTGTGCTGAGGTCTGCTGGGGCAGCAACATGAAGGTAGCTGACACTAACAGGCTGAATGAACCACTCAGTAGGGCTGGCTCTGTCCTGGGTGTGAAGCTCAACCGTCTAGATGTTGTAGCGGAGTTGTAGATGCTGTCCAAACTCCTCTTAATTATTGACAATCTCTCCCACCCACTATACAGTGTGCTGCTGGACAGATGAGGATGTTCAGTCAGAGACTGATCCACATCAAGTGCTTCACATCCACACATTATTTTGTATTTGTGTTGGTGTAGATCTTTTCTGGTTGTGGTTTTCCTTTCTGTCTAAATTGAGAGCAACTGTAACAAGGCAAAACAATTTCCCTCTAGGAGTTTTTTGAATCTTAAACAATTAGTATGTCAACTGATCTTGATTTGTAAAATTGAAGTTATCCTTAAACCAGAAATCAGAGACTTCAATAGCTTGTGTGAAAGATTTTACCACTTAATGATTAGTTTTTTTATGTACTTTACTTTTTATTTATTTGTATTTAGTACAACAAAGTTCAACGTTATTTTCTTTTATTTTTAACTATAATAATTCATTAATGGCTTCAATCAATTGAATTATCGTTTTTATTTATATCTGCACCTTAGCTACATGTCACTTAAAATATTGGTATATTGGTGCAAGACTTCAGAAACCACTGGTCAAGTGAACCTTACAGCTGCAAAGATTAGAGGCCATTGTAAGCGAATAAACCCTCTCCAGTTTTATTTAAAGTCATGACTGGGCCAGTCACAGCATGTTTGCACAACCTGTTATAAAAACTTCCCCCATTAAATGAAAATAAGTACAAATAAACACTAAAGAGATTCCTAAACCAGCATATGGCTTTGGCTGCTTTGTCACTTCCTTGGATCACTACTTTGGATAAACCCCAAATAAACACAGCTGAGGACCACAGAACATGACTCAAGAGCTCATAATGTGACAGGTTTTATAAAAGAGATCAGTGAGAGGGTGTTTGTGTGCACAAACACAGTAAAGAGATCTCTTTTCTCTGGACTACATGTCCCGCTTGATTGTGATAGTAGGAGTCTGTTTCAGTTTCAAGTTAGGATGCACATGTTCAAATACTTAAAGGAAGAGGGCAGCTTTTTGCACTAATTTAACTTGGAATGAATCAATAAAGCCTATATACAGCTAATAATGGGGGGAACAAAACTGGAAATGAGAAAGAACATGCTGAATTATTTCAAAAGCGTTCAGCACTGGGAGGAAGACACGTTTTCTATGTCAGCTGGATTCTTGTTATTTCAAAAACCTTTTTCAACCTTCTGTGTCTTCAGTGACTGAGAAAGTCTACTTTTTGCAGCTCGGTGCCTTCCTCCCGGTCCTTCCCTGTGCCCTGTGCTGCCTCGGCCCCTGAACCAGCCTAAAGAGTCTGCAGTATGTTCGGAGGCTCGGGCCGTGTACGAGGAAACATGAGCAGGGCGACATATTCAGAGTCCCGGGCGGCGCGGCGCAGGCCGCTGGATAAAGCAGAGGAGGAGACGGCGGAGCGTGTGGTGGAGTTCAGGATCTCAGGGCTGCAACATGTGAGCAGGGAATGGGCGAGTGGAGCCTGGATTATAGCTGTAGACAACAGAGAGACGCAGGAGGGGCCCGGGAGAGGTAAGTGGAGGAATAAGCTTATCGTTCAGCAGCTTAAACTGTAGTGGTTTGAATGAGTTCACGCTTCAAGACGCAGGATGAATAAAGACGCACAGAGGTTATACTGCTGGTGGAAAGATTTCCTACTGTTAGTTGTTACTGCTGCTGCTGCTGACATTTACTGACAGCTTCAGTCTTACAACAAACTCCACTTTAAAAGCAAAGATTAGAGCGAACACGCAGATTTCTGAAGTTCAACTTTTACTTTGACATATTTCTGCTCAAAGTGTTTAAAGTCCGACTCAGCTCCCACACTGATCGGTTTCCTAAATTAAAAATCACATAAAGCAGTATTTAATACTAGAATAGAAGAAGAAGAATAAAGGACGAGCTCGTCCACACAGTGTTTTCGTAAAGCGCGACACTAAATGACGTTGAATCCCTCTTATTATTATATAATCGCTCCTTTCCAATAATAAGAACACCATGAAATGTGAATACTGCCACTGTGGGAATTTTCTTACACAAACACTTGAAGTGGAATCTCACGAGCACATGTGGACCAACAATAACAGCTCTCCAGTGACGCGCGGTCCTTTTTTTACTGAAGACTCTTTAACGCTGAGCATCAGGAGCTCATGATGTCAACAGCAACCTGCAGGAGTCACGGAGTCACGGTTCTACATGTGTGTGTTATTATGCACTGACATCAATTCTTATGTTTGACGTTCACCAACTAAAGCCTTTTATATGACCCGCTTCTGAACCACAGCAGTCCTGTTCTGTTATTGTGTCCTGTTATTTATTTACCTTGTCTTACCATCTCCCACTTGTCCACAGGACCGACACAGGGACGCTGGGACACTTTGGGTTTTTATTTCCTTTCAACTTTTGCACATCAGAGAACTGAGGACTATATAACCCAACATGAACACCATAGTGTTTAACAAGCTGAGGAGCCAGGTCCTGTTTGAGGAGAAGGCTAAAGCGGTGGAAATGACCAGCAGGAATTATCTAGAAGTCATCGATGGGCAACAAGACCTCCTCTCCAGCAGCCAGAGCACCAGAGAAAGCCATGGCATCAGACACAGGCGCAGCGGGTATGTTGAACGTCCTGAGCTGAACGTACGTGGCTTAGATTGTGATTCTGGATGAGTCATGTTCACCCAGCACTAGTTAACACTGTGAGAAGGTGAAAACAAAGAGGTTCAGAGCTCTGTGATCAAAAAATAAATAAATAAATAAATGAAAAATCAAGCTCAGACTGAACTTCATGGATTTCAGTTCATATAATTATACATATGACTGTTTATTCATAGGTTATAATACCTACTTATTCATTAAACTGCGAACTGATATGACTCATAAAATATACACAAAGTGTCCTTAACATCAATGTGCTGCTATTTTTCATGTGACTTCAATTCAATAGGATCTGACTGACCAGGGCAAAAAATAAATACCCTCTCCCAGTCTGGTCTTCATTTAGGTGTTGATATTCACACCAACTCTTAAAATTAGTAAGAAGAATAAGTAGGTTGCCCTGTTCAGTAGCACGCTTCATATAGGTCTCCATCTGTTTCCAATGAATAATTTCGTCCTTATACTCTGTGTGGTCCAATCACTCATGTGAGGGACCGCTGCTTTTTTCAAATGTATATTTTCACAAGTCTTTCTGTAAAATGGAGCAGGTGGAGGAAATGATGAAGTCCTGATATGATGTGTTTTGTGTTATTTGAATCTTTGTTGGACACATATGAGCAACTGACAACTGACAGGTGACGCTAGAAAGGCTTTTCACATATTAACCTTTAGTTATGAGAAGAATGTGGAGCATTATTGAACTTCTGGGGCTGCAATCTGTCTATCTTCATCACTAATAAGGGGATGCGTGTTAAGTTTGAAATAAGAAGTAAATGTCCTTTGAGACTATTTCACATTGACCTAGATTACAAGGAAAATAATTGTAGGCAGATTTGGGGTTAGACTAAAATATGTGACATTTGCTGTCAGTGGACATTTTGCTGAGATAAAGGGAGAAGCAAAGCACAGCACCATAGTGACATCTACAGGTTCATAAAACCTGGAGCCACAGGTACGACTTAAACATTCACAGCTTAGGAGAACAACCGTCTTCTTTAGGTTAGTTGGTGCTTTATGAGCAGACGTTAATGCATTTTGTGTATGTGTGTATTTTGTGTTGTATTATGCTATTACAGCTTTTCACCATTCAAATGCTGAACTGGGTGTTTCAGATCGCTATTTTGAACCTCCAACCTACCCCGTATTCCTATTATGTAGTGTTTTTGTAGCATCTGTGGACATGGATTATTGCCCCTTTCTGTATAATGGCCTGGCTGTGATAGTTATTCATAATTCACTTCTACTGAATTATGAATAAGGAGGTGAAACGTTAATCTAAAAACGTTAGTCTAAAACATTGAAATTAAAATGTGTGAGCAAATGTTTTTGTTTGCTTTATTGTATCGTGTTGGTGGTTTGTGGGACACGCAATGTTAAATAAACTGCAAGTGGCAGTTTCTCTCTCTCAGTCTCTCTGTCTGGTTGACTCTCTGCTGTAACGGGTGTCTTTATGTCTCCTTCTCCTTTAATTCAGCATCCCTTGGCTTAATTGTAGTGCTCTGGGTGAGAAAATTGCATACTGTATAGAGCGATCACGTTATGTGTCATGACTCCACATGCAGCTGCATAATATTATTTGGTTCACTTCACTAAACAGCAAGATCCTGGTTTGTTTGTCAGTTTAAGAGCAGATTTTACATTTGACATAATGGGTCACTGGTATAAATTTAGTTTTACGTAAGATGATATTAGATTCAAAGATGTCTTCCATCAGTGTTTGTTGTGAACAATCAATGAATAGGATTTAAAAATAATAATCATAAAATAAAAGATCAAATGCTAAAACCTATAATTCACTTCTGTAGTGTACAGTTGGGGTAGTTAGGCCTCTGCATCCATCTAACTACAGTCTGCTATCTGAAAATTATTCCACTTGCTTCTTCACAGGGGTCGTCCCACTGGCAGCAAAGTTCGACACAAGCGCCAGGCCCTTCAGGACATGGCACGGCCACTAAAACAGTGGCTCTACAAGCACAGAGACAACCCATACCCCACCAAAACAGAGAAAATCCTCCTGGCTCTAGGCTCGCAAATGACCCTGGTCCAGGTGAGAGTAGATTCTGTCACACTAAATAACTGAAAAAAGTGAATTCATGCAGCACGTGTTCTGAGGCACAGAGCTGTGCTCTCTGTGTTGTAGATGCTGTAGAATGATTTTTCATTCTTTATTATTTCACAACAATATGAAACTTGTATTCTAAATTTTGAATTATGTAGGTCTGTGGCTGTGACTTTTAGATTTTGATGAACTCTTAAATGAACAGTGTCTACCTGGTAATTGCCTGTGTTATATGATATTAATACATCATTGTAGATGTAATAGAGGCTCAGAGAGGAGAATCTGTTTTGAAAAGACAGAGCAGAAATGTATCATCTTCATGACATAATGAAGATCCCAACATACAAACTGGAAATAACTACGGTATTTCAGAGTACAGGTTTCTCATATACCTGTCAATTCTGTCTGTTCTAGCATCTTTTCATTTGTTCTGTGTCTCACAAATGTTCTTCTGTTTGATATAAAAGACCTCAAACTTGGACTTTTTTGTAGACAACACCTTCTTCCAGTGTTCCAGCATCCAATGTCTGTGTCTTTTGCCCATCTCAGTCTTGTTTTTATTAGCCAGTCTGAGATATGGCTTTTTCTTGGTAATTCTGCCATAAAGTCCAGCATCCTTATGTCTCGTCTTTACTGTTGATGCTGACACTGTTTTTGATGGGTACTATTTACTGCAGCTGCCAGTCGAGGACCTGTAAGGCATCTTTGTCATAAACTACACACGCTCAGATATTTATCCTCAGTTGTGCACCAGGGCCTCCCACTCCTTTTGCCAGTTTTTGCTGCTTTCTGAGGGGAGGAGTTAACAACATGATAAGAAATTTTAAGTTTCCTTGCAATGTCTAGCATTGAGTAGCCTTACTTTCTAAAGACTCATGGGTCTCTAATGAAAGTTCTTTC
Source organism: Anabas testudineus (assembly GCF_900324465.2). Lineage (NCBI taxonomy): Eukaryota > Metazoa > Chordata > Actinopteri > Anabantiformes > Anabantidae > Anabas > Anabas testudineus. The sequence goes on from NC_046611.1 coordinate 32,623,367, forward strand.
TTTCTGGCCATTTTGAACCTGTAAATAAATAAACAACTGCTGATGTTCAGATACTAAGCTAACCTAAAGAATGCCATGCTCCCTTGTTTACTCCATTACAACTGCTCTCAGCTGTGCAACACAATTGCAAAAGCTTTTTCTTGTATTATCTGCCATACCAGGAGATTGATGCTGAGGACTGACAATTGCTAATAATAGATGATTTTTTTAATGATCTACATTTTTGCATAGAGGCCTGATTGTTTGCGAAAAAGATAAAAGTGTTTGTGAATTGCTTGAAAATGTTATTTTTCTTTGGAAAACATAGAAATTTGCAAGTGATCCTAAACTCAAGGTCACTGATGTTGCCTCAGAAAGTCTACAGCAGCTTTTTCAGGCCACCAAGCATAATCTGGTTCTCAATTTTTGGGGCCTGATGGAGCTGTTTGTTTTTGGTCAGGGCAAATAGAGTGCAGAGTAATGCTTTGTGCTGGACACTTTGATCCCACACACACAGACAAACCCACATGCACAGTGTCTTACACACACACACACACACACACACACACACACACACACACACACACACACACACACACACACACACACACACACACACACACACAGTTAAGATGACAACCAAATTGCAGCGGCAGTGTCAAAGATTTCCTGACATTAAAGGAGGGCGGGACATTCATTAAAAATTATTTTCATCTCATTTTACAACAGGAAAGATGTTTTTAAAAGGACCTCTGTTTTTTAGTCAAGTTATTTTCATTGTCCTTTGATTGCCAAAAATGTATTCTTCAAGTCATTTATAAAAAAAAACAAGTCTAACATTATCTTTTTCTAGTTTTTCAACATTCTGCCTTTTTTCTTGATAAGTTGAATTGAATTTTATCTTCAACATGCCACATTGAATTCTAGGAATTTGTGATGGTATTTTTTACTACTTCTTAAATAGTTTTAATCAATACAAAGATCAAAATAACTGTTGCAGCTGCTTCTCCATTTATGGAGGCTAAGAGCTACCCTGTTCTTCCACTGTTTAGTCCAGATAAACCTGCCAGTAATGTAGAACGCATCACTCATTGTACAATTTTCCTTGAAAACACCATCCTGGCACAAGGTGTTCGAAACAACTAAATCCGACTTTTTCAAATTCAAAAAAATGTTTTTCATGTAAATGTTGGGGTATGCTTCTTTAAAGTTTGTTCTAATGATGGCCACTCTGCATCACCATGGCCACATCTACATGCTGTCTCCCCCACGATACACACTGTGAAGAAGGCCATGGGTGAAAGAGCTGGTTTGACTGATGTTTTCCCCTTTTTAATATCACTGGATGTCTTCTGAATAAGTGTGCCATCCTCCACCTCCCGGATAGAGAAAACAGTCTGGAGGGATCTTTTCTGTTTCTCTTACTACAGGGCCAGACGTCTTCTTTCCAGGCCTCATTAGTGAGTGCCTCATGCCTCACCTCGTCTCACATCACTTCTCCGCCCCTCTGGCCAAGCCACATGTACTAGATGCTGCCTTCCCCCTGGTGTGCCACAGTGCTGGTCTTCAGACAGAGATGTGTGATAGTCTTTGCTAATGAAAAGCACAATACTGAAAAAGAGGATTAAAAAAATAAGTACTTTAGGCCCCTGTCCTAGCCCCTTCAAAAAAATATATTGAGCATAAAAAGTAATTCTAGTTTAACATCTAATGGCCTCCCTTCTCAGTGAAGAGCTCAAATGTCTGTTATTGCATGGAGACTGCAAGTCCAGAAAAAGCACATGTATGTAAAAGTACGTCTTGTTTGAAACATTAGTTAATGAAGCTTTGCGTTTGCTGGCCGTCTGGCATTTGCAGGGCTGTGAATGTTTCTGCATGGTGTTGATATAGAAAATATGCATCCCAGGATGTCTCTCTAAGGCATTTGGGATGCTTCTCAGAGCTTAGGATTTTAGAGATGCTCTGCAACTTGAATCTTTCTCTCTACCCTGGTCTGAATGTGACAGCAGACTATTTCATAAATGACACAGTTTTTTTGCTATGGTTATGGAGGGGATTTTTTTTCACTGGTTCCCATTACTTCCTAGTCATTTCTCTCTTTTTCCAGGTCTCCAACTGGTTTGCTAATGCCAGGAGACGACTCAAGAACACGGTGAGGCAACCAGACTTGAGCTGGGCGCTCAGGATCAAGCTGTACAACAAATATGTTCAGGGCAATGCAGAGAGGCTCAGCGTCAGCAGCGACGACAGCTGCTCCGAAGGTACGGCTCGACAACGCGGTAACAGCAGCTCTTACAGTCCTCACGTTCACATAATACAAAAATACAAAAATGGCTACTGTCCTGCAGTCCCAGTCCTTCACACATCCAGGGAGCTCAAGTTTTACCATGTAGTATGTAAACATGTAGGTAGTTTAGTGTAGACCCAACAGTCAAAAGCCTTAGGGCCCAGTAGAGGTGAATCAAGAAAAGTAAATTATCCATCTTTACTGTTATAGTAACAGTGTTAAAATCATTTTATTGCACTTCTCTCTCATTTACATTTTTGCCTGTGACCCTTCAGCTGCTTCATATTAATTAAAATGGAAATCAAGCAAGTTTGGGCATATAAGACCATTTCTTTACTCATTGTAGTTGAAAGCAAAAGCTATAATAATATTGTCTAAACATCAAATTTAACAATTACCTCTTAAGTGCAATTCACAAGAAATATTACGTTTGTACTAAAGCATGGCAGAAAACTTCAGTGATATCACAGCTTAATGTCTCAGACTTCTGTAATCAATTATTCACATTTCCTGAACCCGATCCGCTGTGCAGAAAATGACTGGGAAGATTTCTACACACCAAAATTTAAATTTAGCATTATGACATGCTGTATGTGTCCCAAGGCAGGTTGATGCTATGCAGAGCCGTGTTCTGGATAGATATAAATGGTGAGTGTGTGACCCAGCCGAGAAAGGTGGAAGCCAACGGGCTGCAACACGCTGTCATTAAGTCACCCTGCTGAGCAGCCTCTGTCTCTCAGCCTGCAATTGGAAATGAGTAGCTCTCTGCATGGTCAGCTGTGTATTTACAGCAAACACATGCACATGTGTTGATTCTCAAGGGACGGGACTGCCTTTTTCCTCTCAGTGATAGCATAGACAACTTAGGAAACAGAAAAATAAATAAAACATATGTACTCACAAAGTAAAAGTATGGACAGAAACGAAGCATGCTGTATTGTCAGTGATCTCTAATTATATTTCTGTGGGGGAGAGGCACAGCATGCGGCGAGGGAGGAATGTGTGCATGGTGTTTGCATTGTGTCCGCCACAGGCCACCGTACCACCAGACTCTCTGTATATCTTTCTGACTCTTCTCCCTGTCACATTATGGTTAGGAAGCTATCCACAGCCTGCTCTCACTTCTGAACCAGGCACTAAAGGCCCTCCATTATGTTTTTAAGCCTAGTCTTTTGTTCCAGAGGCTATTTATGGGGCCAGACCTGACCCCACTGACCCAGTGTACACTCCTTTTACTGTCCTAAAATGGTTGAACTTGTTTTGTAGCTACAGTAGAAAATGCTGTTTTGTGCTAGGCATTTGGAGAGGATATGCTGTCATGTGACATGCTGTGAAAAAGGAAAAATTTAATTTAAAAAGGTTGCAGATGGAAATGTAAGAGCAGAGTTCCCTAAGTACCCTACCTCCATGTGTTTCTGATATAAGGGAGCTATCATTTTAATTTGTCCCAGCTATAATTTTAATTTGTCCCAGACTGAATCAAATATCCAATTTACAATCCCAAATTACAAAATTACACTCTTGGCAGGGACAGTATCTAGAGTGAGCTTCTCCCTAATTTCCATCCTGCCAGAGGATATCTGTTTTTTTCTGTATGGCGTTTTACTTTCCCCATTTCTTTCATCAGGTAGGGACCCATGCCTTAATTCACTCTCTCTGCCTGAGGTGATTCTGCATGCTTTTGATGGAGAGGAAATCTACCATCCATTATGGCTTGGTAATGTGTCTCTGCCCAGCTGTAGTGCTCTTGAGGTAATGCCAGCAGGAGACAAGGTTGAAATCTCCCTGCTGTGGTATTTGGATTTGAGATTAGCTCAAACTGACTCTGAAATCAGAAGGGATGAACAAGCTATGCTCATAAGTTAGAAACTTTGAAGAGAAGAATTTGCTCGACTGTATGAAAAATGTACTGCATACATGGATGCCTGTGGGGACTGAGTTGTTTTTAAATCAAAATGCAAAAAAATACTTTTATACCTTTTAGAACCTTTTTTGTTACTGATTTTGTCTCTTGATGGCACAGATGGGGACAATCCTCAGAGGTCACAGAGTGGCCCAGAGGAGATCAGCAAGCCCGTATACCAGAGTGTCATCAAGAAGGATGGATCCTCCATGGTCAGCATGGCCATGGGAATAGGAATGGGTGAGGGACTGCGTTCGGCTGCTGAAGCCGAGTCATTGGCTGAGGACTGTGTGTCTCCTCCAAAGTACAAGAGCAGCCTGTTGCACCGCTACCTGAACGACTCGTTGCGACATGTCATGGTGGCTAACGCTGTCATGGACGCTCGCAAGAGGAACCACTCTGGCTCCTTCAGCTCCAATGAATATGATGACGAGCTGCTCTCACCATCCTCTTCTGAGGCCGAGGGGAACTTTGTTTACCGGGCTGGTAAGGAGCCACATTTCTTGCATTCTTTCCTTTCAAGAGTCTCCGTCACACACACGAAATCTTTCACTTAAGTTGTTCCTTTTCTCATCCCCTCCATCTGCACATTTTGTTTTAATTTTTGCAGCTGGCCCATTATTTCCAACTATCTGTCTTTTTCCTACCTCACTGTATTACGCTGCTGCTGCCTATTATACTGCTTTCACCTACCACCATAATTCTGTAATTGATAAAAGATTTGTGTTCTTAAAAAAACATGACATTTCTAAACTGGTGTCTTAACAAAATGCTCTATTAGATTTAAACCAGACTACAGTGTGTATTAAACACTCTCACACACATACATTCCCAGATTCACAGCACTGGAAATCATATATTGTCACTTCCACACGCACACTGTGACAGTCACTGTCACTCACCCACTCCAGGCAAGCAGAGAAAGAATTCCCCCAGCCAGTTTCTCTGACCAGACTTTAGGAGGCCAGACACAACAAGGCCATTCTGAAGCATGCACACTTTTAAACTACTGTTTGGCATGCCTTTGATCCCACCATGAGGTTTGCAAAGAGCGGCTGGTTAGTGTAGTGGTAACATTACTGCCTTCCATGTGGGAGACTCGGGGTTCAAATCCCAGCCTCTGGTAGGGGTCCTTAGGCAAGACCTCCTCACGCTGCCCTGCTTACCCTTGTAAGTTGCTTTGGATAAAAGTGTCTGCTAAATGACAAAATGTAAAGAGCAGAAACAAGGAAATGGGTTTTGTTTTCAAGTTAGAGACTGTGTGTATGTGATATCTAAAAGTTATTATTTTAAAGATAAAATTGACCTGAGCTTTAAAAAAGAGAAAAACATACAGTAAAAAAAAATGTGTTTTCTTCCTAACATCTAGAATATCTGTCAAATATACGTTACAAACACATAATTGCAAATTATTATCAAAAATGTAAACTGAGGAAATTACACCAGTCAGCCCAAACATTTAGTAGAAGCTTTTATCCAAAGCAACTTACAAGATAGGGTAAGCATAAGGAGGTCTTGACTAAGGTTCCCTACTGGAAATAGGCTGCAGTCAGGTTTTGAACTCTGGCCGCTTGCATAGAGGGCAACAATGTTATCACTACACTATCTAGCCTGAATATGAACACCACCTCGTGGTTTTCTTGTTGTGGACTGGGATCAGCAAGGGAAAGTTTAATTCTGGCTTTGGTTTAGTCAAAAATCCTGTTTGAGTCAGAAATAGTAATAATAGTCTTTTAAAAATATAAACTTTAAAAATATAAAAGTCTTTTCACTAGTTCTCCTATTGTAACTCATCAAATTAAGATTCTAAAGAAAGCACACATGATCAAAACATATCACATTAACTCACCAATTTTGAGCCAGTGATTGAAGTTAATTGTTGTTCATATTAACTGTGAAACTTGAATTTTTAATTTAGTCCAAACTCGTTTAAAAGTCACTGGCAAATCACAAACCTCAGTCTGCTCAGCAATCAAGTTCACATGTGTCTTCTTCAGCTGAGAACACTCTTTGGGAGGGATTCAGATGGACTCTGTAACTGTTTTGTTTCAATTTGAAGGTGTAGGTGATAAAGGATGGAGGCTTTGCATGGAGTGAGTTTTATTGTGTTTCATTCATGGACATATGTGTTTCATATTATCTGAGGGAAGGTGGTGTGAGTGTGTGCTTGTGTGTGTGTGTGTGTGTATGAGTGTGTGTAATTGTGTGTAGTGTGTGTATTTCTGTGTGGGTGCAGGACATGACTTACAAAGACGTAAAACCCTGTGACCTGTGCAAACTTCAGGATTTTCCACAGCAAAGCACCTGCTGAGACTCACAGATGGGGAAGGAAAGAAAGATATGGATAGACCAAGTGAGACGTATAACTCCCTGTGTACCTGAATTTAATAAGCTCCAAAAATTGATTATTTCACCTGGCTGGTCTGCTGTTTTATTAGAGAGTAATCTCTATAGCTAATATAATTTCTCAGCGCTGACATCTCCATCTTGGATTTCTTGGGTTCTGGCATCTTTACAGAAGTGTTACTGTTTTACATGCGATACAAGCCTTTGAATCCACATGTGGAAAGTTCTCTGAGGTGGTGAGGTGGGATCTGCTGAGCCCTCAGATCTGACTGGCCGGTCAAAGAAACAAATGAAATAAAGAAAAGGCGAGAAAATGAAATTTGTTATTCCACATCTGATATCACTAATGCAGACAGAGCAAATGAAAAAGGGAGGCAGAGAGAAGTAACTTTACCTTTAATTTCAGGTTTGCATCCTTTCCTTTATGACATTTTTTTGTGGGCTGCCCGTGCTAAATATTTTTGTAGTGAACACATTTCTTTCTTAGATTTAGTTTTATTGTGTTTTCATAATAAGAGAAAAATGTTTCCCTCAGTAGCACATTTCACATAAATCTGTACTTGTACCATGTGAACAAAGAAAAAAGAATAAATCAGATTTAAACTCTCTGAATGTTCCACTAGCTTCTTTCTGACAGTGACAAAATGTCTGACATTTTCAGGCAGTAGAGAGGAAAAGAATTCGAACTTGAAAGAAAAAGCACAAACAGTGTCTCTTGGCGCACTCTTTTGCTACATTCCTGCCTGTGAAACACTTGTGATTGGTCAGAGCTAAGTGGCATGCCTGGCAGCCATCACACCATTGGCTAAATGTCTGCAAAGGGCAAGTTGGCTGGTGCAATCTCACAGTGTTATCTGGAACTACAGAAGGCAGTCAGACGTGGCAAGAGATGGAGAGTGTAGATTTACCCCAGTGGAAAACTAAACTTTTGCTGGCTTGATAGGACACACACACACACACACACACAGTACACACCCATATGCACACGACTACAGGCTAAAGTCTGCAGGGAACTTTACTTAACACAAGGAGCAGTAGAATTCCATCACACATGCCAGGGGTTCATGCCAAATTAACCTTTAATGGGGTATTAAATGGCAGAGATCTGACTGAATGTTTTTCATCTTGCTCCATACCAGATTTTGCCCCGTTTGATATTATATAGTTCATTATTCGCCAAATAAGTCCCAGGGTTTCTGTGGAAAAAGACTAGAAAATGTTGGTCAGACATTTTAAACAACGACAGTGGCACATTTTCTCAGATTCCCTCCTTTATGGTCTCTAGTTACAGCTAAATACAGTAGCCTGGTGGTGAATGTAGTGCTTGCCAATGCTCCGATTCATGTGGAAAAGGACAGATTACTGAAGCCACCGAGTGGCCACCGGCAGGTTTCCAATCCTTTGATTTTCCTGTACCTTTTTCAATAGCACACATAATAATTACATTACTTTTACTGCTGATAACATGCCTAAGGATCAACAGTCATGTTAGCAGCTCTGTCAGCTCAGTACTAATGTGGGCATGGTAACTTTTTCAGAATACAGATCTGCTGTTGTTTAAAAAGTAATATGTACCACCTCAGTTTGAAATGTTAAAAACAGATGGGAATGTCTCTAGTTTTTCCAAGATGACAATTTAGGGGATCAACAAAGTTTTTACAATTCAGAGGTGGACATGATTGGAATGTGTACCGAATTTTATGGAAATCCATAATAGTAGATTGATGGCAGTTGATAATAGTAATTGTCGAGATCTTTCAAAACGGCATTGTTGCCCCAGACTGACAGAGTCAACATGAACTGATCAGTTACCTACAGTTATTTCTAAATCAATTCCAGACCTGACTGGAACAGTTAATAAGCAACTTACCCATAATTAAATCAACTGGTTGCTGCTGGTGGCGAAGGACACTATAAGTTCAAGCAGAGACAAAAACACCTTCCATTATTTAATTGAATTACGACGTGACATGGAGTTATTTCCGCTATGAAGCATTTGTTTCTGTTGTGTCTACATCAGGGGCAGTGCTAGGATTTCAGCCTTAGGGGGGCTTAGCCCTCACTACTGTATAACATCCCTCCTGACGTTAATAATGGACATAATTCCATTATGTATTAGCATTGAGCTAATAGGCTAATTTAGCACATCATGGCATGCTCTCATTGGATGGAAAATTTTCCTCGTTTGATTGATCAATTTTAGGAGGGCTGAAATGAAAGTCCCCCTAAAAAGGGTCTACACCGACCCTGGTCTATATCGAGTTAACAACTCTAACAGGCTAAAATTATTTCAGACTTGCCAAAATTCAAATCTAATTATTTATTTTTTGCACCACTTCTGCAGTTTATTGCATGTCCCATCAAATGATATCTACATCAGAGGGTTTTGACCTTACAAAGCATCACACTCATTTTTCTCTTTCAGCATTAAAGTGATTTATTCCTAAGTCAGGTGCTCTTTAACACAAAGATTTCTTAGAGATCTGTATAAACAGCCACATTTGACAGTTTCAGATTGGAATTGGGTCACTGCAACTGCCAGACACTTTTTCAGTCCTGGACAGTAAAATGTATCATCCAGATGAATGGAACAAAAATAATTTTAATGTAGAAACACAGATAGTTTGGATGTCTTTTCTCGAAGTAGAAAGAATTATGTGATGATGAGTGATGATAAAAAGAGTGTCTGTTTTTATAGTTTTGATTAACAAGAAATACTTAACTGGACTTCCTTCACCATTAATGTCACTCTTGTTCCTTCTTCACAAGACACCTAACTGTGGTGATTTATGTGACACTATTGTTGAGGGATCATAGATGTTGTGTCTGATTTAAGATGTGTGTTTGCTGAAGAGCAGTAGTGTAATTTACAGTAGACAACGCTTAACACTGGCTGCTCACTAACAATGAACCACTCCCAGACAGTGATGGATAAAGACTCCTCATCTTTGGCTGGAATCTGCTCTTTCCACAATTTTATAGCAACTGAGATGAGAAGACAGGGAGCAGAGGGGGTTAGGGGTGTTGTTCCAAGACATCAGTGTTTTGCCAGAGCTGGGTTACTCGGGTTGAGCTTTAGACATTAGTGTGGAAGGGATAAGAAGAGAAGAGAAAGGCACTTGTTCCACATGAAGAGTCAAGTTTCTCCTGCAGTGGCCTGTGGGGAGAAGAAAGAAGTATGGTGGCAGTTACTAACACACAGAGAGAGAGAAGCTTTTGTGTGCATACACTCCTCTCCAAAAGTATTGGAACAGTAAGGCCAGTTCCTGTATTTTTGCTGTAGGCTGAAAACGAAAAATACAAAAATATGATAAGAATATGAGACAAAACATCACAAAAGAACATTTCAGCTTTTATTTCTAGGTGCTTACACATGTAAAACTTTAAGAGATGAAAGTGAAAGTGATTACTTGTAATAACTGCATCAATCCTGTCACTGAACATTCACATTCTTCTTTTATTGTTTGTTTTGGGGGGTTACTCCCTTCAATCTCCTTTTTAGCAGGTAAATACATGCTCAATAGGGTTTAAGTCTGGAGACTGACTTGGCCGGTCTTAATCTTTCACCTCTTTGCCGCTGATGAACTCTTTTGTTGTTTTGGCAGTGTGTTTTGGGTAATTATCTTGCTACATGATGAAGAATCTCCCAATCAATTTGGTTGTATGTTTCTTTAAATTGGCAGACAAAATGTTTTCATAGAGCCTGTCCTAGTGTGTCCTAGCAGTGTTGAGGATGAAGGCAGGCCTGGGAGGCCTACAAAAGTGAGGTCTCCTGAGGTGATCGAATCAGTCAATGACCTCATTCAATCTGACAGAAGGGTGACAGTGGATGACATTGCAAAGGGCTTTGAAGAGAAAAGTAAGCTTCCCAGTAAGGAAGCTTCTATCACTATTAGAAGTATTTATACCGAAAAGTTCACCTTATTTATTGAATGACCCTCGTATGTTTGAATAATCAGGGTAATAGAAAACACCTGGACAATAAAACACACCTGTCAGTCACATTTTCCAACACTTTTTCTCACATTAAAAATGTGTGTGTGTGTGTGTGTGTGTGTGTGTGTGTGTGTGTGTGTGTGTGTGTGTGTGTGTGTGTGTGTGAAAAAAAGCTGCTGTCTTCTAAATTGTGTATCAGATCAGGAAATGAAAGCTGAAATGTTGATCATTTGTCTCATACCCATCTTTTGATGTTAACACCAAATGTTTTCATTCTATAGCAAAAATAGGTTGGCGTTAATGTTTCAATACCTTTGAAGGGAGTGTATGTGTGTGTATAAACTTAAGGAAGATGAAGGAAGTTTACCACAGTGAAGATAGTTGAGGTATCTTCATGTTAAGGGACTGTTGAAGAAATAGAACTTGGATTAAGAGATTAGGGGAAAACTATCTGTTTAGTTAGTTATTAAACGGTTTAGTTTAGTTTAGTTCAAGATTTAAGATTTTACAGAATAGAACTGTATAGTTAATTATGTAGAAAACCCAACAATCTCACTTCAGCAGCACTAGGCTGAATAAATTTGTTTTGATTTATTCCAAAGTAAATTTCTTTACTATTTACTATTATGTTTGGTTCTGTCTCGTCAACATTAACTGTTAGTACCTTTATAAGCACACTAGTAGTTGTTCATATTATCCTGTTAAGATATGTTAGGTATGTTAAACATAACATAAGCTGATTCCTCAAACACTATCATTCTATGATTCATCATCACGTTACTGTTCAATGTCCTTTTTTCATGTGTTACCTGACTCCCCTGACCATAACTATGACGATATAATAGCTATTATAGATTCTATTCTTTCCTTAATTATGAATGTATTAGTGCACACTTATTCTACACAGAGAGAGAATGACAGTGTGAATCCAGCAAATCCAGCCTATCAAACTAAATAACAGTGTGTGATACGTTTTTTAAAAAAACAAACACTTGTTTGGTGTTTATGTGACAATAAATACGTTTGTTTCATATTTATAGGTATGTTAGTTAGAAGGGCCAATAGATAATAGGTAGGTATACGTAAAAACCAATAGATAATATACCAGCTAACTGTATTACACAGACATCAGTTAAGATCATTTTTTTCACCTTGTCTTCAGTGATATATATATTTAAGAAGGCTCTGAAGGGTCCCTCAGGGCCTGACTGGTCCAACGGCAGGAACAGATGGGAGTTGGCACCACAGCTTATTGCAGTATAATCCTGGCAATAAGCTGTGGTGCTGCTTCATATGAATGAAAAAAAAGACAGGGAGAGTTAAGAAGGAAAAACAACCCCGATGGTGAACCTCTGTTATTGGAATCTGGGATATCGGCTTCTGACCACAAAACATAGGCTGGGTGTGAGGCAAACAGAGAGGACAGCATTTGAGACAGTGTTCATTCTAGTCGTCATGCTGCAGAGAAGTGTTAACAGAATCAGCCTCTGGCAGAGACACAGTTTATACTCAAACTTCTAACATAGAACTGGAAGAGTGCAGAATAATGAGCCCTCTCAACCTGATCATTTTTAAATCATCAGGACGCCCAAACCTTTTGAAACATGCACACACATAATCAAGTGATCAGATTCAGAATGCTGCACAGCTGCCTACCTCGTCAGGGCAGCCAAGCCACACTGCCCTGGTCTGTAGAAAACACAAATTGTTTCCATTTTAAAAACCAAGCCGTGTCTAGAACAATAGGCTTATATTATGTTACCATGGGGTGGTGGAGAGCGGAGGGTAAGGGTGAGCTTTATGAGAGAGCTGAGGTGTGACATAGAACACACACACATAGAAATCCACATAGAAAGAGTGTTAGAGGGCAATTCAACCAACCACTGTGAACAATTGCAACATAATGATGCAGTACGTGCAGCACAAACATATCATTTGGCTTCCAGTCGCCAAAAAAAGAATAATTTGGGTCACATAAAACACTTAAAAATGCAAATAATGTTTACTTGAGGTTTTGCTTTTTTGCTAATGTGTGTGGGTTCGTGCATTGCTCTTCATTCACTACTTAGTTGCATCAAAGTGGTGATACACACAGGCACATCAGTTCATCATCAACCTACTTTCAAGTGTGAGCCCTCCCATCCTCAGATACTCAGACACTGTCTCCTTTTTCAATCTTCTTATTTCCATGTAATCATCTGTTGTCACGTCAAACTCCAATCAAAGAAACAAAAGCCCCATCAAGAGAAAGATGGGGCTTTCTTTGTTTTGTCAGTACACACACCACACACACACACACACACACACACACACACACAAAGAAGATGCTCACACATTCATCATGACGACAAATTTACTTCTTGGTTGAGCTCTTTTTTACAGGGGCTCTGATTACAGTCTGTTTACTGGTGCTCGTAAACTCTGTGACAACCTGGCAGTATTTAAGCACAGGAAACACTGTTATTATTTCTCTATCTAGCAAGAAGACACAAGGCATTCCTTATTGCCAGAGCTTGGTTATCTGTTGGAACCGCAGACACACCAGCATGTCATCAGCTGGGCAGACAAGGGGGAAAAAAAGCAACACAGAAAAAGAAATGCAATGGTTAGAGTCATTTTTGGGCAAAGGCTCAGGATTTGTCTGTCTGTGTCGTGTGTATGTTCAATTTAACAGGAATATTTGTATAAGTCATGGAAGGACTGTCAGGGCACACGGAGAAGACGTAACATTTACACTGTGTACTGTGGGATCTAGCTAACTAAGTGGAACAATGTGGCTCTTTGGTGCCTTAAACTTTATCGTCATGCAGAGACTGAAAGCAGGCCAGACGCGTACCAAGGCATGTCTACCTTCATTTACAGACTCTTCTTGACGCAAAAAGGACAGATCATTATTAAAAGGAATTTAATGATGCATACATATTTGTGTATGCATCATTCTGACCTGTTGTGTGGTGTCACGTTGTCACATGACCTGCAAATTGTCAAGTCTACATTGTCAGCATGATTCTCATCATGGGCTTAAGAATTTCATCACTCCAGATATTGGGTTTGTGTGTCCAACATTCACTTTTCCACCAGTGGTAGAATGTTCACATTCCTGTTAAAGTAAATTCATTTCACCTTCAGACAAGTGACATTCAACATTCAGATATCATTTTCTGATAAATATTCTTTGCATGGGCTTATTAACTACACCTAACAGCTTTATCCATTGTTAATATATAATTTTGTGATACTATAGAAATGTATCTAGTGTTGTCTTCTGGTTTCAGATTAGAGTGCTATGTAAAGTATGTGGAGAACAGAGGCTTTTGTAGCTGCTGAAAACATCAGGGGCATCAGAGTCAAGTATTCTTTATTTTGAAGGGATGTACGCATGTGTTGGTTAGGGAAGTTGCTATACATATAAAGAATGAAATATATATTTCTTATGCACAAAAGTTATTGTGGAAATTATCTTTACCATCCCTGGATTTGTTTCCTCTTTGTCCTTTCATATTTCATATATTTCTCTCTTCCTTTTCATCACACTTGCGGCTGTATTTCATGTTATGGGTTTTGTGTGGCTGTGATCCTTCTGTTTATCTGCTCTTTTTCTGTAGCTTTTCTAATCTCTCAGTAGTATTGATAGTATTGCTATTTGCTAACCTTAATCTTAATGTTATCAAAATAATGATGAGCCCTGAACATATTAGTATCATTTTAAATGATGTTCTGCTGTTGGTTAAACAATTTATAGTTTTTTAGAGTGTTGTAGCCTATTTACTTAAATATTTACACATACCACAATAGCACACAGATTTTCCTGTCCTTTTCACTGGATGACTCCACTGTCTCACTACTCATCTCTGCTGCTTGGATCAGAGAGAGACATCTTCAACTCAACCTTTCCAAGACAGAAGTTCTCATCTACCCAGCCTGACCTTCAATACAACACAACATCTGCATCAACATAGGTGATTCAGTGATTGTCCCCACTAAGTCTGCCAGGAACCTCTGGGTGATCATTGATGATCAACTGACCTTCACTGACCTCATATCCTCTCCCTCAAGGGCATGCAGATTTGCCCTTTTAAACATCAGAATGATCTGATGCTACCTTTTGGACTATACAACACAACTCATTGTGCAGGCTTTGGGCATATCTCACATAGACTACTGCAATGTCTTACTGTGAGGTTAGCAGCACACACCATCAAACCCCTCCATATGAGGGGTGTGATGGTGTATGCAACAGTAAAGTATGTCACAGTAAAGTATGTCACATTGAAAAAAAGCATCTGCCAAATAAAGTGGCAATTAGAAATATGGGAACCTTTTGGAATTTCATGCTTTTTTGCATTAATTAGTCATAAAATGTGCTCTGATTTTCATCTAAGCCAAGAGTATTAACAAATAAAACGTGCCTAAAATAATACCACAAAAAAAGTATTTCTTGATTTTCTTTCTTGCCAAGAATGAAAGAAGATTTGTTCCACGAAGCAGGAGGAATCAGCTAACCTGACCCTGCACCTCTAAAGCTCATTAATAATAAGTTGGTTTTTCAAATGTATATTCAGTTTTTAAAAAGAGCAAGTGTGGATCAGGGGGAATAGCTGGTTATCCTGTCAACCACAGGGTTGGTGGTTCAATCCCCACCTTTCCCAGTCCACATGTATCTGTGTTCGTCCTTGTAAGTCAATTTAGATAAAAGCTTGCTTGGAAATTTTACATTTTTTACTTTTTACTTTTTCTAGCACCTATGCTACAGGTGCTGTAGGAAGGAACCAGGATAGATGTTCCTTTGTCCTTATGTTAAAAGGACAAGTTAAGCTAACCTAATCAACTCCCCACTGTACATAATTAAAGTATGACAGTCATGTGACACTCACATCAATCTCATTTAACTCTCAAAAAGAAAGCAATGTGTCCTTCTGACCTTTGTTTTAATGGAACACTTTCCTCTTTTGCTTACAATTTAAGACATATTCATTTCATACTGTACAGGGCTTCGGAAATAGTCAAGCTTTTAAACACAGTGGTCAGTCAGGGACTGATGGTTAGTTTAAGGACAAAGGTGGAATCTGGAGGTTTGGATGGCTTGGGTCAGCTTTTCATCCACACCTTCTCCACCTGCTGGAAGTCTAAACATCGTTCTCTTTCTTTTGAATGCTATATCTTGACCATGGCCATACACACACTGGAAACACTACATTACAGCGTGCTGCCTGTAGTTACTTCACGGAAAACATAAACCATTTTTTAATGCATGTTATTTTTCTTTGATGTCACCACAATTGCTGTCTCTGAACTGGTACCCATGTAATGAAAACAGAACAATTAATTGCACAATAACCTGTAATCTTGCTGTGGTTATGGAGAATGGTGCATACTTGAAATCAAAATTCAAGCTAACATTGAAATGGCTGAAATTTAATGGAGACATTGACAGCTGTTCTTGCTTCTGTTTTGGATTGTCTTTGTTTTGTTTTTGTTTTCTCCCTCTGGTGGCAGTAGCTCAGTTTGTAGAGCAATTGTCTACAGACCTCCCAGTCATGAGTTCAATTCTTGGTTCTTCCAGACAATGTGTAAACATGTCCTTGGAAAAGACACTGGAACACCATAGTAGCACTGCCAGCTGTCAAACAATGATTTCCCCAAAGCAATCAATAAAGTATGTATTTATTATTATTGCAATAGTATAATATATTTTAATAAACCTGTTGCATATTAATAATATCTATACCAAATACAAAAACTCAGTGTCAGCATTATTACATTTTGGTTGTGCTGCATGAGAATAGTCAATCTTGAGTGCCTGGATCAGGACATATTAAAACAGATTAAGGCAGCAAGACGCAAATGAGTGGAGGACAGAGATTGATGGAGGAAGAAGGACTTGTTTATAAAGCAAGATAAAGACCAAAAGAAACAAAGCTGAACACTAGAATGTGAGGATTTTGTTGGAGCTCTTTGAAGCACTCAAACGAAAAATGTTATTTTGTGTTATATACGTCCTCATCACCATCTCACACGTTCACACACATTCCTTCCCTTTTTCTGTCTATGAAGTATCAACAAGTATCAAATTTCATAATCAGGCCCATATTAACCCAGGGCCTCGCTAACTTGTACTTATACTCTATGGAAGCACTGGAAAACAAGGGAGGAGGACAACAACACAGCTAAGGCAGCTTCTAAAAACTCTCTGCCAAAATGATGGAGGGCTCTGGTGAAGATAAAGTTGTGCTGTTGTTGTGCTGTGTCTGGAGTTTTTGGCTCTAAGTCTTTAAGAGTGTCTGTGACGAGGTTAAACCTCTAGCACGGTGTTCTCATCCAACCTTTTCCGATCCCCTTCAACAACCATGGCAGTGTGATTCCAGGAAAAGTGAAGGATGCAGAGTTTCATGCTCAGGAACGCCCATCTGTTATATCTGTCTCTGATGACTCAGTTCAGGTTTGCATTTGCTTTACAGGCAAAGGTGTCAAGGTGGATACAGGGGACTGGGTGTCCCTGTATGCTGGTTTTGTTGTTGGAAATCTGGGAGCGTGTTGAAAAACATGCAATCTCTTATATGTCCCCTTTTTCAGGGACTCGTTGTTGAAAAAAGGACAAACTGTTTGGTACCTCAGCTCTAGATCTGAATGTTCTTCATTCAGCAAGTCATCTAAACCTGGTTGTCTTATACATGGCTAGGAAATCCAAATGCTTTGCTGTCTTTAAACGCATCATGGGATGTGAAGCCTGTTATCCTTTTCAGTGCTAGGCAAAACCTGGAGCTGGGACAGACAGAAGACAGGTTAAGACACAAAAATCAATCTACACATTCACTTGCACATGGCCTTTTCTGTGTGTGAACAGTATGCCAAAGTAAACACACTTGGTTGTCCTTTGTTTGCTTTCTTTGTCACTTTGCTATTCTCCACTAATGATTTACATGTGATAGAGACTGCTGTCAACGGAAGAGAAAAAAGAGTAGGCAAGGAAATTGGATATTTTTCTCTCACTGACTTTCATTCCCACTCAAATCTTTTACGTTCAGTCATTTCTGATTTCCTCAGACAACTCTATTATGTTATCCGGAGCCCATTTGTTTTCAAACAAAATATTAGAGAATGGAGTTTATGAGTCATATAAAATATCTTTCAGCGAGGTTCTATTAGTGACCTTGTTTCTTGATGGCTTCTTTCAAAACGTCCTTTTGTCCAGCAAAAGTAAAGACAGAAAACAGAGCAATCCATGTGTGCACACATACACATACACACACACCTCTAGATTTCAACAAATCCTCATTGACCACAGAGAACATTCAAAATTCACCTTTTTTTCTCATGTCTTTTTCAGAGGCTACAGACCATGGATCTACTAAATGTGACAGGTGAGTAAACTTTTTGGTACCTCGAAGCTTCTCTTTCATTACAAGCTGAAGCTGACCTCTAATTTCTGCTCTGTATTGTGTTAATTTGTGTGCTTGTTTACATGTTGTGCTGATCGTCATTGGCAGCAGTGGTTTCAGAACTGCACAGAAGGAGAAAGTGAAAGGCAAAGATGAGACGTACTGGAAGGAGATCAATGCCGCCATGGCCTTGACCAACTTGGCACAGGGGAAGGATACCACCTCTGGGACCACCAGCTGCATCATTCAGAAGTCCTCCCATATAGCAGAGATCAAAACTGTAAAAGTGCCGCTGTTACAGAAGTATTAGCTCTGATATCATCCTCCTGTCTCTATGCAAACCAGGCAACCAGTTTCAGAAAGATAAGCAGAGTCTAAATTTAAAAAAAAAGTTGGAGGAAGGGAGGGCGTGGAACAAACAGAGAACACATTCTCTCTGTTTTTTATTGGTGTCTAAATAACTACAAAAGACTGTGAGCACCCTTTGCTGGGTTCATGTGTGTCGGACAAGTGTTGGTGAGATTTTCACAGCAGTATTTCCTAAAACAACACTCTTTTGTAATGTTAACTTATTATTTTTTTATGCTAAAATGTGTATTTTGCAAAAGTGTTATTTAGATAATTAACTCACTGACTGCGGTCAGTGCAGATACTGAGGTGCCTCCTTTGAATTTGCGAAGAAATATTTTACATCTAGTGTCACAATTATGATTCAGGATTTGTTTTGTAAAAGGCAGAGCACCTAACAGCCTGTGCCTTAAGAACTGAATAAGCTCTAAATCTCTTGCATTGCTCAAACAGCTCACAAACAAACACACAACCACACCCAGATGATGCCCTTCAGTCATTCTCTGAAGGCAATGTTCATGTTTGACTGGAGTTTTCATTTTGACTGTTTTTTCTCAGTCAGCCCATCGTTTGTGGCAGTCAAGCAGTAACATAGATACATAGATCAGTTGAACTAACAGCAGACTGATAACAGCCAGCATTCTCCACCTTGGCCACATCTTGACATTAAATTTCATGAACAAATGAAGAATTCCATTCTTATTGTGACTTTTTGTTGCTGAAACGTGCACAGATACTCAGCTTGACTCAAATAAAGTCACGTTTGTCTACACAGTGACACGGTTCTGGATCCAGAGGCACGCTTTAAGAGTTCGTTACAATATTTGTTTTAACAAGGAATGCCATGACCTAAAAGGGATACTTTTGCTTTGTGTTATCATTGTTTTACGTGGACAGTGGTGCCTTTTTACGTCTGTGCTCAGAACACGACGGTCTGGAGCCCTTTGGTCCTCTTAGCTGTTTAGAATTACTTTCAGATTGCTGTTTACAGGAAGCCAGAAAACAGGAAAAGTTCGATGCTTTCCAACTTGCTGTCTTTCCTTTGGTCTTCAACAGTACATATCAGTATTATCTCTTTGTTGCACAAGCCCTGTCAGCCCGTATGTGTGGTCATTTTGTTTTTGATCAAAACGTACTTGGTTTAACTTATCCATTCTGCATTAAGAGCTCAGTTTGTCATCCATTAGAAAGCCTCTTTTATATTGTGTACTAATGTACAGTGCATATGGTAGAAACATTTCTGATGGCCAGTGCCAAGTTCACATATTGGGTGACTTTTAGGAGAAACTGAAGTTGGCTCTTTATGCTGACTGACTTTTTAATTTTATGTATATTTTCAAGGTACAGTTTATGTGGGTCCAAATGTACACTCCTTAATAAAATGTGCAGTTGTTATATTTTACACCTCATGTTCAAGGACTTTTAGGATTGAAACTGCACAAAGTGACTTTTAGACCTTTTTATGTGTCTTAAATGTGCATTGTTTAAATAAAAAACAAGCAGCACTCACAGTTCTTGTCCCATAAAGGAGATGAGAGGTAAAAGTAACAGAGGACAGCCTTCTGTTATTCTGTTCGTGTGCCTATGGAAGTATAATGAAATTGATCGTGCAAGCCAATTCCAAGGTACTGTTTGCTTATGTAGTGGGGGTGGTGGACTTCCACATGTGTTTTTTATACACCTGATCCAGGCAGGGTCAGCTGTAGGGTAGAGATGGGCCTGTGCCTTGTGCTTCTAATCACACCGTTGAACCTCGGGACCACTCAAAACCCACACACCTTACAAGAAACCTGTTTGCTGGGGAGATACAGCGAGAAAAAAAAGAAAGCTTCAGTGACAACAAATCAGCGTCTGTTGTTTGTACCTGGAGTCACTCCCCAACAACACTCCACAAATTAAATGGTTTCTACAGACTTTGGTACTGTGTGTGTTTCTCCAGCAGAAACCCAATTTCACAGCCATGGTGACAAGCAATGGTATATTAAAACCTCTAAATTATTACAGACTTTGTAAAAACAAAGAAAATGGTGACCTTAGTTTGTTTTTTTAATGTTAAGTTATATCAACTCAGATGTTTTTTTTGTTTTGATGGAGACTGGATTTTCAATCCAATGACCAAATACATATCCCCTTGTATTGTCGAGTTTGCTCTTATGTAAAGTTTCTTTTATAAAAACTGTTACTTGGTCAAAGCAATGAATAAATCTTTGAATGAATTGAAACATATTTTGTGTTTGTTAATATGTGAATGTTTGTGTTTGTGTTTGTGTTGCTTTGTTTATTTGTGTTAATGCTTACATTTAATTCAATTTAGAAATATCAATGTCTTTACTGGTTTAAAGTCAAATAATAATCATGTAACTTAATAATTAAACGTATCTAAATTGCCTCAGTTTATATGTTAGGATTCTTTGAAAGCCCTGATCACTCTGATGAAAATCACAAACACATTCTAGCCTGTAACAAGCTGCTTCAGGCACTTTTTGTGTCCCTTTGTTGATGTAACCAAACTAAAGTCTTAATTCTAACCACGTGCCACTGCTTGACACTGTTTATGACACACATGTTGAGATGGGCTTTAAAAGCTAAACTAACTAATCAGGACAAACCACTGGAAGAGCTGAATGTATACAGTAGTGAACTGTGTCAACCAAAGACCACACATTAGTGGTGGGCTTTAATGTATTTGCTACCCCCTGTCTATCTTTGCTACCATTAGAAGGATGTTTCACTTTGTTTGATGTGGGATGATATCAAAATCTGTCTCTCAGGAGCAAGAAGCAAATAACAATTTCAGAGAGTTTGGGTTTTCTATATCTGCTGGCATGCTGTAGATGTGATTCTAACTGTGGTATTGTGTGTCCTGTAAAGACAGAAATATCTGGCATCTCAGGAAGGCCAGTGGAACTGTATGTCTTCCACCTTCCACTGTAGGTGTCTGCTTAGTCTCCCTCTTTTCATTACATACTCCCTCTTTTCAATACATACTGTTCTGTATAAATGGTTCTACCTAAAACCCATACTGAACCTTATTTCTGTTACAGAGCTGAAGCTAAGACCTTTCACATGTCAGGTAGAATGAAGAGGACATGGAGAAAGACAATATTAGTGCTAGAAGTGATTTAAGAAAAAGGTTAGTTGTTGATGGCACATGGTAGTAACAAAGGCCACAAGCTGTAAACTCCGCATTAGGAAACTGCATATTTTTTTTTATCAGTGGAGAGTAATACCTACCAAAATGCCTGGCTGGTTTTCCTGTAGATCATCTGTGTCTGAACATCAGAGTGGGTACTGAGAGATGGCTTATTAGAAAGAATTCCATCAGGTTTTGTGACCTCTCTTCCCACACTGCTCTGAGCCAGCCAAACCCCGCCTTCACTGAGCCACAGTTTCCATTGAGAAACTAAGTGTTATTCCATGTTGCCTATAGTTTCTTCCGTTTTTTTCATCAGTGCCCCCTCTTTGTGCTGTTGAAAGATTTGAAAGCAGCTGTGGAACTGCATGGTTATCTCATAGGATACAGACAAGTGGAGATTCACGCTTGGAACGGCCTGCAGCTTGACAGATTCCAGACTTCACCTTGGCCATTTAGTCTGCCAGAAACTCAAATTCACCGTTAGCAGGGAAAACCACATGGAAAGAAATCCAGGAATGCAGATGTTCTGAAAATCATTTCCCATTTGATGAGGAAATATGACTCCAGTGGCATGCTGAAATAATTAGTTACTTGCTGTAAAGGATACTTGAAGTAGCCCCCGTTCATTAGAGTCCGGCTTTTGCTTGTTCCTGGACCTTGGACATAAATATGAAAAACAATGCTCTACTTAATTGTTGGAGCAAACAAGGGAGCATAACATTCTTTGCTTTTTAACAGGTTCCACTAGGTACCAATAGCCAGAAATAAAGAACTTTTATTACAGGCCCATTAGTCTATTGTTGTCGTCATTAGAAAGGAAGGCTACTCTGTAAACTGTGAGGAAACTTAAAATTTCTTATGCTGTTAACTAACTCTTCTGCATCTTCCTTTGCACTTAAAAAAACAAACAAACAAAAAAAAACTTTTCTGCTCTCTTGTATTTGCA
Organism: Anabas testudineus; assembly: GCF_900324465.2. Lineage (NCBI taxonomy): Eukaryota > Metazoa > Chordata > Actinopteri > Anabantiformes > Anabantidae > Anabas > Anabas testudineus. The sequence continues at coordinate 32,645,627 of NC_046611.1, forward strand.
TCTCATAAAACAGAAACACTTTTGATAGCATTTTGTTTTGATGTTTTTCTCCTTGACTTAGATTTTGTTTGCTTGCCTTGTTCCTTACTTGTAAGTCGCTTTGGATAAAAGCATTTGCCAAATGACTAAAAGTAAATGTAAACTATTCCCTTCACTGAGCAGCACAAACTGGCTCTAACCGGGACAGAAAAAGCAGTGGGAGGCTCCGATGCACAACTGTCCAAGAATACAAATATTTGACAGTGTGTAGTTTAAGACGCCACACAGGTCCTCAACTGGCAACTGCACTAAATAGTACTCGTCAAACACCGGTGTCAGGATCATCAGTGAAAGTTGCCATGAAGTTAAGGATGCTGGACTTGATAGCAGAATTGCCAAGAAAAAGCTGTATGTGTCTCTAAGACTGCACAGAGTGGAAGAGACATTGAGGTCTGCTAGGGTGTATTTGCTTGTGATGGCCACACATGCTGCCACACAATTGAACTGTGGGTAATCCTCAGGTATTGGTTTAGATTTATTGACCTTTATTTGATCATTTAGGAAGATTAAGTTTATACATTTAGAAAGTAAAGATAGAAAACAGCCAAAGTTTATTTAATATACTTTATTTAGTTTGTTTGCCAGTATATTAGTTTCTATTTGTAGCGCTCATTTAGTTATCTTCTGTACTCTCATACTTATGTTTAACAATTCTTGCCTGTGTTCATTTATATTGTTATGAGTTACCAGTGCAGAGGTTGCCAAAACTAGTTGTTGCTGTTGTTGCTGTTGTTGCTGTTGTTGCTGCTGCTGCTGCTGCTGCTGCTGCTGCTGCTGCTGCTGCTGCTGCTGCTGCTGCTGCTGCTGCTGCTGCTGCTGCTGCTGGTCATCTTCCCAGGCTGGGGCAAAGGATGCTGCCCTGAAAACAGACCTGTTTTATACAGGAAGAAGCTTATTGGACTGTACCATAGTCTACCACCTGTGAGGGGGAATTTAGGTTGGCATGTTGTGGATTATGTTAATCTTAAAATCTTAAACCTAATCTGTCAATATTAGTCCTTTGTGGAGAGAGTTATTTTTGATTAATTGTTTAATTATTTACAACTGGAAAGACTGACTGTGATGTTGTACTGTTTTGAAGTTTTGTTAGTACTATTTGTTTGTAGTTACCTCCTGTGTTTCAAATGGTCTGATCAGCCATTATATATGTTTCCTTGTGTGTTCATATCTGTAGGTCAGTTGGGTTTATTAGTTGGTTTATTCAGTTGAAGTTACGTTTGTCTAGTCTACTTTGTTGAGTCTGGTTTCGTTTGTTGACCTCTTTTATGGGCCCTAAGAGTTAAATACTTACTTAAATATCTTGTGTAATTTTTCTTTCACATTTTTGGATAAATAATCCGTTTTTTTGAAAATCCACCTGTGCTTCCTCTTGCCTGTCTGCTTGGTCCCTCACATATGTTGGCAGCAGTGAGATTAACTGGTTGAGGATACAGGTGCTTTTTTTCTCTTTTCTCCCTCTTTCTTCTCTTCATGATTCAACGATTTTGGTGTGAGCCATGCAGCGTGGAGGAAGAACTGCAAGAAGCCAAGCAGAGAACAGAGACCTGCACAGTGGACAGGGAAATCAAGTGGATCGGGAAGATGAGACAGAGGCTGGAGGATGTTGAGTGGCTTCTAGTACTGAAGGTGAAGGAACTGGAGAGCGATCACTGAAAGACTTGGCTGGCATCCTCCAGGCCTTCATGGGGCAGTAGGAGGCCCGCGAGATATGACTAAGAGGAAGCCATGCGACATGACTTTCTACAGAGCCTAATACCACTGCTCACTGGTAAGGCCCGAGGTGCCTGTGTCAACATGGATATGGGTGATTCTCTGGATTATGATAAAGTGAAAACTGCCATTTTGCAAAAATATGACATTGTTATAGGCAGAGATTTCACTCCCTAGATGTTGGATCCAGTGAGAGTCCCAAGGAGCTGTATGTGAGGCTGAAAGATGTATGGAAAATGGATTCAACCCAAAGGTAAAACAGTTCAAGAAATTGGCGAACTCATTATAATGGAACAATATTTGAGAATGCTATGCCCTGAGATTCAGGTTTGGATTAAAGAGCACGGTCCTAAGTCAGCTGCTGAGGCAGTCAATTTGGCTGAAGTGTTTGTGGGGCTGCCTGGAAAAGGAACCAGCCATGGAGCAACATCGCCTCCAAAGAGACTCGCAGGCCTATGCAAACTTATCACCAGCAGAGGTCAATGCCAGGAGCAGGTAAGACTACTGTAAAGGAGAATCAGCAGGCTAATGCACCATCAAAACTCTCTAGCAAAATGCCAATCTGTTATTTGTGTGGACAGGAAGGTCACACCAAACCATTATGCCCAAAGAATCCAACTAAACTCACTCAAATGTGTTTTGTTCCATGCCAGAGTCAGAATGTTGAATGTAAGAGCAACCAGTCTATGAAAATGACAACTGTAAAGATCAATGGGGAAAAACTCAGAGTCTTGATTGATACGGGCAGTACTCAGACTGTTGTACTCAGACAGTATGTACCAACAAATGTTATCTGCACTCTTGAGACTATTCCAATCTGTTGTGTACATGGTGATGGGAAGCCATACCCTACTGCTGATCTCTATGTTAAAGTTCAAGGGCAGACCTATCTGCTGAATGTTGGAGTTGCTGAAAATTTGCCCTTCCCAGTGGTTTTAGGCCATGATCTGCCAGTCCTTGTTGATTTATTAGGCACAGAACACAACTGTAATGTTGCGGTTACAAGAGCACAAGCAAAGGATGTACAGGAGCATTCTCCAACCCTAAGTGTCTTGCCTTTTTATGCTGCTGAGCTTGAGACACAACCCGGGAAGTCTCGCAAGCTACGTAGCCAGAGAAGAACAGAAAAATTCAAACGCACTGCTGTAGATTCATCAGTTGAGACTGCTCCAGACATGCCTTTGGGCTTTCAGTTATCTACCAATATAATTTAAATGCAGCAGAATGATATGACTTTGTCCACCTATTTATTGAGCGCTAGGGAGAGGGGGCCTGATAACAGAGAGGAATACTTTCTTGTACAACAACTCCAGATTCATCTGTAAGACCACGCTCGTACTCCTCCCCGTAGGTCATTCTGAATTAATTTCAGTAATTAATTCCTCTAAACCATCAACATGTCTCTTAGATCCCATCCCAACTAGACTCCTCAAGGATGTCTTACCTTTGATCAGCATGTCCATACTTGATCAGATCTATCTTTACAAATAGGCTACATACCACAGACTTTTAAGGTTGCTGTAGTCAAGCCCCTACTCAAAAAGCCTACTCTGGACTCAGGGGTTTTAGTAAATTATAGACCAATATCCAATCTGCCCCTTATCTCTAAAATTCTTGAAAAGGTAGTTTCTAAACAATTGTACGACCACCTGCGCAGCAATAACTTGTATGAAGATTTCCAGTCAGGATTTAGAGTACATCATAGCACAGAAACAGCACTGGTAAAGGTCACTAATGATCTTCTATTAGCATCAGACAATGGACTACTCTCTATACTTGTCTTGTTAGATCTTAGTGCTGCATTTGACACTATAGATCACAACATTTTATTACACAGACTGGAACATGTCACTGGGATCAAAGGAAAAGCATTAGAGTGGTTTAAATCGCATCTACGTTTCAGTTTGTACATGTTAATGATGGGTCTTCCATGCACAGCAAAGTCAGCTACGAAGTTCCACAGGGATCTGTGCTTGGACCGATTCTTTTCACTTTATATATGTCCCCTTTAGGCAATATTATTAGGAAACACTTTATAAATTTCCATTGTTATGCAGATGATACCCAGATATACTTATCTATGAAACCAGGAGAAACTAATCAATTAGTCAAACTTCAGGAATGCTTAAAAGACATAAAGGCCTGGATGACCTCCAATTTCCTTCTCCTAAATCCAGACAAGACAGAGGTTATACTGTTTGGGCCTAAAAATCTCGGAGACACTATGTCTAAACACATTCTCACCATTGATGACTTAGTTCTGGCCTCAAGTAATACTGTAAGAAACCTCTGAGTTATCTTTGATCAGGATATCTCCTTCACTTCATACATCAAAGAAATCTCTAGAACTGCCTTTTTTCACCTGAGAAACATTGTTAAAATTAGGAGCATCCTGTCCTAAAGTGATGCTGAAAAACTAGTCCATGCATTTGTTACTTCCAGACTGGACTATTGTAATTCCTTATTAAAAGTTTGTCCCAATAACTCATTAAAGAGCCTCCAGTTAATCCAAAATCCTGCAGCCAGAGTTCTGACTGGAGTTAGCAAGAGAGATCATATTTCTCCAACGTTAGCTTCTCTCCATTGGCTCCCTGTAAAATCCAGAATTGAATTTAAAATTCTTTTCCTCACTTATAAATCACATAATAATCAGGCTCCATCTTATCTCAAAGAATCCTAGCTCCATATTTTCCAAGCAGAACTCTACGTTCTCAGACTGCAGGTTTACTTGTGGTTCCTAGAGTTTCCAAATGTAGAATGCGAGGCAGAGCCTTTGGCTATCAAGCCCCTCTCCTGTGGAACCAGCTCCCAGTTCAGGTTCAGGAGGCAGACACCCTCTCCACATTTAAGACTAGATTTAAAACTTTCCTTTTTATAAAGCTTATAGTTAAAAATGGATCAGGTGACTCAATCATCTCATCTCTTAGTTATTCTGCTAAAGGTTAATCTGCTAGGGGAACTCTACTGATAAACTGAGCTCCTCTCCTCTCTCCTTTTTCCTATATCAATTCAAATGCCACCATTGCAGTTGTGTTTCCTCCTCTCTGTCTCCCTCTCTCTGTACTTTTCTGCAGGTATCCTCGGCCTGGAGCTGTACATCTCCAGAATCCAGTTCATCTGCCCAATGTTCTTGCTGCTTGTTGTTGTTTTTGTGCCTGCTGTTCTTTTCTCTCTTCTCTTTCCACTCACCCCAACCAGTCGAGGCAGATGGCCGCTCACTATGAATCTGGTACTGCTGGAGGTTTCTTCCTCTAAAGGGGGTTTTTCCTCCCCACTGTTGCCTAAAGCTTACTCAAATGGGATTGTTGGGTTTTCTGTATCATTTTTTGTATTATTATACTCTGTAAGGTCTTAAACCTTGCACTGTAAAGTGCCTGTTGTGAATTGGCGCTATACAAATAAAACTGAATTGAACTGAACGTTCTGCAGAATGGGATTCTTTATCATCAGCAGGGCAGCGAAGCAGCTAGTGGTTCCTCAAGAACCCAGAGATATAATACTTAACTTGGGACATTGTATTCCTTGTACTGTTACTGTTTTATAATTCTGTGGTGTCACCAGCCAAGCCACTTTAATCTCCCAAGTCCATCCTCCAAAGCCGATTGGACTGCCTATTCTATGTGGATATTTCCTCAGCCAAGCATTAAAGTGGTGGTTTTAGCCCAATGGACTTTGCTGTTTCATTGGGGTGAGTGTGTCCCAGCAAAGGTGAAATTCAAGTTCAGTTGGCTTAAAATGCCCTTTTGGGACCAAAGAAGAGGTCCCTGAAATCCCCAAAATTACAATTACAATTAACAATGTGTCCGGACAGACCCTCTCAAAAACCACTGGTTTAAAAAAAAAATGGTTGAAAAGTTTTACTGCCCCAGACACAGGGTCGGAAACAACACGTACACACACACACACACACACACACACTGCTTTGCTCGCTTGTAAGAGGACTGCTCCAGCAAATACAAATAAATCCACAGGTTGTTCATATCCTGAGAGAATAGAAGGAAGAAGAGGGACTTCTGTGCTCATCCATAAATCCAACAAGTGAACTCTGTCAATGCTTTGCACTCCGCTGCTATTTTTGTGATTTCCATGTGAGTCTGCTGTAGCCAGGAAAAACAATGCCGCACTGGTTTTTGGTTGAGTTTGACGTGGGTGGTGTTTGGACTGAGCCTAAGCAGGGACTGGATACCTGAGACTGAAAACGTCATTTCGATTGCAAACTTTAAATGGACTATTCAGGGACTGGTTTCTACAAAACCAGATAAAGGAGAGAGTGCACACACTCAGTGTGTGTCTACATGCTCCAGAGAGTCAAAAATGTGTATAAAAATTACCAAAACATAGATTTTAGTTAATGCTCATGCCATAGATTAATGTTGTTTGATTTCTGGTGCGGCTCCAATTTCTCAACAGTATGTAAGTCCCAACGTCCACATTAGGACATTATTTCAAGTCCTGTAAGGGCGGACAGGCCCACAAGCCACTGTGAGTTGCAGTTGTTGCAGCATCACTGGGCACAGTGGAGTGGAGTAAAACAGAAGCCACATCATACATAAGACAGTGTTATGACACAACCATGGGTTCACAAATAAATGGTAAATGTTCTGCACTTATATAACGATTTTCTACCTAGCTGGTACTCAAAGCGCTTTACACTGCGTCTCATTCACCCATTCACACACTCACACACCGATTGCAGAGCTGCTATGCAGCTGACCTGACGCACTGGGGGCAATTTGGGGTTCAGTATCTTGCCCAAGGACACTTTGGCATGTGACATGGCAGCCGGGAATCAAACCACCAATCCTGTGATTGGCAGACAACTGCTCTACCTATTGAGCCACAGCCACCAAATAAGACATAGAGGTGAACAGGGTCCAGTATCTTTGTGTAATACTTCCTCAGAGAAAAGGTAAATACATTCCTCACTACAGTTAGATGAAACCACATCAATTGAGCAAATGTAAGAAATGGCAACTACTGGAGGAATGTGGTTTGGCAGCGTGTGAGGCTTGCATTGATACTGGAAGGTCCTCTGACTGACATTAATGCTTTATACACAAAGATACACTATATAAAGTGGCAAAAAAGTATGCTACTTTTATTTATATATCTTATAATTTTCTTTAGTTTTCTGCAGGTATATATATATATATATATATATATATATATATATATATATATATATATATATATATATATATTATTTGCACACTGCTCAAAAAATAAAGGGAACACTTCAACACCGTACTCCAGTCATCACACTCGAGTTAACAAGCTCCCTTGGAAGCAACGATTGACAATCGTTCCACTATTGCAAAGTGAATGCCAAAGGTGGAATTATAGGCAATTAGCAGACGCTCCATCCACAACCCACGTTGCACACAGACTGTCCGGAGTTGGCGGATGCTTAGTCCAGGTTCTGAAAGAGATCCCTCAGGAGACCACCGCAGGCGCATGCCCAGGCGTTGTAGGGCGGTCAACGCACGTGAGGCCACACACTACTGAGCCTCATTTTGACTTGTTTTAAGGACATTGCATCAAAGTTGGATCAGCCTGTAGTGTGTTTTCCACTTAAATTTTGAGTGTGACTCCAAATCCAGCTCCATGGTTAATAAATTTAGTTTCCATTTAATAAGAAGTAATTAATTCAGTCAGATCTAGGTTGTGTTATTTTAGTGTTCCCTTTATTTTTTTGAGCAGTATATATATATATATATATATATATATATATATATATATATATATATATATATACATACACCTATAAAGATGTCAATATGTGAAATGAAATGGGGCGCTATACAAATAAAATTAAATTGAATGAACACCTCTCAGGTGTTTAGAACCAAATAAAATAACCTCTGTCTTGTCTAAATATAGGAGTAGAAAATTAGAGAACATCCAAGCCTAAGTTTAATTAATTCATTAGTTTCTCCTGGTTTCATAGATAAATATAGCTGGGTATCATCTGGATAGCAGAAATAATAAATTCCTGTGATGGTCAGATAATTGTTTTGGCTTATTGAGTAGAGGTTTGACCTTAAAAGCCTGTGGTAAATAGCCTGTTAGTAAAGACAGATTAATCTGATCTAATATAGACCTGCTGATCGAAGGTAAAACATCTATGAGCAGTCTAGTCAGGCTGGGGTCTAAGAGACATGTTGATTGTTTAGATAAATTAATTATTAGAAATGAACTTAGCATGGCCCAGATACAGGAAGGATCTGGTACATTTTTTAGGATAGTTATGATTTTATTTGTAAAGAAATATGTTAAGTCATTGCTGCTGAGAGTTGAGGGAATACTAGGCTCAACAGAGCTATAACTCTTTGTCAGCCTGGCTACAGTGCTGAAAAGAAACCCAGGGCTGTTCTTATTTGCCTCTATTATTGAGGAATAATGTGTGGAGAGCTTTTTTTATATATTATTTAACTGTCTTTCCAGGCTAGGCAAGATTCTAAATTAGTGGAATGAAATTTTTCCAGCTTACATGATGTTTGCTTTAATCTAGGAATTTGTGAATTGTACCATGGAGCTAAATATCTACTGTAGCTGAATTTTTTCTTAGGTGAAGTAACGTTTAGTACTGTAAATTCAAATGTTATAAAAAAAATAGTCAGATAAAAGAGGGTTTGGGGGAAAAACTATTGAATGATAAATTTCAATAATCGGTTAGTGGGTTTGTTGACATTTTAAGTAAAACATTTTGAGTAAAACCAATGGAGTTGAATAGTGAATTAAATGAGTGTTGAGACAGTTATTATCAACATCCACATGAATGTCAAAGTCAGCCACCATATTGACTAATAACTTAAGAATTAAATCGGATAGAAAGTCTGAGATTTCAGTTAAAAACTCAGAGGAGGACGGTACACAACAACAAACAGGACTGATATTTGACTTTTCCAGTTAGGATCAGAGAGGTTAAGAGTGAGACTCTCAAATGAATTAAAACTATGTTTAGATCTGGGGTTGATTAATAAGCTCAAGTGGAAGATTGCTGCTACTCCTCTGTCCCTTCTAGGAACGTGATAATTAATATTAATATGACCTGGGGGCATTGACTCATTCAGACGGACATATTCTTCATGCTTTAGCCAGGTTTCTGTAAAAATAAATCTATTTGATGGTCATTTATCAAATCAATTTACTAACAGAGATGAGAGATCTTTGATATTTGACAGTCCACATTTGATTGTTTTCTTTTTATTTTGTTCTGTAATAGGAGTCGTCTTTATTTTTATTAAGTTCCTTTGACTCCTCTTGTCTTGGTTTTTGTTATAAATACTCTAGGTGGTCGGGGAGCAGACACTGTCTCCACGAGTTTTGGTAGTTTTTGGGTGAGGTTGGTGGGGGCAACAGCTGTAAGGAAACCGCAGAGAGGTTTTATCCTTACACAGGATTTTCAAATAGGATTCGACGTGGCCCGCTCTGGCCCCGGGAATACACTTGACTATGGCCGCTGGAGTCTCTACCTTCACATTTTTCACTATAGAGCTGCCAATGACCAGGGTAGGTTTCTCAGCGGGTGTGTTGCTGTGTGGGGTATTCACTATTCATTCTGCATTAGTAAGCTTTCGACTTCAGAGATCTAATCCTGTCCAGAAAGATTACATATACATCTGTTGGTAACAGAAGTCAGGGGGCCTGGTTTGGAGTAAACTATTTGTGGGATTTTAATTCCTCTGCAAGTAATGATGAGTTTTAATGTTGTGCAAATGATAAAGGAAAACAATGATTACTAACAATTACTGATCAACAGCTAAATCATATGTATGAAAAACAGTAGTATATACAGTAATTCAGTATATACAATATATTTTAATATAGTTGAATACATGCTAAATTGTTCAGGTGAGAACCCCCTAGGCACTCCTCATAGTAACCAGCCATATTTGGTGGAAATTAACTAAAGTTGAATCAAAGTTTTTTCAGTCCCTCTCAAATGCATCCAAACATGGTGGGTGGAAGTAGCTTAGTTAATTGACCCATCCAATTTGCAGGCAGAAACCAATTCTTGATCTCAGCACAGTGGAGGTGGTAATGAAGCACACCAAGTAATAGACAATATTACATTAACTTTATTTTAATAATAAACAAATATAACTAAATACAAATTCAGTTTATTTAATGGTATTAACTAAACTAAATATTTATATAATTAATGTTGCAAATAGTTAACACAATTTCTTCCTCTTTATGCTTTAGTCATGTCAAAGTGTCCTTAATTGAATTCCCAAGTAGTAGCCCCTTGAATGGTAGTTGTCCTGAATATTCTTCCCTTGGGATAAATATAATATAAAACATAGAGAAAAACACTACAACTGCCTAATAGAGTTCATGTTAATATTGCCTCAGAATATCAGCACAGGGGTGCAACACAATTCTTTTAATTCAAAGTGAATTTTGGTAGATTGATGTCTGAATGCCATTATGCTGTGTGCCTTAAACAGAAAAGGTAAAAATAATTTACCTACACGTTTTACTTGTTAACTTTAAAATAAAATAACATTTTGGATATTGGAAGCTGTTATTTTGTCCACAAGTACACACTGTAAGCTAAATAAAATTTTTGAACATCCACTACTTAAACCTCCTTGTGGGAGTGGGACAGTGAAGAAACAATGCTATTTGAGTCTGTAATGGTTTTCTTTTACTTTACTCACATATAGAGAACAATATGTAATAAAAAGCAATAGTTGGCTTTAATGTTAGTGTAGATTGTATATTTCAGACAATTTTTCAGTGATAACTGAATCATATTTTATGATATAATTTAATCACCCATATGAGGATGGGTTCCCTGTTGAGTCTGGTTCCTCTCAAGGTTTCTTCCTGTTGCCTTCTCAGGGAGTTTTTCCTTGACACCGTCGCCCTCGACTTGCTCATCAGGGACAATCTGATTTAATGATTCTTACACATTCACTGTTCATGTACTGTTCTTTGGTTGTGTAAAGCTGCTTTGTGACAATGTCAATTGTAAAAAGCGCTCTACAAATAAAATTGAATTGAGTATAACAGATCAAACAATGCTCTCTTTTGTCCCATTAAACTGACAGAAGTACTTGTGTTGAACCCCACTAAATGACTTTTGCAAGCTATGTGGTTACAAAACTTGTCACGCTTCTGTTATTCCTCCTAATCCTACAACAATGTGGATAGTAGCTACAAAACCTAAATTGGACAAAACACTGAAACCTCACAGTAGTGGCGTTATCTACTGCAGCTGTCCAAAGAACAATTTCCCCAAGGTGATCAATAAAGTACGTTGTTATTATTAAAAAGTAAAGAAGCAGTGCAATTACAACACCAGAGGCCAGATTATTTACACAAAATAATAATTGTAATAATTGTTAATCCTTGTTGCTATACATGCCAATAATCTCACCCAGAACAGAGATTGTTTTTTTCACTAGGCACTGCAGTATGTGTCTAGTTCATGAAAACATCTGACACATGGAAAGCTTACACCCAGCTCATGTTGATACAGAGTGATTAGTTTATTATAAAAACTAATGGCCTGAGTACAAAGGTATTTGCTTTTATAGCTTCCATAGTAGCATGACAGAGATCCAGATGTGACACTAAATGACAGGAGCACTGAGAACATGGGGAATTATGGGTTCTGGTAGAATTGTGAATGAAGCTACTCATCCTTACATTTTGTTTCCACAACATAGCACATACCTGTGTCTGCCAACCTGTCTCTGGTCTTTTGCTTATTGCCATAGTAACCCGAGGATAGCATGATAGCAACTCCCATTGCAAGAGAATCTGTTTAAGGGTGAGGCATACCTATTTCATGCTTTCTATATGTCCTGTACATAGGGTTGTGTGTTTTTGAAAATAACAAGAGTGGGTTACAATACAATCATATATGTTTGAGTTAGATTGACAGAGTATCAAATATGAGGAAACTCAATTACAACCCTAATACCAGCACAGTTGACTTACATGAATTCAAGGAAAAGGTTTCACACTGAACAAAGACAGAGGTTTCCTGCTTACCTGGGGCCTGTTCTTATTAAGTTACATGGGCCCAGTGTGATTGATGGGTACACATACTGGCCTGCTGCTTCTAAGGATGTGGGTAAGCCTCTGTGTTGACAGAATCCAAAGTAATTCCTGATTGGACCAAAGATGTTTGAACTCTCCTTAGTAGAAATATTATTTAAAGCTACAACATGAAGAGTTTAGAATCAAGGTAGCCCCACGCCTAACTGCACTGCTTTGCTCTGCTTACATTGTGCAACACTCCCAGAGGTACCCAGCCCTTAAAGTAACTAGACCTATGAAATTACAATAAATATAAGACATATAAAGGCATACAATCAGAATAACTGTTAAGTCTAAATTACCTTCAGTGTAAACATGAATCATTATCTATCTCTATGCAATAAATCTGTGATAGACCTGTCCATGGAGTAGTCCATCTTTTGCACAACGACAGTCGGGATTGGTTCCAGCAACCCTGTGACCTTTATCAAGAGAAGTGGTTTATATAAAGTATGGATGGATGCAGCCAGGCTGTTCAATGCATCTAGGCCACAGAAACCTTTCATAGCACCTGTGCACATTATGTAGTTTAGGAGCATTAAAAAATATGAAAAAATGTTATGTATGATAGTTGGGTTTTTTACTTTAGTATGTACCAAGATTTGCATAGTGAGTCCCTGTAACCCAAAGGACACTGAGGTCTACAGAAGGTCACACAGCTCACAACTGATCAGTCACTGAAACAGGACGCTCTTTTTGCCTGATGAAATGTCAAAGGGTCTAAATGTAAACGAGTGCAATAGTGTAAACATAGGGTTCCACATAATCAAAGTGTTTCCACCTGCAGTGACAGAGCCATCAGTTTTGGGTATGTTGCTCATTACCTCACAGTTTTCTGGTGCCCAGAGGGTAACCTAAGAGAAGCCAGAACCTGCCTTCTGCTGACATTAGAGGAAGGAAAGAGTAGGAGCAAAGGGGCACTTTCCTCTACCTCACCTCAGAACATAAACATTCAAACGGTCTGCAGACCTACAGGTGCCTCTGAGTCTTAGTCATTCTTCCTTGTCTCGGAAGAAGAAGGGTTGTCTAGAGAGAAAACGGTTTCTTCATATCCAAAAGCCAACTTGAGGGCTCTGAGCTCTTTTCCTAAACTTTTGTTAAAGTGAACTTCAAGAACTCTATTAACACAGAGCTGTCCTTATGACAATAGTTCCTAACTACAATATATTGTTGAGATGGTTGTGGCAAAGAATGACCTTTCAATTCTGCTACATTCCTTTTCTCGGTCATATGGTACAACAATTATCTAGCTATAGCAAACCAGCTATGAGTATGACAAAGTGAGTGACGTCTGGAAACCCAGCACCTTATGAAACAATGCCCAAAGTCTCATAACATTTTTACACGACAGCATGACTCTCATGAGGGGCACGTAGAGCAGGCAGACATTTTTTAATGAGAGCCAGATCTGCTCTGTTGCTTGGCTGCATGCTCAGACACAGTCAACAAGACAGAAAGCAGTCCATCAAGCTGTCCCTGCAGCGCTGCTTTCAGGCATCTTGGGCAACAAATTGGGACAGGACAAGATGGTTCTGGGAGTTTGATGTGCCTCTGAGCTTGAATGTAACAAGAAGTGGTATCTGCAACAGTCAGTTGAAATCTAATATAGTGAGGATAGCTAATAATCAAACTTCCCCCAAATGAATGATGTAAACTCACATGGTCAACATACCCAGAATATATCAGCTTGATGTTGTATGTCACAAAACCTTGTCTATAGCACTGAAGATTTAAAACTTAGCAAGAATTAAAAAAACACATCAAATTTTTATATGTTTTATATCACAATATTTTCAATGATTGTTTTCCCATCCTAGCAATAATTTGTCTGTATGTTAGTTTTCTGAAACAAGGTTGAATTTCACTTCCAGTGTGTCACAACTTACTAAAGGGTCATTATTTTGCTATTGTTTTAAGAGATTTAGAGAAATTACTAAGTGAATAATCAAAACCTAGGGTCATACTAAATTGATTTGGGAATTTGGGACATATGGTGTGATATTTTTATATAGACTCAACACAGACAAATCACACAGACAACGTTTGTGAACCTTTATTAGAAGTTTATTCATGGTTTTGCAAGGACATCCTAGTCAGATGCAAAGTTACCCACATACACACCTGGAGAAGCTAGGATTAAGGGCCTTGCTCATGTGCACCACAGTAGCATTGATAAAGAAGGCCCAAGCATTGCATTTCTTTTATGATGAAAGTCTGTAGGATTCAACCGAGAGAGTCACAAGTTCACTTCTCTAATCACGTCACTGCCACAATGAGACTAGGTTGCAATTAAAGAGTCAATTCTGCATAAACTATCATTTGTAATGTACCAAATAAGAAGCTGATTCTAAAGGTGAATCTGACAAAGGTGGTGTAGCAATATAACAAAAATACATAAACTGTCAGCCCCTTGAGCAGATTGTTTTTCCAGTGTGAGCTTGAGAGAACAGGAGGACTACAGCTCAACACATGGTTAGGCAAGATTAAGGCTTCAATATGCTGTTTGCCTCAGTTGTCGTTTGACTGAGACATATTTCCAGACAGCTGCATGAAGTGTGGCAAGAGATGAGGGATATGCTACAAGGGACAAGTCCTTACTCTGGCTGCCAGCGCCCAATCCCTTTCATAATCACCCAGGAATTATACACATACCAGTCAAAGCACTGGCAGAGTGAGTTATAGCTGTGGTGGTGCTTCCTGAGAAGCCTGCCAAAAAAATGATTTAGATAGGTCACACGTCTGAGGTGTGGAGCTTCCTTGGACAGTATTTAAACACAAGCCTTTTCTTCAGAGGACAGGGAAAAGTAAAAGGCGGTGAGTGAAAAGCCATCACCCAACAGTGACATTTCCAACATGGCAATCGTGACAGCACTTTACAGAATTTAGTGGTTATCCATCATGAAGACGTGGACATTAAAGCAATGACTACAAAAGACTTATTCTTCATTATCAGTCAGTGAAGCTCCTGAGGGTGTCAACAGATAGAAATGCTCCACAGCTAAACATTAACACAAACATATTCCCTTAAAAATTACTTTATTTTTTATTACAGAGGATGTTTGTAGTGAATTATTAATACATTCAGCTTTATAATTCCTAAAACACACAATTTACAACTTGTACATGTTTCAGATGACAAAAAGGAAAGTAACTGTTTAACCTTTTGTTTTATTATACTTATTTATATTTATTTTATCTGTAAACAGTACACTTGTTTGAAATGGTTATATTTTTAGCTAAAAATATTTGTGTTTATGGTAAATCGCATGTAAAGGTCAGTCACAGGACAAGACAAAAGAATAGCAAGCAGTTTTCCATGCAATTAAAAAAAAAAATACATGCTTGATTTCTATGTCATTTTCACCATCTCTATCACAGGATCAAACTCTCAGAACTACATTTACCTGAACGTCCCAGACCACAAACCAGCACTCCACATAATACTACAAATGTGGTCATAGGCTGGGGGTATACATTTATAACCATTTCTCAGATAAAAAGGTTGGAGTACTGTGAAATTCATTAGCAAAACTTTTTCTGTGATTTTCCTGATTCATTTTAAGAGGGTCCCTTCTTCTGCACTCACTGGTGCCACCTCTTTAATTTATACACTCCTCAAAAAAACAAAAAAGGTTTCAAGTCCAACTGTAAAAGCAGTAAGACATAATTCTAAACACTAAACTATTATTTTCTGTAGAAATGAGGCAGTTTCATGACAACACTGACACACGAACCAAGCCTTTGAAAGTGGTGAGACAAAATACAGGGCACCTTGGTTTGATAAGCTTCTCCAAAAGCAGCATAACGTTCAGGGAGTGTGTCCTAGGAGGGCAGGAACACAGGACAGAGTAGAAGAAAGACACAATTTTGGAGAAAAGTTGGCCTTGCATCAATATAGAATGCTTGCTCAGGCAAGTGCTCCAAGGAAAAGAAAGCATGCTGGAGACGAGAAAAGAACCTTGGTCAAAAAGGTTTTCTATGCTTTACACATGTCTGACAAACTTCAGTTCATACATATGAACTTAACTGTTTATTACACTGAAATCATAGAGCAGACTGACAAAATAAAAACTTGTCTGAGTTTTGACTATTTACTGCATACTCAAAACAGAGGATAGAACTCACTTGAACTCAATTAATACCTATTAAGGCTGAGCTGCATTTGCATTTTAGTGCAGTGCCATCATTTGAAAGTGTGCAGAAGGTTGTGTCTGTGTGAACACACAGAGTGAGTGGTTAACCCTTTCAGCTCACTGCCATGATGTCTGAGAAGAAAGCTCATTTCAGGATAGAGAACAGTGGGAGGGGCACTGTCTGTGTACAGTATATGCATGTGTTTGAATGTGTGAGATATATTCACACATGTATGTTCGAACATGTGTGTATGCTTATTGTGCATCATCTAGACTAAGGAGCAGTAGCCACCACAGGTTCCACCGCCTGCATCTTCATCAGTGAGCTGGACTCCTCGGCCATGGTTCTCATTCTGCCATAAGCCGGGAGTCTGGATGATCTTCTCCACTAACTCCTCAAACGCACACTGAACACCATCCCTGGTCTTAGCACTCGCCTCTAGGAGCATAGAATGTCAGGTGATGAAGAGGCAAAGGGACAGGAACAGAGCAAAAAACAACACGTAGTGAGACAAGATAAAAAGAAAGATCCAGAGTGCACAGGTGCATGGAGAAAGAGCATGAAAACAAATGAGAAAAGAAAATGAGAAACAGTTGTTAATGTCTGCACCTTGACGTCATCATATTCTGGACTCACTGACTGCAGCAGTGATTGGTGGAAAATGTCTCAACAATGTGTCAAATCCAGGCACTAATAGTGGACCTTAGGAAGTTATTAGCTGACACACACTCTACAACATAATGATATCCAGGAACCTTATAATAATCATCAAAGGATAAGAAGAAAGGTATAGGCTATGCAGAAGAAATCTCTATCCAAAGCCAAATCAGAATTAATTAGGACATAACTCAAAAAAAGAGTGAAATGTTCTGTTTTTTAAAGAAAAGAACTTTTCAACTTGCCCTTTTATACAGAGCTTAACAGACAAATGTGAAAAATAAAAGTACAACTAGAATGATGATATATGAAGCTTGTGTTAGAAATAGAACTATGAAGGAATTCCTCAGCAAGTATGATGGTTATTTAAAAGCTGCTTGGCCTGTGTAATAGTCCGCAGTAACTCATGCCCAGCAGCCCTTTGTAGAGAAGGGAATCCTCCGAACTTACCTATAAAAAGCATGGAATGTTTTCTTGCAAACTTCAGTCCTTCTGCCCTGTCTAGCTCGTGGTTTTCCTAAAACAAAGAGAGGTAATAGCTTATTTAAGGTTTACCAGGCAGAGCTGTCAGCTACTGTGGTCTGTTCAGGGCACAGGAGTAAAATCATTTTCGCAGACAAAAAAGGACACAATAATTCATAATGATGTATTGTCCTGCTCTGTAAGGCATTTGTCAAAGTTAAGTTAGACCTCCCCCTCCCCCCATTCCATTGAAACACAATACATACTGTATTTGTTAAAAAGACTAGGAGGAATGGCTATGATAATATGAAATGTTTGTATCTATGTATATAGGCCATATTTTATATCATCTCATTTTTAATTCTCATTTATTTATTTATTCTTATCTTTAAACAATTTCGTTGACTTGTATATGTTATGCTAACTAATATACAACTGGTTTAAGTGTAAACACTGTATGAACTAAAAAATCAGAGCCCAAACCTGCTTACCTTATCGATTTTGTTTCCTACAAGCATTTTCACCAAGTCGTTCCTTGTACAGTACGTCTCCAGCTCATTGAGCCAGTTATCGAGCTTGGTGAAGGTTTCCCGTCGGGTGACATCATACACTGTACCAAACCAAATAAACAATTGAAAATGCAGCAGGATCAAAGTAAGAGTGATTGTCCATCTCTTAATGCAGTATAAACAAACAGGACAATATTGCAGAAAGAGAATCATTACACAAGTGCAATCCCTGCACTAGACACACACACACGTATAGTCCCAGGTAAGACTGTATAGTATTTTTAACTTGAACTATTTTTAACTTTAAAACATTTCCTGCCAAGGGTGAGCAAGAAAGGACCAACAAAGCATTCAATACAATGATACAGTATTTATTTAAAACAAATGGTTGACAAAAACAAAAGGTAAAAACAGTGCTGCAGCAGGGTGCCTTCTGTTTTTGTAAATCATTTAAGTTGTCAAATCCCATAGGCTGCAGACAAGTCTGTTTAACATAATTCCAAGATTCTTGTGCGTGTGTGTGTGTGTATGTACACATGCATACTCAAAGTATTTGAGTTTGTGTGTGTGGTGGTAGTCGCAGGAAGAAAACATTTACATTTTCAGAACCGGGGGCGTGACTCTGAACTGAAGAGGGCAAACACGCACACATTTATGCAATTGTGGTGTGAACAGCTTAGCTTACCCAGAATGACTCCCTGGGCACCGCGGTAGTAACTAGGTGTCAGGGTCCGGAATCGCTCTTGTCCAGCAGTATCCTGCAAAACACAAACACATTAGCACTACTGGACACACTTACAATGATGGCTCAAAAAGTGACATACAAGGGCAAACTCATTATCACCAAGACTCACTATTGTGTCCCTTTTTATGTGTGTAGGCAGAAACAATGTTACATAAGCGCCATCTTCTGGCGACTTGAGACTGTAGTCATAGGGGAGAAAATTTCTCTGCTCCGACAAACACACAGATTTGGGGACTACAGACATATGGCTATATGTCTGTAATCCCCAAATCAGCGTTACTGATGTATTGTGCGTGTGTATTGCTCTTGAGTGTCACTTACCCATATTGCCAACTTTGCCTTGTTACCATCCACAGAAATGGTCTTCACTTTGAAGTCAACTCCTAGACAATGAAGACAGTCACACATCCTGTCATGATGGCTTCATCTTGCTTCAATACCAATTTGATGACTATTACAGGTTTGGCCAATTGCTTCCAAGAATATTATACCATAGCGACAGGCTTTAATTATCTATGATGAACTGTCAAATACATTTCTCTAACTTCTGTTAACCCCAGCTATTCAGCCTGGTAGGATGTCCTGTATTTAAATGATGGCGCGACTGTGTATTCGTATCAGCCATAAAAGAAAGGTGGCTTGAATGTCCTAAATTGAAACCAACATACATTCACTTGAAAAAAATAAACATAAAAATCCACCACCTATAGATTGCTTATAAAGCAATAACTCAACCTTAAAAATATCTGGCAGGCCCCAAAAGAGAAGATATTTATATGAAAATAACAATGTTGTCCCACTGCCCTTCAACAAGTAAATCTCCTGTATTGCCTTTGTGCAGTGACATGATATCTATCTATCTATCTATAGATAGATACATTTGGCCTGCGTTTTAGAATCCACTGACAGATTTACCAGCTAAATGGAAACTTGTGGTGGGCTTGTTTTTACATCTCGGACTGGTGAGTTCAGTTTAAAGCCAAAGCCATGGAGGAGAAAATGGTTGTGGAGAACAGTATGTGTACCACACACACAACATAAGATCATCACACAGTCAATCACAACAGCTAGTTCTTCCTCCCCCTACCTTGGGGGCAGTGGTGGCCACATAATTAGGGAAATAAGTTTTTATTAGCACCACTGTGAAGTCCTTGAGCAAGACCCTGGAACTGCCTACACTGACAACAACACAAGATAAAATAACTGTCCAGCTGT
This sequence comes from Anabas testudineus, assembly GCF_900324465.2. Taxonomy (NCBI): domain Eukaryota; kingdom Metazoa; phylum Chordata; class Actinopteri; order Anabantiformes; family Anabantidae; genus Anabas; species Anabas testudineus. Next base: position 32,665,154 of record NC_046611.1, read on the forward strand.
GCTGTTATAGTCTGTTGAGTCTTCGGATCGCAGTCTATACAAAGTGATTCAGGATAGAGAACAGTGGGAGGGGCACTGTCTGTGTACAGTATATGCATGTGTTTGAATGTGTGAGATATATTCACACATGTATGTTCGAACATGTGTGTATGCTTATTGTGCATCATCTATTTGAGCAAGCAGTCAAGGCAGATGACTGCCCAATTTGAGCCTGGTTTAGCTAGGGGGGTTCTTTAAAGGGAATTTTTCCTCTTCACTGTTGCCTAGTACTTGCTCAAGTGGGGTTGATCTGTTTTCTATATAATTCTGAATACAGTTATATTTTGTAAGATCTTAAACTTAAATGCTGTGAAGTGCATCGAGATTACTTCTGTTGCGATATGGTGCTATACAAATAAAATTGAATTGAATTGAATTGACTGTTACCACCTTTTGTATAATAAAGCTTTATTTTTATTTTACTTTTTTATTAGCTGAACTTACTTGTGTTACTCACCTATTGTTGCTGCTTGTTCTGGATCAAATGTGTCATCTGTGAATCTTAAGAGAAGGCTGTGGACAATAAGATGAAAATAAGGAGATTAGGACTCATTATTAATCATTCATTTTTTCAGTAAGTCTGTTCTACACAGGTTGAGCAAACTTTTGGTATGGAATCAGGTTTACATTTGCCTTGCTCACATAACTTGATCTGTGGCACCAATCTTATCTACCTCTATACCTCATTCTATTGGTCATTTTGTCCTTCACTTGCATTACACAGAGAAGCTCTGGATGACATCACCACTCGATTACAGTTGAAAGGACAAGGTTCCCTTCTTAACTATGACTATCAAGTGCAAATGCCTTAATCGCAGTGCTGATGGTGGGGATGAAGCTTTTCCCTTAACCCAAACATCATTCTCTTATTTTCCTAATGGGCCAGCACTAGGGATGCTGCAGCAACAAGTGTTTATTATTTGAGGGCCATATAACTGAGGAGTTGCTTCAAGACAGAAAAGACAGACATGAATCATTTGTTTGTGTAAAATGAAACTTGCATATTCTTTGCCAGACAGACATCTCCTGTCTGGCCACAGCCACCCCAAGAGATCCCATATTATGCCCCTTTGTCTCCTGGAGTCTCCAAAATGTGCCTGTACATTTTCATGCTGAAACCGTTTGGATGATAGTGAGCGTCAAGTTTGAAAATGTGTGCGGACAGACCTTCTCAGACATAACTGGGTTTAGGTGGTTCTTCTGCCACCCCTGCCTCTTTGCAGATGTTACATTAGTTACGTTAGTTACTAATGTACCACACCATCGCCAAATTAATTTTGGACGAGGGGACATGTTGCAACTTACAAAAACACAGCAGCAGAGATTGATGTAGTAGCAGCAGACATAGCTGAGCTGCACTAAGATGAAATGGTGTCGGATAAACATGTTACTTTACCACTATCTAATCCACTATTGGCCATTAAAATTGTTTTAAAAGTTTCACACAATGTCCCTAGGACATTCTGACTGTCCTGCTGTGTAATTAGCCTGACAAAGGGGCAGCAGTTGGTAGAGTTGTCTATAAACCCCAGGGTTACTATTTTGATTCCTGGTTCCTCCTGGCTATATGCTGAGGTGTCCTTGGACAAGACACCGACACCCCACAGTAGCGCTGTCATCTACTGCAGCTGTCCAAACAACATTTCTCCAAGGGGATCAATAAAGTAGGTCATTATCATCATTATAACATTTCTCCTTCTCCTGCTTCAGCCTAAAAGGGGATATATCACACCAATGTCCAGATCTCTGCACTGGCTTCCTATAGCTGCATCAGGTTCATGGCTCTGACATTGCCTACAGAGTGGTCAACTCAACTGCCAACTGAAGTCCGTCATCCAGGTCTACAATCCTTCCCATGCACTGCGTTCTACCAATGAACAATGTCTGATGGTTCGTTCACCACACAGCAAAAGTTCCCAAGCAAAGCTCTTCAGCTCAGTGGCTCAATGTCACTGAGATCTCATGGGTCCATAAAGCCTCTAAGGAACCAACTTCAAAGTATATTCCAAAGCTAGCTTTAGCTTGTGTTTCTAAAGCAGTCTCACATATGCACTTTTGACAATGTTTAAAGTATCAGATCCGGACATTGTACAGAGGTGTGTGTTAACACATGCAGCATACGGCAGGACAAAGGTCTGCCGGTGCAGAAAAACTGGTTTCGACTGCAACATCCTAACCCAACTATGTCATACGTGAACAAAGATGATGTCACATACAGCTAGCGTAATAACAGCTAGCTAATCATAGCTGGTCAGCACACTAACCGCCTTATTTTAGCTAATAGCAACGCGTGTCTGACATCGAGACATTTACTTTATTTAAAATAAGGAACATTATAGCTGAATATGCGTTACCGTAATACGTTACATTCCCCTTGATTACCTTTTGAACCTCACTTTATTTCGCTGGCTGCTAAGCTAACACTAGCTAGTAAACGTAATCAGTTTCTTGGAGATAACTTCCGCTTACCTGGACTTCCCAACGCCACTTTCCCCTATTATCAATATTTTTAACGTTGTTAGTATATCCTCTTCCATTTTCCACTTACGGTGAACGATGTAACCCAATGAATCCTGTTTAAAGTCACAGCTTGAGATAAACTGCGTTCTGGTGTGAGGCTCTGCATTTCTTTTGCATTACGAAGCCTCACTCCAACCTTATCCGGCGTGACTTCCGGTTGGCAGCTCTACATGAGTTTATTTAGAATTACAGTTCAGCTAAATGTAAGTTTTTAGACTCCTCAGATTATTCAGACATTGCTTGATGACAGATTTGTACATTATTGGCAAGGTCTGCTATGTCTTGCTAAGATGATTGTTTAACTTCAAAGCTGTAAAATAACAACAAAAAAAAAAATATTTAGTAAACTAAAAAGTGTGGACAAAGCAAAATATGTTTCATTTTTAATTTCTTAGATATTTCACTGTCACCGCGTTGATAGTTTCATACATTATTTGCAATGTCTGAACCTGCTGCATGATTATTGTGATTATTCTGAAGTACTCAAGATTCATTCTCTTTGAACTACGTACAAATACCTGGATATGTTGTTATACAGTAAAACATAGCTCTCACACAGTGTATTTTATAACTCATAAACAGCACAGGGAGGGAACACAGTAATGAAATAAAAGGCACTTAGAAAACAATACTGCATTCAGAAGCATCTGAAATCCAAAAATGAAAAAAAAAAAAAACGGACACTGAGTTCACTGTGTATTTAAAAATGAACACAGGAACCGAGGATGTGTAATAAAGTTCCTGCAGTGAGCTAATACAACACTGCTTCATAGTCTGCTAGTTGCTATAATATGCCTAACAAATCAAATGTATGCATCTGTATACAAGGCCATTATGATTAATGATCAATTAATCATTAATACAAGACATTTAGTCCTAAAAGAACAAAAACACTACTGAAATAGTTCACAATCTATTTTTGTTAAATAGGATTCAATATTTCCCATAGCAGTTGTTTTATATATATATATATATATATATATGTACACACAAATAAACAAACAAATGTGCTACTATGGCTGAAAATGTACATATTACGCTCAGGTCCTGTCTGGAACACATAGAAAGTCAGTACACAAGGAGACAAGGCAAGGGACAGGCAGCGTAATAGTCTGAGAGAGAGAAACAGAGGGTGAGCGATGTGTTGTTCAATACTGTCCATGCATCAACTTCCACAGATATGCATCTTAAAAAGTGTATAAACATATAATATGCTGTACAGCTTAACTACAACAAATTCATATAGATCATAGGTGTTTAGAAAAGTGTAGATGCAGTGGCTGAATCATACATTATAATCATAAACCAACAAGAAGTAATTTCATTAATTCCACTACAAGTTCTCCCGGAACACAAACAATCTAAATACTGCCGTCAAATACTCTGGAGTGGAGGTCCTTGAAAACTATGATGCCATCATTTCCCTTCGTATTTGGGGTTGACCACAGTGGTAACAGCACTTTTGTAGATAGGATTTTCACCCTAAAAAGTGAAAGTTCAAGACAAATTTAGGAAATCTCACAGAAAAAACAGGTTGTCCTCAGACACAAAATAGTTCTATGTGCTTCATTTGCTGTCATTAATTTAGCTCATACATAGCCATGCCTTTGATGGTAAACATCAAATATCAGGAGTACAAATTTGTCGTCCCATTTATTAAAACTTACTTCCTACCTTTACCCAGTTTGTGAGCTGGTCCCACCAGGGGGAGAGGAACTGGAACACGGGACCTGTTGTATGCTAATGTTAAAGATGCCTACAGCTCCACTGCCCTCCCCCCTCTGGGAAAGTCAGATCACGACCTGGTACATCTCCTCCCACCACCACCACACTTTGGTTCAGATGCAGCCTGCCACCATTAAAACTGTAAAAAGGTGGACAGAGGGGGCACACTTTGCCCTGCAGGGTTGCTTTGATGAGACAGATTGGAAGACTCTTATAGTTAGAGATGGATCAGGTGACTCTGAACCATCTCTTAGTTATGCTGATATAGGTTAGTCTGCTGGGGGACCTCTACTGATACACTGGGCTCCTCTCCTCTCTCCTTTCTCCTATATTAATCCAAATGCCACCATTGCATGTCATTAACTTTGTGTCTTCTCTCTCCTGTAGTTGTGTTTCCTTCTCTCTGTCTCCCTCTCTCTGTACTTTTCTGCAGGTATCCTCGGCCCTGAGCTGTACATCTCCAGAATCCAGTTCATCTGCCCAATGTTCTTGCTGCTTGTTGTTCTTTTTGTCGCCTGCTGTTTCTTCTCTCTTCTCTTTCCACTCACCCCAACCGGTCGAGGCAGATGGCCGCTCACTGTGAACCTGGTTCTGCTGGAGGTTTCTTCCTCTAAAGGGAGTTTTTCCTTGCTCAAATAGGATTGTTGGGTTTTCTGTATAATTTTTTGTATAAATATTTTCTGTAAGGTCTTAAACCTTACACTGTAAAGTGCCTGGAGATAACTTCTGTTGTGAATTGGCGCTATACAAAGCCCACCTACAGCTCCTCAGTCCCTTCTCCACACGACTCAGCTACCACCCAAATTAGCTCAGCTGAGCAGGTGAGAAGAGAGCTGTACAGGCTTCACCCCACAGCCCAAGGGTGCTGAAAGCCTGTTTGTCTAGACAAGCCTGGGGGCTTAGTGAGGATCATGATTTTTGAATTCTCCAGTGCATTCAACACCGTCCGGCCTGCACTTAACACTCCCCTGATTTCATGGATCATGGACTACCTCACCAACTGTCCACAGTATATCTGCCTGCAGAACTGTGTCTGACACTGTGGTCTGTAGCACAGGTGCTCCACAGGGGACAGTTCTGTCTCCATTTCTCTTCATCCTGTATACCTCAGACTACTACTACTACTGAGGAACAACTCAGAGTCCTGCCATCTTTAGAAGTTCTCTGATGACTCCGCCGTTGTAAGGTGTATTAAGGGTGGAGATGTCACAGAGTACCAGGGAGTGGTGGACAACTTTGTTGACTCAGCAGCACAGTGCAAAAAGGTGCAGAGCTGGATGTACTGTCTGAGGAGACTCAGGTCTTTCAATGTCTGCAGCACCATGCTGTTGATGTTTTATAGTCTGTGTGTGGTCAGTGTCATCTTCTATGCTGTGGTCTGCTGGGGCAGCAACATGAAGGTGGCAGACACACTAACAGTCTAAACAAACTGATCAGGAGGGCTGGCTCTGTTCTGGGGGTGGAGCTGGACCCTCTACATGTTGTAGCTGAGAGGAGGATGCTGTCCAAACACCTCTCAATCCGGGACAATCCCTCCCACCCACTGCACAGTGTGTTGGTTGGACAGAGGAGCACATTCAGCCAAATGTTAAAAGCACTATACAAATAAAATTAAACTGAATATTTATGTTGGTGTGGATCTTTCCTGTTTGTGGTTCTCTTTTTTTTCTGTCTGTGTTGAGAACAATTTCCCTCTGGGATTAATAAAGTTTTTTGAATCTTGAATCTTTTTGTCTTCAAAAACTGAACAAGTTTTGTGCACACTTACACACACACATGCAATTGTTCGAACCATGAAGACGAATTCTATTTACAAATATTATAGAATTTAATGTTGTTGGTTTAGAAGAAGGAAAAAAAAGGTGAGTAGAGGCACGGAAATGCATGCAAACTCAAACCATGCAGGAAAATCAGGAGGAAAGAAAAGGGAATGCAGACTTATAGGACAGCTGCTTTATGTCCATAGTGGGGGTTCTGGAATTGATTAATGGGACTCTTGTATATGGGGTTTTCTTGCTGTAGGTGGAGAATGAGGACAGAATAGAGTTCATCAGGAAAAAAAGAACAAGAGCACAGAAACTATACAATATTAACCCTTGGAAGCATGCCCACCCCATTCTTCACATAGTGATTTGTGTCTTTTTTGTCACTAATGTGATTTTCTCTGAGCCACCTGGACATATAGTATATATCTGTGGCCAATCTTACACACCTACTTACAGATATACTATAGTAGCATTAGTTTAGATTATTAGATCACCTGTCTGTTTACGACTGAGCTCTGTTACTTCAAACAAAGACTTGAGTTTTGGGGCTCAATGATAAGTGTTGCTATTGGTCTCATTTAGCAATGCATTTAAGCATTTAAAGGCATAAACTTTTTTTAATGTATTTTCTATTCTCAACCTGTGAATAGCCAATGTTCACAGAGAGCATCCACTGCTATTACACCAAGGTTGTTATTTAATTTCATTTGCTAAAAGCAAGTTGGCTTGTAAGGATATTATAATTCTGTTCCAATTGTACCATATTCCAAGAGTTAATAGGAAGAAGGTAATTTCTGTTACTGTGTGTTTAAAAGTGTTTTTGGATGTTTTGTCTTGTCAATATTGTAAGGAAACCCAAGTCAGTTAGACTCTCAAAAACTGTTTTACAGAGATTTCCATAACTTATAGGGATGTGGAGCTACAGGCTGCCCTGCCTATGATAATAATAAAGATGACAACAAACAGAACAGGGGCAGTGTTGATTGTGGACATCAAAACCTGCAAACACTGTGGGAGTGACAAAATAACACCACTAGGTGGAGGCATATTTTTACAAATAAAGTTCTACTGACTCTTTCTATCATGTTGCTCTTGGCTTAAGATGCTACAGAGGGGGAGGTATAAAGAAAGGAGCTATGGGCACTCCCCAGAAAAAGTCCACTTAATGTCAGACATTTTACTTTTTATTTTGAGCACCATTCAAAAGCAACAAAATCTATCCATGTCTGTGGCTGTGAGAATGCAAGGAATGTGAGCAAGACATTTGTAATAGTATCAACAAGTCTGTGAATCTCATCTGCTGCTAAGAAAAATCTTGTGGCCAAACAACACCTGTTTTTCACTTCAAAAAACTGATCTTCAGCCATAAATAAACAAATATTTATCAGGCTCATCTTTCTCAGAGGCATTTCCAGTTCCAGACACTCACCGTATCCCATTTGGCATTCATCTTCTCTTTCTCAAACTTGGCAAACTCTCTTCTGTCGTGAATGATCATCAGCAGCTTCCAGATGAGCAACAGGGCTAAGCCAATCAGGACAATGCCGGCGACCACACCAGCAACGATTGGGATGATGTCAGGACTAGGAGGACAGTCTGATACACACAAAGGTGCAGCTTGTGTTTAGGCAGCTTTAAATAACAAAACAGTATGAAAAACCCACATCCATATCCATAACACACATACATACACATTAATAAATAATCTATTTTTGTAACCCAACCAATATAACCCCTGTAATTAGCTTTCTCTGTTACAGAATCCTACCACATCTTGGTTCATGGGAGGGCATCGGGCTCCTTACCCAGTGTCTCCACCACATGGACTTCTTTCTCCGTGTTGTTGTTGACAGCGTAGGTGTAGTAAAACCAGCAGTCATTAGCATCCCTCTCCTTGCAGTGCATCACAGGGTAAGAGGAATCATGGGGCTGGGGCAACTTGTCTCTGTCCTTCACTTTAATTAGCTTGAAGTAGCTGCAGTGTCGCTTACATGTGTCCTTCTTCTCACCTGTGCCGAACACCTGGCACTGGACGCACTCTCTTGAGAGAACACATTCTTGTTAGTAATGACTTTCCACACTTGCTCTGCTGTTAAAAGGTTTCACAAACAGCACATACAGTACAGTATATGTAGTTGTGAATGTAAGCTGATCTTGTTGTATATACTGTACCCAGGTTTTGAGATATCTGTCTCTAAAATCTCTATTTTAACCCCACTACAACTGAGGTGAATGGAGTCACTTTCTCTGCATATTGACAATGGTATTTTAAGAACATTCAACATCATCTTCTCTTTATAGAAATGTCCTCCTCTGGACGAGAGATTTGACACTTTCAGTCTGACACGGGGACAATATAATGAGTTCCCATTTACAGTAAATTCACAGAAAGATATAATGATATCCTTGAATAGTGTAAACAATGCTTAATAAAAAATATCTGTGTGATCAGATTTGGAGGCACAAATCCTGGACTGACATCACGCTATGAACTTTTAGAAGCAAAGGTCTTGTTTTTAATACAGTGGGTTTTTTTTGTTTGAAAAATATAATGAAAATTATGAAAAAGCAGGTCTTAATATTGTGCAAATACAACTTTAGGTAAACAGCAGCATATAGATTTTTCATTGTAACATTATTAGTTTAAGATAAATTAAGCCAAAAAATTGTGCTATTACTAAGTGGTGTCCTGCAAACAATGTGAGCTGCATAGACAATTGGGCTGATTAGAAGAGACGGCATACCATCCCACTTTAGATGGTGCGTCTTTACTATCTAGAAATATGGCTGAGTTTATTAGACAACCTACACCCTGACATCTCAGAGTGGAGCCTAGGACGCAGAGATGCAGTCTTACTCTTACAGCTGTCAACCCGTCAAAACTACCAAAATCTCACAGAGACAGTGTCTGCTCCCCAACCACCTAAATTAGATATATCAAAAACCTACACAAGAGGAATGATTCATAGGAAATTAATAAAAATAAAGACGCTTTCTTTCACAGAACAAAATAAAAACAAAACAAACAGATGTGGACTGCAACTGTTAGTGAATGATTTGATAAGTGACTATCAAATGGACTTATTTTGTCTCAACTAAACCTGGCTGTAGCAGAATAAATATGTCCTTCTGAATGAGTCAACCCTCCCAATTCATGTTACAGTTTTTCTCAATAGCTAAAACACTACACCCTATTGTCTGAACCAAATGCTCAGTTGCCTGAACCCACTGATTGAATCAATCACTCTTTTGGCAAAACCATAAGCACTTTTACCTGTTTAGACACAACTTGCCAACACATTTTCATTGTGATGCACCTGTGCTGCTTAATGGTGAGCACAGGTGACAAAAGTCAAACACAATTAAAGCACAGGTGTCACCACCTGAACACAACAACTCAAAACTGAGTTGTTTACTTCATACATAAAAGAAATCTCTAGAAATGGCTTTTTCCACCTTAGAAACATTGTTAAAATTAGGAGCATCCTGTCTCAAATTGATGCTGAAAAACTGGTCCATGCATTTGTTACTTCCAGACTGGACTGTTGAAATTCACTACTGATAGGATGTCCCAATAACTGCTTAAAAAGCCTCCAGTTAACCCAAAATGCTGCAGCCAGAGTTCTGACTGGACCCCATCCGTCTGTGACAGCGACGCCTCCCTCCCATATTTGCTGAATGACTTCTACACCCGATTTGAGGTACAGGTAAAGAATAACGCGACAGCCAAGAAATCCACCCCTCCCTCAAATGATCAGGTGCTCTGTCTATCCACAGCCGATGTGAGGAAGACTCTTACAGAATCAACCCACAGAAGGCTGCTGGTCCAGACAACGTTCCTGGCAGGGTCCTCAGGGAATGTGCAGAACAGCTCGTGGATATCTTCACTGACATCTTCAACATCTCCCTGAGCAGCGCCGTTGCTCCTACGTGCCTCAAGTCAACGGACATCACGGACATTTACACAAGCTGCATCCGCAAAGCTACCTGCATTGTGGACGACCCCACCCACTCCTCACACCCAATCTTCACACTTCTGCCATCAGGGAAGAGGTTCCGGAGCATTCAGACCCTCACAACCAGACTATTGAACAGTTTCTTCATCAGGCTCCTCAACACCATAACAACAAACTGAACTGAGCACACACATACACACACACACTGGATTTGATGCTGCCTATTTACAAACTGTTATAATGTTTACATGCCTTTATTTTGCATAAATCATTTGACCTTGCTGTTCTTGCACATCATTTCCACCATTGTTTTTATAGTACCTCAGATGTAAATTGTACATTTCAGCTACTGGTTGCTGCTGTTTTGTGTTTTGTGTTCTGTTTTTGCACTGTCTTCAGATGTCTGTCTGCACTTTCTCTTTGTGTTATTGCACTGTTTGGACTAGGTTGCACAGGATGCACTTTATGTGGCTAGGACAACTTAGCAGTCCTCAGCTCCATGTTCTGTCTTGTTAATGTCTTATGTAGCACCATGGTTCTGGAGAAACGTTGTCTCATTTCACCATGTACTACTTCAACTATATGTGGTTGGAATGACAATAAAGCTTCTTGACTTGACTTGATTTTTCTGCAGGTATCCTCAGCCTTGCAGCTGTAAATCTTCAGAATTGACCTGCCCAATTCTTTTGCTGCTTATTGTTGTTTTTGTTGCCTGCTGTTCTTTTCTCCCTCCTCTTTCCATTCACCCCAACGGGTCGAGGCAGATGGCCTCCCACCGTTAGCCTGGTTCTGCTGGAGGTTTCTTCCTCTAAAAGAGAGTTTTTCCTCTCCACTGTTTCCTAAAGCTTGCTCAAATGCTCTGTAGGATCTTAAACCTTACACTGTAAAGTGCCTTGAGATGACTTCTGTTATGAATTGGCACTATACAAATAAAATTGAATTGAAAAATTGAATTGAATCTGCCTATTACTAAGACCCACTAAAACTGCAACTACGTTTTTACACAAAAAACATGACTGTAAGTAAAGATAGATTTAAAATCTTAATAAAAACTTTGCATATGACAATACACCAAAGGTATATACCAAATATTCCAAATTAAAATTTTTTTGCACAGTGACACGTCTTTATTTTGAACTTACTTGTTCTCAGCGCAGACTCCTGGACAGGTAGGGCAAGTTTCACAGGTGGGCCCCTGAAATTTGGCATCATTGCACTTACAGGTGCCACATTCACATATTCCTCTGCCATTACAGATCTGCTTGTTACTGGCCATACAGGTGCTGTTGTCCAGAGAACAGTCACAGGCACTTCCTGTCCACATGGGGTCGCACACACACACTTTGCACTCACAGCGTCCATGTCCTCAGGAAAGGAAAAGAAATGAAATCTTTAATAAACATTGTCTTTTTATAAATACCATCCTTTGTACTGCACTAACTAAACCTATATGCTGAAATCTTTAATTCAGAGACAAACTTTCCAATAGCTTTTTATTCTTTGTTTTACTGACATACTCACCTCCACATAGTTTGTTTCCAGAGCGGTCACAGTTAAAGTTGTCACACTCGCAGTACTGGCCGCTGTACCTTTCCTCAGGGTTATCTCTCTTCTTGCACTCACATGTGCCGCACACACAGTCTCCGTTGTTGCTGCAGATATCAGTACTATTGTCTTTACGACAGGTGCGGTCCATGTCCTCTGTAGCCACGTCGTTGCTGCTGCATTCACACTGTTTGCCCACACGTCCTTCATTACACCTAAGATGAAGGGAGAGGCTGTTATTCTTGTTATCAACTTCGACCACTAATAAGACAAGAATGGATTGTTATCTGTTAAGATTGGCACACTCATTCAGTTGCATTGACCCTTTGCATAAACACAGAAATTTGGAAAAAAAATCTGAAGCAGTAAAGTTTGAAAAAAACGAATTATGTGTCACTGTGAAAACTTTTTGCTGTAACATAAAGTAAAGATTGTAATGTTCACAGACCTGCAGGCTCCACACTCATTGGTCCCATTACCAAAGTGGCAATCTTGACTGTTCTTGACACTGTACTTTTGGCATTCACAGTCACAGATGAAGTTGAGCGTAATCTCTACCTCCTCTGTGAATCCCAGGGGTTTTATCTTAATGGTCTCAGGTTTGCCTTGTTTTGGACAGCCCTTAGATGTGACACTGATACTAAACGTGACCTGTGAGTGTACAGTAAAGGAAGCAAATATGGCCGAGTAAAATGGCAGAATTCAGAATTAACATCCACTTCAATAAACAGTCAATAAACAGATTTCCACACTATGTCATTAATAGATGTGTGTTCTGGTACAGGGTAGCAAAACTAAAATGACTGAAATATGTATATATACATTATGTAAGTAAACTGAAAAAAGAAAATTATTCTTTGCCCATGCTATGTCTTGCTATTTACCTATTACTTAATTACCTAGTTACTTCTTTTTTAAAATTCTATTCTATTCATTTTTATATTACTAGTAATGACATATTAGTGTTAATATGTATTAGTACTAGCTACTGTCTGCCATTGTAGGCGGTGCTAAATCTGATGTCTATGTGGATTCTAAAAATTCTCCGTAATATTCTGATTCTTTGCTGTAAAAGCCCTTTACCTACCTAAATTTGTATTTCAATTTTTACCACTCAGCTAAGGTTATATGTTCCAAAGTCTACAAATGGGAAATTCATATAGTATCATGCCAAAATAAGTGATAATAAAGAAAACTAAAGAAGAATAAAGTTCATTTAAAGGCAAGCATTTATGACTAGTGAAAAAACAACAACAAAAAAGAAATGAGGCATACAAATGTGCTATATACTGTATTATATAAGTTCAGAATCTGAATTTTTAAAAACTGGGACATAGATTTAACATTTATTGTTCAAATTACAATCCAGGATAATGAGAAACTATTTATATATTGTATGGACAAGAACAATAACGTTTAACAATAAAGTTGAAAAAGTGTTATTAAGTCAGCAAACTGAAATAGAATTATACTGTTCATATTAGCTATAATCAGCCTAAGCCTCTGTTGGTGACATACTACAAAAAGGTTATTTTCCTATCCTCACCTGATCTCCAATAGAGATATTGGAGCACTTCCGTCCGTTTTCACCCTCACTAACCACTCCGTTCTTACAGTGGGATATATAAGATATGGTCACTCCCTCTGGAAGCTTGCTGTTCTCCAGAATAACCTCGGATGAGAGAGACTGCAAAAAACAACCCAAAAAACAACAACATGAATGTTATTTCCTGCACAGGAATGTCATCTGGTGGCTTTGTTTGGACACTGAGTATTAAACGGAAATACAGTACGTGTTTGGAAAAAGCTTTTGACTCTTCCAACTCAGTCATAATGCTGAATGTGGTCCATGTGAGGAAAGAATAACAATCAAAGTTTTATAAAATAGAAGTTTATATTGAAGAAAGTACTTACATTATAAGCATCTATAATAAGGTTGATTACATTGCTAGAGTTGGCAGACAGAGTCCCCACTGCTGACTTTGGTATCAGATTCTTCAGTTCCTGAGGAGAGAGCAAACGTTTCATGTACAGCAATATCAAAGTTCTCTTCATCTTGTCATCTCTGGGATCCTTCATGATCAGTAATACTTTTCTGTGAAGTTTTCTGTTCCAATTCCAACACACAAATGCACTTAGAGCCCACACAGTAAATACTGGATTAATAATTTCATTCAATTTTGACTGACTTTGAGAGATTAACCAAACCTCAACCAATATATAGGTTACTGGTAACTTTGATTTGATTTCAGACATGAACTGACAAGTAACAAGATGACAGAAAGTAGGAATAAACAAGTGTATAATAATGTTGAAATGTGAAAATGTGGACTGATGGGAACTAACTTGGTAAACAGGCTGGAACTCCTCTGTGACTGCAAAGATAGTCTGAATGTTGTTGTCACTTAGCTTCTGGACGAGGTGAGCAATAGAGGGATAGTCCTTAAAAAGCAGATCATAGAGAAAAGTCTCATTTGTAACATAACACAGTCAGCACAAGTCGTGGTATATGACTAAAGCTAATCACTGTAACACTGAGCTGCTTACATAATAGTGGCTCATTGTGTAAACATTGTTCTCCAAGTGGCATTTCCCATCATTAGGCAGTACAATACCACCCAGTTTTCCATCTCCAGCAAAGTGGAAGCCTGCATCAGTTGAGAACACCAGCAGACGGGTCACATTCCTCCAACCAATTTGCTCCTGGTGAATAAGCAAGCAAGATTTAAAATAGTATTAAAAAACAATTTGCTACCAGCTTTATAGCACTATAAAAAAAAATAAAGCAAAGGTCTGTGGTGTGAAAATCTCCTACCAGGAGCCCAATAAAATGATTTTTATTTGTTTAATGATTATCTGTATTTCTCCATGCAGGTGATGCAATTGTGAGAAAATAAAAAAAAACCCTGCAATTCTCAGTATAATATTTATATTATGCTGAGCATAATATTTATGTTACAATATTTATATTATGCTCAGCATAATATTTTTGTTACAATATTTATATTATGCTTAGATTATATATTTGCAGCAACATCACTCAACACTAACAGCATCTTTTTCTGCTTACCCCACACACAGCAACTTGCATGATCGCGTCAAAGCCCCCCTCTGGAGAGTCTAGGTTTCCAGAGATGTGCTGCTGGCCTACTAGGGTGTTGAACTTCTTGCCGTCACTGGTCAGCTTCAACACGTTTTTATAACTGAAAGGGCTGGTGCAGTTCTGATCACCTGTGCATGGGTTCAGCAGCTTGGCTGGAGTAGTGCTGATATATGGCATAACAGTCTTCTCCACAAAGGAACCGAAACCTTTGAAAGACAGATAGGCTCAGAAGTTAATTTGACTAGGTGCTTGGCTTGAGACTGAGTGCTCTAGTCAATGTAATATTAGTGTAGTGTATATCTAAAGGTGTTAAATAACATGATCATTATTTATTATTATAAATTAACCAGCTTTCATTACATTAATTAGTGGAAATCACATGCAATATTTGTTTCACAGCAACTTTAAACGTCTAGTTTTGGCTCCAACAGAAGCCAGTTCATCATTTTAGCTGCAGGACTATTGCTTTTTTTTCCAGTTTAAAGTGTTGTCTCTTAAGTTACCTGAGAAGATTATAGTGGGTAGGTAGGTAACAGAACACCTACACCAGTAATATAACATTAAATTAAGACTTCTGCACAAGAGATTGTTCAAATGATGCTGACATAGATTTCCAATAAGTCCAAATTACTTATTTAAAGAACTAATAAATCTAAATCAGTTAAGCTAAGACATAAGTTTACACAGCATACAATATTTAATCAAGACAACATTTAGTTGTGTCAGGACAACAAATTTCATTTGTTGGCTGGATGAAAATTAAAGGGCAGTCATTTGACTTATAAGTTTGGTTGAAACAAGTACAGTACAGTGTACCAGCTCTGTGCCTTATGTGTAACGGCACTTCAACTTCTGTGTCCTACTTTTTAATCAGATAGGGTGAGTAATGAAAGTAAATTTCCACTTAATGTAATGTATTACCTTTGCTGATGTCTATATATCTATATGAGTAGTAAAGTAATCTAATTAGTAATTTGTAATGAGTATGTAATGGAAAATGTTGTGTTTACTTAAATAGAATGTAAGCGTTGCTTGAATTTGTCTTATTTCCCCTTAGCAACAATGATGGGAACTTAATGTGCAGGACAAGATGCAAATAACATCCTAACCTATCCTGAAGTCAGAGGTGATCTTTTGCATCTCTAGCATTAGACTGGTTCCCAGGTTCTTGACGTTCTCCAGATCATCCTTCATGGAGTAGGACAGATCCATCAAGTAGTACAGGTCAATGGGATAATCTTCTGCTCGTTTGAACGTCAACTTAAAAGACTGGGGCTCACCTACATAAAGTTACCATATTTACAAAAAACAAATTTACCACAGTATCTATTCAAAAGAAATAGATGCTGAGAATGGCTTCAGAGGAATGTGTTTTCACCAGATCGAAGGGTGAGGCTGAGTTTCTGAGGCTGGATTTGAGTGATGTCTTCTGGCTTTAGTTTCTCTGGTCCCTTACTGCGATCTGTCACTTTTTTATTCTTGAGGGTCACCTGTTCCCCACGCGGGTTCTCAATCATTGAAATAGTACAGCCCCTTTTCATGAGAGACTGCAGCTCATCACAGTGGGTTGACACGGTCTCACCCTGTTTCAGAAAGTTCTTAGAGTAATAATAGGGAGAATTAAAGGGAAAATCCATGTAAGTACTAAGCACTATGCAAGCTGTTGTACAATGTTTTTGTGGCTCTAAAACAGCACGTTATCACATTATCAAGAATAAAAAGAAACCTCAATGGTCACCTTAAGGTCATCTTGACTATAATTTGGACACTGTTTAGGTTTATAACTTGATACATGCGTTACAAACAGGGGAACTGCATGCCAGACACATTTCCCTCACTTGCATCTCTGTCCCTCCCATTAAAGATGTAAGAAGATAGGCAAGGAAAGGACTTGGAATTGTGATTTTGTTTTCCATTATTTTTTAAAATGTCAATAACTAAAAAATTTATCAACAGGTTTGTATTTTGCGACTGCTTCAATTCATGTACCGGGTCTTTACACCAGCCACATTTGGCTCCAGCCTGAATACACTCCCCACAGTGTTTGGCGTTTGCATTTATGCACTCGTTCACCTCTGGAAAATAGAGAGAGAAGAAAACAAAGTTAAAGGAAGCACTGATATGGCAAGGCAAGTAGCCTGTTAATCCCCACTTCATGAGGAGCACTGTGAGGCTTGATGATAACTAAAGCTAATCTGGAGGACTGGAGAATCTGCCACCCTGTTCTTAGAGATGTGCATGTGAAGCTCCACTGGTTCTGGTCTGTTAGAAGTAACCGGCCTCTCACTCCTGGGAGGGACAGCGCTATAAAAACTGTTTACTGTTTACTGTGCAAGTCAACATCAATGATGTGACAGCAGTGTGTATGGCAACATTGCTTAACAAAATGAGACACAACTGTGAAATCTTACCTTTCAGAGCATTACTGTAACAAAAGACAACGTGTAACAATGTGGACATCAAGAGCAGCTTCAGATCCATCTGAAAATACACAACACACACACACACACACACACACACACACACACACACACACACACACACACACAGACAAGAAAAAAAGAAAAGACTGTCTATTACATATAGACACAAAAAGTGCTTATGTTGTTTAGAAAAGCCAAATCCCATTTGTGACTAGGTCCTTGTTAACAATTGCAGCTGGGGTGTTTGGAGGCCTTAATGCTTAGATTGATAATTTCCTGGACAAAGGGGTTCAGAGGAACAGAGATGACAAATAGAATCTGTAAATGGCCTGGTTATAATTGTAGATAATAAATTATCTAGTGGCAGAAACCTTAGCTATTCCGAGTGAGCTAATTCAATTCAGACCACTTTCACATGCAATATGTCTGCGGCACGCTCACATGCACACGCACGCACACACGCACACACACATACACACATACACACACAGTGTCATCATTTTGCTCCTGATTTCGATTGCAGGCAACAGTACTTTTTACTTTAAATAGCTTTCACTCCCTTGAGTAAGCCCCACTTCTGCATGTATATTGATCCGTTGTCTGTGTGCAGGCCTCTCTTTTCTGCAAAACTGATGCATATTATCTTACTGATAATGCAAAGGCTGAAGGGCCTTTCTCCAAAGATTTTATATTGTATTGTATATTGTAACAAGAATCAGCAATGCAGCAATTGCTTCAATTGCATTTATAAATTCTGTTGTACGCTGCAAGTTTGACTGCACACTAAAACTGGCCATGATTTACTAAGTGATTGCTTAGACACATTTTTTGAGACTGTACCTTATATTCTCAGAACAGTACACACAAATTCATAATGTCTCACCAAATTCCCAAAACATCGTATTTTATACAATATTTCCAAAACTAAGTAATGTTGACTGTGGTCCCCCCCCTTAAAAACCTTTTTTACATAAGGATCACAAAAGACACAACCAATGTATACATTGGCATATTTGTATTCATTCATGTACTACACAGTAAATAAATAAACAAAAATACGCCTAAGCATCCCATCTTTGGTCTGGATCAGGCCAGAGAATCTCATCAACATCACAGGCTCTAGTCAGGCAGCGGGGTGATAAAATCCTCTTGCATGCCTGATCAACCCCTGGCACGCATCTACTGACATGTCTAGCCATGCTTTTTCCATAACCTGAATGAGTTGAACAAGAATATAATGTTCTCAGTCATACACTGTCCACCACCATACTAAAAAAACTCTTCTATCGGGTTTGTAAAGGGAGAGTATGCAGACAGAAAGATATTTGAAAACCTTGGCTTATTAGTAAACTAGTCACATAGCAGCGTGATGGAAGCTGACGTTAGAGTAGTGAGGCTACTCTGGCTGTGCTGCTTCCCTGTGGTCCAACTGGAACATATACTCTCTTAGATCATCAAGGAAAGCATATTGTTATACTGTTCTAGAATGGCATGGTAGTGGAGAACCCTTGTTGGCTGACGGCCGCGCACATAGTGACATTCTCTAGTTTCATAGGAAACAGACCAGCCTTCAAAGATTCTCTGCAAAACACATGAAATACAGTAGAGTAAATCACTACCCTTAGCACAGCTCAAGGGATTGCAAATAGCAGCATAAACTACTATACTATGATGGTACACAATATTTCATACAATATCAAAACTCATACCTGATCATATTCCACTCATTGGTCTTTTACTCTGTCACTTTCGTTCGAAAGGCCTCTTTCATGCAAAACCGAGATCCTCCGACTAGCAGGTGGTCGTCTCTGTGTCCTACAAAAATCTATCACACTTCATCAAAATTGAAACATACTGAGACTTTGAACTAATTTCACTCATCTCTTCTGCAAAGTCATCAACTTGTACATTAGACCCTATACCGACACACTTTCTAAAACAGTGCCAGAAATAATAAAACCCCAGCTGAAAATCATAAATTCTTCACTCAGCGGTGGGTATGTTCCAAAATCTTTTAAATTAGCAATTATTAATACGCTTATTAAGAAACCCCCCCCCCCCCTGTCAGCTGCCCATTTATCAAACCTCCCCTTTATCTCCAAGATTCTCGAAAATATAGTAGCGGGGCAGCTATGCTCGTATCTAAATAGAAATAACATACACAAACTCCATCAGTAAGGATTTAGGCCTCATCACAGCACAGAGACAACACTTGTTAAAGTAGTAAATGACCTCCTATTGTCCTCTGATCAGGGTTGCGTCACTATGCTTGTGTTACTCGAACTCAGTACAGCTTTTGACACCATGGACCATAGTATTCTCAATCACAGATTAGAAAATGTTGTAGGAGATCCTAATTGACTGATTGTTATCAGTATGTAGATCTAAATAGTGATTACTCCACATGCTCTCCAGTGGAGTTTGGTGTTCCACAGCGTTCAGTTTTAGGCCCACTGCTTTTTTCCCTCTACATGCTTCCCCTGGGCAACATTATCCGTAAGCATGGTATGTGGTATGGTATGGTATGTAACTCTAGATGGCCTTTCTGTTCTATCTAGTGCAACAGTAAAAGACCTTAGTGTGATTCTTGATTTCAGTCTTTCATTTGAAGCTCATGTAGATAATATCACCAGGACAGCTTTTTTTCACCTCAGAAATATTGCCAAGATAAGGAATATTTTGTCACTAAACGATGCAGAAAAATTAGTCCATGCTTTCATCACCTCTAGGTTGGACTACTGTAATGCCTTACTGTCTGGCTGTTCAACCAGGTGCATAAACAAGCTTCAGCTGGTTCAGAATGCAGCAGCGAGAGTCCTCACTAGAACCAGAAAATACGAGCACATCACCCCTATCTTATCTACTCTTCATTGGCTCCCTGTGAAATTTTGCATTGATTTCAAAACACTACTTTTGACATTTAAAGTATTAAATGGTCCTGCGCCGAAGTATCTGAGTGAACTGCTAGTGCCTTATGATCTCCTATGCCTACTTCGATCAAAGGATGCTGGCTGCCTGTCAGTGCCTCGTATCATGAAAACTACAGCTGGGGGCAGAGCTTTTTCTTACAAAGCCCCAAAGTTAAGGAATAGCCTTCCAAATAGCGTTCGGGACTCAGACACAGTCTCAGTGTTTAAGTCGAGGCTAAAAACCTATTTATTTAGCCCAGCATTTTTGGAAGTAGATTTGCCTTAGGGAAAGACTCATGGATGTAGAGCATTATGGTGAACTGGTATGTTTAGATGCTGTCTTCCCGACTCTCATTGATCACTCAGGTTTGTTGACGGTGGAGTGATTGGTTGCTCTACATCCCAGGGAGCCCTCTATTTTTCCTTCTGGCTCTGCGTTTTAGTTAAGCTGTCATAGTTAGTCCTGCCGGAGTCTCTGCTGCACTCTACACTAAATATACATTCACCTCATACATTATCTGACTCTCCCCTCTCCTCTCTCTTTCCCTCTCCCTGTCTCTCTGTCGAGCTACACGTCGTTCCACCCTTTGCCCTCTGGACCTGTCTGACTCGTCCTGGTGCCCCACTTCTGGTCGGAGATCTCGTCGCTTGGATCCCCCGTATGGTCCCTATGGGATGGGTGTGGTGAGTGGGGTTGGTCACACGCTACCATGAAGACGGTCCTGGCTTCAACGGACGTTGACAGCTGGTTCTGTGAGGTCTATGATTCATACACATTTATTGTTCATGTAAACTTCCATTGTTTCTTTGCTTGTGTAAAGCTGCTTCGTGACGTCAATTGTAAAACGCACTATACAAATAAAATTGAATTAAATTTAATTGAATTTAACTGTGAGGCATGTTGATGCATTTCTTTATTACAGTAGTATAGTGCAACAGTAAATGTGTTGTCACAGCACAGAGTACAGGGCTCATTAAGTTACACCTATCTGTTTTCCTCCCTGAAGGTTCTGATGATGAAGGCAACAGCGAAGTGAATCAAATTTGGCCGTACTCGTCGCCCAGCCTCCGACATTGTTATAACATAGACAAGGACATGTTCAACTAAAGTGGCTTAAATTTCATCACATCCTCTTTCTTCTGCTCTCTGTCCTCGAACTATTCATTCTCAGTGAAATTCTCAGTCAAACACGTCACCTGGGTAACTGTGTCAATATTTCTGCGGCTGAAGGGCCTTTCTCCAAAGATTTTATATTGTATTGTATATTGTAACAAGAATCAGCAATGCAGCAATTGCTTCAATTGCATTTATAAATTCTGTTGTACGCTGCAAGTTTGACTGCACACTAAAACTGGCCATGATTTACTAAGTGATTGCTTAGACACATTTTTTGAGACTGTACCTTATATTCTCAGAACAGTACACACAAATTCATAATGTCTCACCAAATTCCCAAAACATCGTATTTTATACAATATTTCCAAAACTAAGTAATGTTGACTGTGGTCCCCCCCCTTAAAAACCTTTTTTACATAAGGATCACAAAAGACACAACCAATGTATACATTGGCATATTTGTATTCATTCATGTACTACACAGTAAATAAATAAACAAAAATACGCCTAAGCATCCCATCTTTGGTCTGGATCAGGCCAGAGAATCTCATCAACATCACAGGCTCTAGTCAGGCAGCGGGGTGATAAAATCCTCTTGCATGCCTGATCAACCCCTGGCACGCATCTACTGACATGTCTAGCCATGCCTTTTCCATGACCTGAATGAGTTGAACAAGAATAAAATGTTCTCAGTCATACACTGTCCACCACCCTACTAAAAAAACTCTTCTATCGGGTTTGTAAAGAGAGAGTATGCAGACAGAAAGATATTTGAAAACCTTGGCTTATTAGTAAACTAGTCACATAGCAGCGTGATGGAAGCTGACGTTAGAGTAGTGAGGCTACTCTGGCTGTGCTGCTTCCCTGTGGTCCAACTGGAACATATACTCTCTTAGATCATCAAGGAAAGCATATTGTTATACTGTTCTAGAATGGCATGGTGGTGGAGAACCCTTGTTGGCTGACGGCCGCGCACATAGTGACATTCTCTAGTTTCATAGGAAACAGACCAGCCTTCAAAGATTCTCTGCAAAACACATGAAATACAGTAGAGTAAATCACTACCCTTAGCACAGCTCAAGGGATTGCAAATAGCAGCATAAACTACTATACTATGATGGTACACAATATTTCATACAATATCAAAACTCATACCTGATCATATTCCACTCATTGGTCTTTTACTCTGTCACTTTCGTTCGAAAGGCCTCTTTCATGCAAAACCGAGATCCTCCGACTAGCAGGTGGTCGTCTCTGTGTCCTACAAAAATCTATCACACTTCATCAAAATTGAAACATACTGAGACTTTGAACTAATTTCACTCATCTCTTCTGCAAAGTCATCAACTTGTACATTAGACCCTATACCGACACACTTTCTAAAACAGTGCCAGAAATAATAAAACCCCAGCTGAAAATCATAAATTCTTCACTCAGCGGTGGGTATGTTCCAAAATCTTTTAAATTAGCAATTATTAATACGCTTATTAAGAAACCCCCCCCCCCCCTGTCAGCTGCCCATTTATCAAACCTCCCCTTTATCTCCAAGATTCTCGAAAATATAGTAGCGGGGCAGCTATGCTCGTATCTAAATAGAAATAACATACACAAACTCCATCAGTAAGGATTTAGGCCTCATCACAGCACAGAGACAACACTTGTTAAAGTAGTAAATGACCTCCTATTGTCCTCTGATCAGGGTTGCGTCACTATGCTTGTGTTACTCGAACTCAGTACAGCTTTTGACACCATGGACCATAGTATTCTCAATCACAGATTAGAAAATGTTGTAGGAGATCCTAATTGACTGATTGTTATCAGTATGTAGATCTAAATAGTGATTACTCCACATGCTCTCCAGTGGAGTTTGGTGTTCCACAGCGTTCAGTTTTAGGCCCACTGCTTTTTTCCCTCTACATGCTTCCCCTGGGCAACATTATCCGTAAGCATGGTATGTGGTATGGTATGGTATGTAACTCTAGATGGCCTTTCTGTTCTATCTAGTGCAACAGTAAAAGACCTTAGTGTGATTCTTGATTTCAGTCTTTCATTTGAAGCTCATGTAGATAATATCACCAGGACAGCTTTTTTTCACCTCAGAAATATTGCCAAGATAAGGAATATTTTGTCACTAAACGATGCAGAAAAATTAGTCCATGCTTTCATCACCTCTAGGTTGGACTACTGTAATGCCTTACTGTCTGGCTGTTCAACCAGGTGCATAAACAAGCTTCAGCTGGTTCAGAATGCAGCAGCGAGAGTCCTCACTAGAACCAGAAAATACGAGCACATCACCCCTATCTTATCTACTCTTCATTGGCTCCCTGTGAAATTTTGCATTGATTTCAAAACACTACTTTTGACATTTAAAGTATTAAATGGTCCTGCGCCGAAGTATCTGAGTGAACTGCTAGTGCCTTATGATCTCCTATGCCTACTTCGATCAAAGGATGCTGGCTGCCTGTCAGTGCCTCGTATCATGAAAACTACAGCTGGGGGCAGAGCTTTTTCTTACAAAGCCCCAAAGTTAAGGAATAGCCTTCCAAATAGCGTTCGGGACTCAGACACAGTCTCAGTGTTTAAGTCGAGGCTAAAAACCTATTTATTTAGCCCAGCATTTTTGGAAGTAGATTTGCCTTAGGGAAAGACTCATGGATGTAGAGCATTATGGTGAACTGGTATGTTTAGATGCTGTCTTCCCGACTCTCATTGATCACTCAGGTTTGTTGACGGTGGAGTGATTGGTTGCTCTACATCCCAGGGAGCCCTCTATTTTTCCTTCTGGCTCTGCGTTTTAGTTAAGCTGTCATAGTTAGTCCTGCCGGAGTCTCTGCTGCACTCTACACTAAATATACATTCACCTCATACATTATCTGACTCTCCCCTCTCCTCTCTCTTTCCCTCTCCCTGTCTCTCTGTCGAGCTACACGTCGTTCCACCCTTTGCCCTCTGGACCTGTCTGACTCGTCCTGGTGCCCCACTTCTGGTCGGAGATCTCGACGCTTGGAACCCCCCTATGGTCCCTATGGGATGCGTGTGGTGAGTGGGGTTGGTCACACGCTACCATGAAGACGGTCCTGGCTTCAACGGACGTTGACAGCTGGTTCTGTGAGGTCTATGATTCATACACATTTATTGTTCATGTAAACTTCCATTGTTTCTTTGCTTGTGTAAAGCTGCTTCGTGACGTCAATTGTAAAACGCACTATACAAATAAAATTGAATTAAATTTAATTGAATTTAACTGTGAGGCATGTTGATGCATTTCTTTATTACAGTAGTATAGTGCAACAGTAAATGTGTTGTCACAGCACAGAGTACAGGGCTCATTAAGTTACACCTATCTGTTTTCCTCCCTGAAGGTTCTGATGATGAAGGCAACAGCAAAGTGAATCAAATTTGGCCGTACTCGTCACCCAGCCTCCCACATAGTTATAACATAGACAAGGACATGTTCAACTAAAGTGGCTTAAATTTCATCACATCCTCTTTCTTCTGCTCTCTGTCCTCGAACTATTCATTCTCAGTGAAATTCTCAGTCAAACACGTCACCTGGGTAACTGTGTCAATATTTTTGATATTAATTTTATAGATTTGAATGTGGAATGTTTTTCCATCTTCCGTTTTTTTTTTTTACAATTTTGTAACGAGTTAGCATTTGAAATGGGTGCTGAAGTACAAAGTTTTGCAGGACAAAGTCTCTTACTGAGAAAGTAGTTTGTGCATTTTGGTAACTGTGAAAAAAAATTCAGTTTGCTACACATAGATTTCTGTTTTGCTGACTGTTTGAAGAGTTTTGACAATGGGACTTCAGTTTTGACCAATGCTTCTTAGCAATTAAAAAAACAGTAAAATAGTGTGTAGCATGCTAACATCTGCTAACTAACAATAAACACAGATTACATCAGATGTGACCTAATCATTTTGCAATAATGACTAACCAAACAAATTGACAAAGTCAAGTTTTGACCTGATGATAAGGCTAGAGGAAAAATCAGAGGATCACCAAAGTCAGTTAGATTCTGAAAACCATAAATATATATGGCTTACTATACTATTTTTGAATCAATCAAATAAAAACATTGGCTATATAAATAAAAACTCAGCTTTGTAGTTGAAGAGTATGATATTGAACTGGATGCAATCGGTGGCTGAAAATGGAAAACCTATATACAGCTTGACCAAAAATCTCATGGGAGTCATTTTGAAGAGAATCTCCAAAGCATAAGGTTCCAATTTGAGCCTTGAAATCGAACCCTTTTATCTTTTATCTGTTTTTAGATCAGTTGTGTTAACTTGTCACAGAAGTCACATATAAGACTGCATTTCCTTAAACTGAGAAAGGAAGTATTGACTTTTTCTCTACATGCTGTTGCTAACACATTCCTGAGTATGTGTGTGAGTGTGATTGTGATTGTGTGTGTTGTGCCAATGTCATTTAAATAGCCACAGAGGTAGACAGCCTGTCTACAGCTTCCCAGATTAGATCAAGGCTCACAAAATGTGACAGCACAAAATAACGTAATAAGTACGTAAAAGAGGTATAAATATTGATTAACTTCGAAATACCCATATACATATGTAAGAACTTTAACACCTTGGAATGAAGGAATTCTGGCTCAAAACTATACACATCTATCTCTAACGCTTGCAAGGTGTCAAGTTAGAAAAATGACTTTACACCATGACGCTTACCAGCTGTAGGGAGGAATGTTCAGTAAAAGAAAGAGTTGAGGAACGAGAACAGGACAATAAATAGCTTGAAACTACTCAGCGTTCATAAGACATAAATGCAACTTGTCAGCATTTCAAGGTTGTTTTAGTTGCCACTGACGATATGACATTTGTAAAGTATACCTGTTTTTTCTTACAATTACCATTTTAGAAGTAAAAAGGCAGAATAAAGTTGATTAGAAGAAAGAGCTGAGAAAGGAGATATAATGGTAGAAGCCTCTGGGCCCTTGAGTTACATTTTCACTCTAAACAAAGATATTTGACATAGAATGAGAGAAAACTGAGAAAAACTGCAAATCTTTACAAAGTAACTCTAATGTTTTCCACAAATAACTATAAGCAAATGATAAAAAAGGTCATCAATATTTTTTTTTCACAATATTGATTATTCGCTTTCTTGTATTTTACTTCATCTGACCAGGATATCGCCTTTATTTCATACATAAAAGAAATCTCTAGAACTGCCTTTTTCCACCTGAGAAACATTGTTAAAATTAGGAGCATCCTGTCTGAAAGTGATGCTGAAAAATTAGTCCATGCATTTGTTACTTCCAGACTGGACTACTGTAATTCATTATTAATAGTTTGTCCCAATAACTCCTTAAAAAGCCTCCAGTTAATCCAAATGCTGCAGACAGAGTTCTGACTGGAATTAGTAAGAGAGATCATATTTCTCCTACGTTAGCTTCTCTCCATTGGCTCCCTGTAAAATCCAGAATTGAATTTAAAATTATTTTCCTCACTTATAAATCCCTTAATAATCAGGCTCCATCTTATCTTAAAGACCTCATAGTTCCATATCTTCCAAGCAGAACTCTACGTTCTCAGACTGCAGGTTTACTTTGGTTCCTAGAGTTTCCAAATGTAGAACGGGAGGCAGAGCCTTTAGCTATCAAGCCCCTCTCCTGTGGAACCAGCTCCCAGTTCAGGTTCTGGAGGCAGACACCCTCTCCACATTTAAGACTAGACTTAAAACTTTCCTTTTTTATAAAGCTTATAGTTAAAGATGGATCAGGTGACTGAACCATCTCTTAGTTATGCTGCTATAGGTTAGTCTGCTGGGGAAACTCTACTGACAAACTGAGCTCCTCTCTCTTTTCTCCTATATCAATGCAAATGCCACCATTGCATGTCATTAACTTTGTGTCCTCTCTCTCCTTTAGTTGTGTTTCCTCCTCTCTGTCTCCCTCTCTCTGTACTTTTCTGCAGGTATCCTCGGCCTGGAGCTGTACATCTCCAAAATGCAGTTCACCTGCCCAATGTTCTTGCTGCTTGTTGTTGTCTTTATTGCCTGCTGTTCTTTTCTCTCTTCTCTTTCCACTCACCCCAACCAGTCGAGACAGATGGCCGCCCACTATGAGCCTGGTTCTGCTGGAGGTTTCTTCCTCTAAAGGGAGTTTTTCCTCTCCACTGTTGCCTAAAGCTTTGTTCAAATGGGATTGTTGGGTTTTCTCTATAATTTTTTGTATAAATATTTTCTGTAAGGTCTTAAACCTTACACTGTAAAGTGCCTTGAGATAACTTCAGTTGTGAATTGGCGCTATACAAATAAAACTGAATTGAATTAAATGTTTTCATGTTTTTATTGAACATAACATGTAAACATTCACAGTGCAGGGTGGAAAAAGGATGTGAACAGATTGTTGTCATTGATGGAAAAATGAATTCCAGAGTTTATCAAGACATTTTGCAGGAAAACGTAAGACCATCTGTCGCCAACTGAAGCTTCACAGAGGATGGGTGATGCAACAGGACAATGATCCAAAGCATACAAGTAATTCAACAAAAGAATAGCTTCAACAGAACAAAATACACCTTCTGGAGTGGCCCAGTCAGAGTCCTGACCTCAGCCCAATTGAAATGCTGTGGCATGACCTTAAGAGAGCCATTCACACCAGACATCCCAAGAATATTGCTACACTGAAACAGTTTTGTGAAGAGGAGTGGTCCAGAATTACTCCAGATCGTTGTGCAGGTCTGACCTGCAACTACAGGAAACGTTTGGTTGAGGTTATTGCTGCCAAAGAAGGGTCAACCAGTTATTAAGTCCAAAGGTTCACATACTTTTTCCACCCTACACTGTGAATGTTTACATGTTATGTTCAATAAAAACATGAAAACATATAATGTTTGTGTACTATTATTTTCAGCAGACTGTGTTTTTGTATTGTTGTCAGTTAGATGAAGATCAGAGCAAACCATTAAATTCCAAAAGGTTCACAAAGTTTTTCTTGCCACTGTAGGTAGAAAAGCATTATATAAGTGCAGACCATTTACCATTTAATATATGGTCCATAGGAATCACAACAAGTAGCACAAATGTGTTGAACCTGTAGTTTTTGCATGCTTGTGTAGGCTCGCAAAGTCAGGAACGACACTTATACAATGTCATACTTGTGCTTGGTGGCTGTTAACTTCGACTCAGTGACAAACTGTTTAGTATTTTAGTGGACAAAAGTCAAAGTCAGACTCTTAACAGATGTCTAGCTTTTCAGGCAATGTCACCACAAGGGGAACTACAGTTGGCTGTTATATTACATAAGAGCAATACAGATCCAGGTGGTCTCCTGGAGTCATGTGACGAGATTTGGTGCTCTATCTCAGATACTAGCCCAGCACGCTACATACTTGGTCTGATTGGGACCAAATTAGGGTCACATGACCTTTAAGTAGCTGCTAGGTTAGATACTGTGGAAATAATCTGGTGTCTACAAATATTTGGATTGTTTCAGTGTTTGCTCTAAATAGTGAATGTTTTTTTCTGTGTGGTTGTATTTAGTGTATGAGTAATTTGTAAATGTTACATTTTCAATTCTTGTGTTCCGAATAAGTCAGGGACGTATTGAGGGAATTTCTTGTAATTTGCCACAACTGTCCACTGGGACTCAGTGAGGTATCATGTTCACAAAGAGACAGAAAAACATAAGGGGGAAACAGAGTGTAACATTTAGGATTGGATGTAGAGTAAAGTAGAGTAAGAAACAACACAGTAAATGTATCTAGCATCTAGTACTAGCACATTCTTTTTACTCAGTCACTGAGTAATGATGTGATGTTTTGCAAGGTAGATGTAATGTTATCTGAAGGTGAAGTTATTGTGTTGCTGTACACCACTTTAACATGTTAAATGTTAGATAAATATTTGAAAAAAGGAAATGCATTCCATCTTCCTCATGAACAGTTTCCCTAAAATAGAATGACGCAAACCAACAAGCATCTGTAAAATCAAGTATTTTAGGGAGTCATGTGTTATACCATTTATGGTGTCCTGTTAAAGTAGATCTGAAGAAAGGCAGGGCATCCTGTTCCCACCACAAACCAGCATATTTAAATGTAGAGTAGCTCTAAAGATAGTGCAGGATTATCTGGCTGTGACAGTGTGAGCCCAGGGTTCAGACTGGGGAGCTGGCATCTGATATACAACAAGCATCTACAAATGCTGAAATTTATTTGCTGAGTCAGCCCTTCCTTTGCTGAGACACGGGGAGCTCAGTGGATCACACAGGAAGCCTGTATCATGGTGCCTGGAAACCAGTCAAATTTCCCACTTGAATGCAAAGATGACAAATTTGGCATTCAGTTCAGAAAGGAAGCACAGAAATAAGAGAGACAGAGTACACTGCCTTGGTAAAGAGAGCTAAAAATGTTGCAAGCTGCCAAACAGCAGTCTATTGTTTTTGTTAATTGAGTGTGCCTGATTTCTAAATCTAAACCAAGCCATCCCTGTAATGTAAGCTCTGAGAAAATCTATGCAGGCCTAGAATCTGCTTCTGACACAGCTAAAGGAACTCACTGGCAATTAACATATAGCTTTCAGCTATTTATCTCTTAGCTGAGATAAATCACAACATTTGAGGATAAAGAGCATGCTATAGTAGAGAAAATGGTACAATAAAAGTCTAAAGTACTTTTTTTTAACAATTAGAAAGAAAATTGTTAAATGTCTAATATACAGGTACAAACAAGTAGTTTGTGCATCATTGTACTGTGGGTTGTCTAATACAAGGCCTATTTATGTTCTTACTCTAACTGGCTCCTATTTTTTACTACAACACACAAAGTTGCAAGTTAGAAGACCTGCACATGCAATAAACATAGATGAGCAAAACATTAAACTTTGACAATGACAAATGACGACGAGTCATACACTGTATGTTAAGTTGCCTCCAAGGTATTTTTGTTGTTTCCTAATTATAAATCAACTCAAGAGGATGCTAGTTTGTTCTGTCAGTGTTAGCTTGATGGATGGCTAGTTAAATATGATGCAGCCAAAGCTGAGTCGGTTATCCTGAAAACCTGAGAAAATACACACTCTGGAGCTGGAGTTACTACTGAGAACTTTGTTCAATGTAACAGATACATATAAATCACTTCACAGTAATATCTTAGGCATTTGAACAGCACTAGATTGGTTTAAATCGTATCTATCGGATAGATTTCAGTTTGTGCACGTTAATGATGAGTCTTCCATGCACTTCCATGATCTGTGCTTGGACCGATTCTTTTCACTTTATATATGTCCCCTTTAGGCAATATTATTAGGAAACACTCTATAAATTTCCATTGTTATGCAGATGATACCCAGCTATATTTATCTATGAAACCAGGAGAAACTAATCAACTAGTCAAACTTCAAGCATGCTTAAAAGACATAAAGACCTGGATGTCCTCCAATTTCCTTCTCCTAAATCCAGACAAGACAGAGGTTATACTGTTTGGGCCTAAAAATCTCAGAGACACTATGTCTAAACACATTCTCACCATTGATGACTTAGTTCTGGCCTCAAGTAATACTGTAAGAAATCTCTGAGTTATCTTTGATCAGGATATCTCCTTCACTTCATACATCAAAGAAATCTCTAGAACTGCCTTTTTTCACCTAAGAAACATTGCTAAAATTAGGAGCATCCTGTCCCAA
Organism: Anabas testudineus; assembly: GCF_900324465.2. Classification (NCBI taxonomy): domain Eukaryota; kingdom Metazoa; phylum Chordata; class Actinopteri; order Anabantiformes; family Anabantidae; genus Anabas; species Anabas testudineus. Next base: position 32,695,909 of record NC_046611.1, read on the forward strand.
AGTGATGCTGAAAAACTAGTCCATGCATTTGTTACTTCCAGACTGGACTATTGTAATTCATTATTAATAGTTTGTCCCAATAACTCATTAAAGAGCCTCCAGTTAATCCAAAATGCTGCAGCCAGAGTTCTGACTAGAATTAGCAAGAGAGATCATATTTCTCCAACGTTAGCTTCTCTCCATTGGCTCCCTGTTAAATCCAGAATTGAATTTTAAATTATTTTCCTCGCTTATAAATCCCTTAATAATCAGGCTCCATCTTATCTTAAAGATCTCATAGTTCCATATTTTCCAAGCAGAACTCTCCGTTCTCAGACTGCAGGTTTACTTGTGGTTCCTAGAGTTTCCAAATGTAAAATGGGAGGCAGAGCCTTTAGCTACCAAGCCCCTCTGCTATGGAACCAGCTCCCAGTTCAGGTTCTGGAGGCAGACACCCTCTCTACATTTAAGACTAGACCAAAAACTTTCCTTTTTTATAAAGCTTATAGTTAGAGATGGATCAGGTGACTCTGAACCATCTCTTAGTTATGCTGCTATAGTTTATTCTGCTGGGGGACCTCTACTGATAAACTGAGCTCCTCTCCTCTCTCCTTTCTCTTATATCAATGCAAGTCCACCATTGCATGTCATTAACTTTGTGTCTTCTCTCTCCTGTAGTTGTGTTTCCTCCTCTCTGTCTCCCTCTCTCTGTACTTTTCTGCAGGTATCCTCAGCCTGGAGCTGTACATCTCCAGAATCCAGTTCATCTGCCCAATGTTCTTGATGCTTGTTGTTGTCTTTATTGTCTGCTGTTCTTTTCTCTCTTCTCTTTCCACTCACCCCAACCGGTCGAGGCAGATGGCCGCCCACTATGAGCCTGGTTCTGCTGGTGGTTTCTTCCTCTAAAGGGAGTTTTTCCTCTCCTCAGTTGCCTAAAGCTTGCTCAAATGGGATTGTTGGGTTTTCTCTATAATTTTTTGTATTAATATTTTCTGTAAGGTCTTAAACCTTACACTGTGCCTTGAGATAACTTCTGTTGTAAATTGGCGCTATACAAATAAAATTGAATTGAATTGAATTGAATGTTTATTAGGTAATGAGGTGTTTTCACAGACATGAATTGAAACCTAAGTGACAGCTCCTTAGGTGCTGCTTACGGAGACAGGGTGCGTCCATACCTACCGCTGGGGAAAGGGAGATGAAGAGAGATGAGGAGAGAGCACAGTAAACAATAGTATACAAGCTGTCAACAAGCAAAGACAGGTCATATACAGTATGTGAAGTTGCTCAGCTAATATATGCATTTGCAGTGTTTTTAATGTGTATAATAATTGTCAGTGTTAGTTTAATGAGTGGCTCAGTCCAACAGCCCAAGCTAAACCCACTCTCCAGAAAACAAATGCTTAGCACTGTTAAAATACACACTCTGGAGTTGTACTTATACTTCCCAGGCTCCAGAAAAATCTTTTAAACAGAGAGTGTATGAATCACTTGACATGTATTCCTAAGATGCTCTAAGATATGAAGTAACGAAGTGTACTTAATAGTGTGAAGAGAAGCCGGTGAGCCGAGGAGGGGCTCCAAGTCTGGCTGCTCTTTGTTAATTAAGTATTAGCATTGCGCCACTAACTAGCACTATTAAGGATTACTTTATCAGCTGTCTTAAATACTCACTGCCCTGATAAACTGCCTGCATATGGACCAGAGTATGATTGCACGAACAGACTATCTGAAAAGCAACCAGTTTTGTGGCCCCCACAGGTCCAACCAGAAGACCTGGTTGATGTTCCTTCCCAGAGCAAACATTTGTGCCTTAAGAAGTTAATAGTTCAACTTGCCATGTTTTTTTAATGTCTGATGACCTATTGTGGTCATTTTAATTTAGTACAGTAAATAAATTACATATAGTTCCTTTAAAGCACGATCGATTGACCGGGTCGGTTGACAGTTAAATGATCACCAGCTTATTAAAGTGGATACATACAGAGATTAAATGAATGATTACAATTACAATGATTACAATTTAGCATTTCATTCAAACATCATCAAGCTCTATATGTCAGGGTAGGAAAGTCAAGTCCTTGATGAGGACCACAAGTCAAAACAACCTGGTCTATTAATTAAGTTATTCAGAAATCTGCAAGTGTTGCTGGAGATTTGATATGGAAAGAACAGATCAGCCACATACACTACCGCTCAATCACTTACAAATTTATTTTTTATCCATTCTACAAACAATTAAAACGAATCACATGATTTTTAAAGAATGATCTACATTTTTGCATAGAGGCCTTTTATTACTAATTGTCAGCCCATCTATCTCCTGGTATGGCTGCTAATTAATCATTTTATAAGGCTAACTGATTATGAAAAAACTCTTTTGCAATTGTGTTGCACAACTGAGAACCATTGTAAAAAAAATGGAGTATGGCATTCTTTAGGTTAGTTTAGTACCTGAACATCATCATTATTAGTTTACAGGTTCAAAATGGCCAGACAGAAAGAATTTTTATTAGAGATCCATCATTCTACTGTTGTTCTTGGAAATTAATGCTACTGAATGTGAGAAACTGTGAGGAAACTTCAAATTTCTTATCATGATGTTAACTACTCTTATCAGAGACTAGCACCAACTGGCTATAACAACAACAGAAAAAGGAGTGAGAGGCCCCTATGCACAACTCTGCAAGATGACAAATATTTGAGAGTGTGTACTTTAAGACAAAGACGCCTCACAGGTCCTCAACTGGCATATTACACGTCAAACACCAGTGTCAACATCAACAGTGAAGAGGGGACTTTAGGATGCTGGACTTCATGGCAGAATTGCCAAGAAAATAAAAACAAAAGACTGATGTAGGCAAAAGCACAGACAATGGAAGACAGAGTTCAAGTTTGAGGTCCTTGGATCAAATAGAAGAACATTTATGAAACGCAGAACAAACGACAAGATACTAGAACAGTGCTTAACACCTTCAGTCAACCATGGTGAAGGCAGCATGATGTTCTGGGGGTTCTTTGAATATAGTAAAATAGGAGATTTTTACAGAGTGAAAGGGACATTGAGGAAGAAAAGCTATGACAAGATTTTGCTATGCCATGCCATACACTGTGGTCACCACGTGATTGGGGCCAATTATATCCTACAACAGGATAATGACCCAAAACATACCTCCAAAATGTGTCAGCAATATATGAAGAATAAGTAGTCAGCTGGAATTCTGACTGGAATGTAGAAGCCAGCACAGTCTCCGGATCTGGACCCTCTTGAGCTGTTGTGGGAGACGCTTGACATGGAGGAAGACTCCATTAACCTGAACCAGTTTGTGGGAGATGCTCCAGGAAACATGGGGTGAAATCTCATCAGATTATCTTGAAAAATTGAAAGCTTGAATGCCTAAGGTCTGTCAGGCTGCAATTGCTGCTAAATGCCTTTTTTTTTATTAAGGCAAAGTTTGAAGAACACATTCATCATTTCTATCAATATCATTTTTTGGAACCTGTTCTTTTGCAATATTCCTTTGAAAGACAATAACATTTCTAAGTGATTTAGGTTCAAACACAAATAAGTGTAATTTTCTGTCTCATTTTAGGACGTAGTTATAGTGCTCATATCTAGAGTTACCACATTATGGTTGTATGCCTCCGCTAACCAGTGATGTTGTAGACTGTGAACATGGCCTTTGACTTTGGGCAACCAAAATTTAAATGGTTCATCTCAAAGTCCAAGGGGACAGTTGTGGCAAATTTGAAGAAATTCCCTTAACGCTTTTATGACATATTAGTTGTATGGTGGGGGTCTGTACTACCTTGGCCACCTAAGCCTAATCAGTTAATCAATGACTCCAAATGAATAGTTGCAACAAATTTAAAGAAATTCCTTCTAGGTATTTTTCACACATTGTGTTCCCAAGAATAGGCTGCATGAACTAGATGAACAATGAAGTGTAGAGTTGAATGACGAGTCTCATGCTAGAGCTTAAGTTGCATATCATAGCTTTTACAAAAGATATTAATAAAAAGTAAAGAAGTGTCAGGGTTAAAGCATGTAACTGGAACATCAAAGGTTCATGTCCAGCTGAGACCTTTTACATGTCATGGCCCATTTTTTGCCCTTTTTCTCCTACCTGTCTCACATCAGGTAGCAAAAATGAAGAAAAATATATTCAAGCCTAAACAACACATATTTGAAGTTTGATAACAACCTCTTATTCGAGTACACTGACCATTTCTGTGTTTACACCAGCTATACTGTTGGTGACAGATAAAATTGTTAGTGTAAGTGTAACACAAACTCTTCCATATCTTTGAACAGAGTTGTGCTGTGAATGAAAAATGTAACCATAACGTTTTTTTCTGGCTTACAGTTACCTTCAGACTGTTACAATAGCAAACACAGTCTGACAGATCTCATTCCCCACTAAGGTCTGCTACTATTTACTACCAACATAACATTTCGCCTCATTTTCACAGCAGACCTTGGGAAGTAGAGGTCAGCTTTAACCAAGCCATTCCTCCTGTGTTTCAGAAGCTGTTTTTATAAGCAGTAGGCCCTCCTCTTCTAAACAGCCCAGAATGTGGAATTGGAGCTAAATGAAAAGAGAGAGGAAGAACAAAAGCTAAAGTTTTGGATAAAACCAACTGCAGAAATAACAAAGTATGGCCCACATTGCTATCTACTGTGGCTGCAGAACTACACATATCTGTGCCAAAAAAAACACAAAAAAAGTTAATCTAAATCATCTATCATCTAAATCTCTGGAATTTCCAGAGATACCTCCAGAATGTTGGGGCCCCAATCAGTCGTAGACCTGCTCTCAAACCTGGGTGGGTGTATGTGGTCGAGGTAAAACGGCTGTAGCAGGCAGTCATCTGTACCACTTTACAGCTCTGAGTCTGTTTTACCCCTTCTGGTACAACTGTGTCAAGGAGGTGAGCCATATTCATTCAACACTTCTCTCCCACTGGAACAGCAACACACATACACATGCACACAATCACTTCTGCCTCAAAGGGACAAAATTGCAAACAAGGTCACTGATTGGCAAACAAACAAAAACATGAACATGACAAACAGAAGAGAGGCCCGAGTGTGGCCATATGTAAGTGGCTTCATAAACCTGGTATGAGCCTGGACCTTGCAGCAGCAGCTGTTCCCTTGAGACCTGGGGTCACATCCTCTGAGCTGGCGGCTACTGGCTCCTCTACAACTCCCCTCTGTCCTGCATTTACCCTCCCCCTCAATTAGCCATCCTGCCCCCCCTTTACTGTTCTTCCCCACATCCTTTACTTTCATATCACTTCAGACATGTCCTTGCTCCCTCCACCCTTGCCTCCCTTCCTGCCTCCATTACGCTGATTAAACTGATGCTTGGGCTCACTGGCTGCTGTGTGGAGACTGTGCTGCCAACTACAGTTATTAGGCCGTCATTTCGCAGTTTTCCATTGGATGAAGTGTTGGGGTGCTGCTCCATCTTATCATTGGATCCTGTAAGGCTTGTCAGTGATGCAAAGCATGGCTGATGACAAGCAGTGAGCTTTTTATGTTCTGTCTGAATGCTTCTAAATGTAAACTGATATCTTCAGGGACGTCTTCTGCTCTACATACCTACTGTATATTAACTGTGTTCTTACATTCACTTCTGTCTGTTTGGCACCTCACTCACTCATGCTTCAGCATTGTGACCTGATCCCTGAGTAATTAAATAGATCGTATGAGATACGCTGTTGGAGCCCTTTTATTTGATCAGAACAGCTTGTTTCACACACAACGCTCACAACAGAGATCAAGAGCTACACACACACACACACACACACCATCCTCATCGTTGCTACCTTTTAAAGCTTTTCAAATTTAGTGCAATATAGGCCTAGTTGAAATGATGTATAGCACAAACTACACTATTGTCAGACAACTAATTGCGGATTATCCATCAATCAGTATTCAGATGACGTTAAAAGAGACAGAAAATAGAAAAAGTACTTGGTGCAACAATGTTTACTATTTGATATAGTAAACATTAACTATCACAGAACAGAGTAGTTCCTAGTTGTGTACGCTGTGATAAAAACCCACTATGACTGCAGGTGTATTAACATGTTGTTTGGTTGTTTGGTTGTTTTACCTTGGCGATGGCGAACATCCACTGGGAGAGGGTCAGCTCTGCTTGTCAAGATCCGCTCACAGCTCCACGGCAGCTCAGACAGCAGCAGCTCTCTGCCCCGCTGGCACACGGGGACACGCTCTCCTCCGAACCAAGTCACGGCAGATTTCCTCTACGAGTCAGTCCCATCGAAACGTAGGTGGGTTATAATAAAAGACAATGTGGCAACAGCTGCAAAGCTTGAAATGAAACAATATCCTGTCAGAAGCTCTGTGCTCTTCTCTTTCTCGGGCTGAACTGGGGAGAAGCAGACAGACAGACAGACACACAGACAGACAGACAGACAGACAGACAGACAGACAGACACACCGCGGAGTTTGGCTCCTGTCGGCCGCTTACTAGCGCTTACGAGCTTTCCGCTGACAACCTTCAAAATAAAAGCCAAACTTACAGGCCAGCGTAGAGAGGACAGCGTTGCTTTATAACAGCTCTATTAAACTCATTCCATTCCTACATGTTCAATATATACATTTTACAGCTACTATAGATTTACTGTAATACTTCAAAAGAACATATTTACTTCAATAGGCTATAGCTAAACCTATTTAGGCTACATAGTTCCCTGGTCTGATAGGCAGCTCATTCCACCACGGTGGGATCACTGAGCTGAACAGTTTACCTTGCTGTCGACTGTGTGGTGCTGGTACCACCAGACGACGTTCCCTGGTTGAACGCAGTGGACGGGAGGGGATGTAGACCTGAACGATTGAATTGAGATAAGATGGAGCTGTGGAGTTGACCACTCTGTAGGCAAGAGACAGAGCTTTGAACTTGATCCTTGCAGCCACAGGAAGCCAATGCAAAGATCTGAAGAGGGGTGTGACATGAGACCTTTTTGGTTGATTAAAGATGAGGCATGCTGGTGCATTTTGGATCATCTGGAGGGGTTTGGTCGTGGATGCCGGTAAATCCATCAGTAGTTCATTGCAGTAATCCAGGCAAGATAAGATCAACGCCTGTACAATGAGTTGGGTTGTGTACTCCGTCAGATAGGGTCTGATCTTTCTGATATTGTGGAGGGCATATCTACACGACCTAGAGACTGTGGCGATGTGTTCCGTGAAGGTCACCTGATCATCAATGATGACCCCCAGGTTTCTGGCTGACTTAGTAGGGACAATCACCGCAGATCCAATGTTAATGCTGATGTTGTGTTGAGTTGAAGGTCTGGCAGGGAAGACTAGAAGTTCAGTTTTGGGAATGTTGAGTTGAAGGTGTCTTTTTCTCATCCAGGCAGAGATATCAGAGAGACCTCTTGGCGTACACATGCATGTACATCACATTTTGGGTTCTTGTGCGTTCTAGCTGATCGCAACTGTTACACAGCCTTTCACAAACAGGTGTGGAATGAAAAGGGCATTGCTAGTTTTTAATGCAAAATGTTTTGAATGTGTTATAATTTGTTGTTATAGGCATATGATGTATTTTCTGAAACTATTTGTGAAAAAATGATGCTTCATTTTTATACTTATCAGGTTCAAAAAGGCCAAAGAGAAATAAATAATGCATATCAAATTAGAGCTCGGGATTTAGGAGATTAAACTTATTCTCCCCACATATAAAGCTCAGATGAGTCTGGACTATCTCTTAGTTATGCTACTATAGGTTAGTCTGCTGGAGGACCTCTACTGATGCACTGAGCTCCTCTCTCCTTTGTCCTCTATCCATTCAAATGCTACCATTGCATGTCATTAACTTTGTGTCTTCTCGCTCCTGTAGTTGTGCTTCATTCTCTCTATCTCCTGCTGTCTCTGCACTTTTCTGCAGGTATCCTCGGCCTGGAGCTGTAATTCAATTCAATTCAAACCAAAGAAGCTATGGATAGCTGTATATGTCCATAATAATAATAATGAACACTTTATTAATCCCCTTTGGGGAAATTGTTGTTGGACAGCTGCTAGACAGTACAGAGTCAGTGCTACTGCAGGGTTGTAGTGTCTTGTCCAAGGACACCTCAGCAAGTAGCCAGGAGGAACTAGGAATTGAACCACTCACTCTGGGGTTCATAGGTGACTACTCCACCACCTGAGCTACTGCCACCCCATGAAGCCAGTTGACCTGCCCAATATTTTTGCTACTAGTTGTTGTTTTTGTCACTTGCTGCTCTTTTCTTTCTCTTCTTTCCACTCATCCCAACCGGTTGAGGCAGATGGCCGCCCACCATGAGCCTGGTTCTGCTGGAGGTTTCTTCCTCTAAAGGGAGTTTTTCCTCTCCACAAGCCTAAAGCTTGCTCAAATTGGATTGTTGATCTTGATTTTGTATGCAATTATACTCTGTAAGGTGTTAAACCTTACACTGTAAAGTGCCTTGAGATGACTTCTGTTGTAATCTGGCACTATACAAATAAAATTGAATTCATTTGAATTAGGGGTTAGGGTTAAAAAATATATTTTATACTTCTACTTCCTTAAACTTGCCATTTTACTATTTATGTAACAGCTCTACTAGATTCTTTGTAAATTAACATTGTGTGTTATTGATATATGCAGTACTGACTAAACTGCACCAATCTGAATAATTGGTAATTACAATTTGCTCAGCCTTGACCAGTTGACAGTATCTGTACCTAGTACCTTCTATGCTGCATTGAGTTACTTTTAATTTTGATATTTTATGAATTTTTTGTAATATTTGGAAGGACTATTTGCAGGTTTTGGACTAATAGTAGAGTAATATAATAATAACAATGTACTTTTGTATGGCATGTATGCCATTGAGATATTTGTGCTCAACTGAGCCATCCAGTGGCAAAAATAGAAAATTACAGATTGTTTACAGATTGAGAGAGACTTATTGTTACTGCTGTTTAATTCATTTAACCCGATCATTTTAAATTTATATCATTTACACTTATACAACCTTGAAATATGCCACTTTAGGTTTTACACAGTTACAAACTTCACTTGCTGGGTAAAATTGACCATGTGTCATGGTTCTGGCTCATCCCCGTGCTGTTGGGGTTTTTTGTCTCCCCCTGGTGTTTCCCTTGTCTCCCTTCCTTCACTCTCCACTCACCGGACTCCTAATTAACTGACTAATTTCACCTGTGTGTCTCTTTTGTTTTTTAAGCTCCCCTCAGTCTTTTGTTCAGTGCTGGTTTGTTGCTTCTACATGCCCATTATTCCCCTCCATGACTCTGGTTTGTCAGTCCGTCAAGTATCTTCACTTTGTTTGTTGCTGGTTTCCCTTGGACTCTTCTTTTGTTTGTTGGCCTGTTTTCCCCACTTGTGAGTTTGTGTTTTGCCTGCTACTGCAGTGCTTTTGCGTTGTTACTTTGTATTGTTTTGTTTGTGCATTTGTTCATGTTTTGCCTGCCTTTCGCAGTGATTTTTGGTTGTTACTTTGTATTTCTTATTCTGAAGGTTTGTAGTTTGTGCTGTATAGTCCTTTTGTTAAATTAGTCGGTTCTTTGTGTGTTTAGTTTGTTGATTCATATTTTGCCTGCATTACTGCAGTATTTTTTTGTTGGCATTTGTCTGTTTATGGTTTTGCAAGTACTTATTCCGCTGTGTTTTTGGGTCTCTTTACGTTGATACTTTATTCAGCAGTATTGTTGGTTCCCTGGGTCCCCTGTAATTTGGACCAGGTTGAACAAACTTACCCGTTGGTCCCTGCCAGTCCTAACCCTCACACCATGTAACTGAAGTATGTTTTTCACTGGGCTTGAATGATATCCACTGGTTTCAGGTGCACATCTGACTTTCATTTGGGTTAATGGATCATGACTGATTAATACATTAATGCTAACATTTTGGCTCAAAAAAATTATCGGTATAAATGGTATTGAGAAAAATAAAAAGGATTCAGGGAAGTTGCTGGTTTATACATTATGTGGAAAGGACATACTTTCAACAATCATTTGCCTGCGTGTGATAATAGCGGCTAAGCATAGACAAAAAGAAAAAATCTGCTTTTACAGCTGCATTTAGAAGTTTCTTTTACTGCCCTGCCAAAATTACACATACCTACAGTTAGGATAAAGACGTTTAGCTCACACATCAGGTTTTCATTTGCGGTCAGTACCCACCCTTTGCTTCATGCAATCTGTTTACCATACCAGTGGGTGGAGAGTCCACACATTTGAGACTTCACTGGACTTACTCCCTCTGCTGAGAGATTTGATCATGGATATCCAGTTTATTATTTAATGTCAGTCTAAAAAATGAATCCAAAACAATGTTATTGCTAACCAACACATGAAAAAGTGAATAAATTATAATAAATCAACCTTTGCGTAAAGAGTCCCTGAGACAAAGACAACTGCTGGTTAACCTTTTACAACACAACCATGATGTGGAACTCAATGAAAACAGCAAGAGAGACATGTAGGATGCACACCACAAATGTTGTCTTTTCTTTATAAGGCCTTGCTGTTTATTCATTTTTCCCTACAACAGTAAATTACAGAAGCAGTATTGAAAATAAGTCTTATTTGCTTGTTATTGTAAAAAAACAAAACAAAGTCTGCACAAAATTTAAATGACAGTAGAAAATGAAGCATTAATATGTAATGTAAACGGAGGGGGAGGGATGTTACTGTTGGAATATCTATTATGCCTTTTTCAATAATGAAAATATCTCTATCATTATATTTCAAAATTATATCACATAAGAAACTATATAAATAAAATGGATGAAAGAAAAGATTGTGTTTTTTGTGTATTTGTTTTTGTTTTGTTTTGATTTTTTTTTCCAAATGAACGCTATAAACACATAAACCTCTAAACATTTTTATCAGTGCAACATTATTTCTTTGAGTCTCTGCTACAGTAACCTTTTTCTCTAGTTTAGCAGAAGTTGCAGGATCTACAGTCTAAGAGCAGAAGTTATGGTGAAGATGTTGGACCTAAAATGAACAAGCTATGAATGTGTTCATCACGGCACCACATACAAAGTGGATGTAGACGACATCAGCTTCTCAGAATCAGGCTTTTGATTGTGGTGTAGAAAACCACTGATTCCAGGTCCTGTGGGCCTTTGTGTCCTGAAACTGTCAATCTTGCATCGAGTTCAGATTCCCTTCCCCTTGTAGTGTGTAATGGATGAATTGTCCCATCTATTCATCTGCAAACAAGAGTCTCAACAGATATTTTGAAGAGTTCACATTGAGGTGACATTTGTATTTATTTAGCTTAAAATTAGTTTATTCCTAACTGAACATATTATTATTTTCTACAAATGTCTTATCATTCACCCTGGTGATTTTCTCTCCTGGGGTTCTGACAGAGTAGAGCAGGCAGTTAGTCCTTTTGTGAGTGTAGAGTAGAGTAGAGTAGAGTAGAGTAGAGTAGAGTTATGTTTTAGTGAGAACCCCCAGCGAACAACAAGGAGGCTACCATCCTTTGGTAAAACCACTGTGGGAGGCCAGGTGACCTGATTCAGTTGATGACACTTGATCCCTTGCTGTATCAGTGTCCCGTCCTGATGACAGCAGCTCTGACATCACAATGTTATGGCTGCTACACATGTAAAACTTTTTGCGGCTTCAAAAGCCATTAGCTACAATACAGCATGTGAACAATACAAACTGGTTTAACCATATATCTGGCAAAATTAATGTTAGCACCATTATTCAGTTAGTATATTAACCCCTCTTTGAATAGGCTCCTATAATGAAGGAATCAGACAAAGTGCATTCAAACTGCATCATGTAGCACTTCTTCACTGAACAATCCACAGTGATGTTAAGAGGTGATCTAGTCTATGTCTAGCTAAAGCAAGGTTATGATAATTGTTGCTTTATTTCTTTTTTGTTTGCTGCAAACATTTTGTATATTTTAATAAATCTGCCAATGACATGAGCATTTTGATACTATTATGGTCACCAGCCACAGCAGAGATGTGATGAAGTATGTGAGAGATTAATTGCAAATGAGGGCCAAAAATTAATCACCTCAGCTGTTCTTTTTTTCTTTTGTTCTGTGGTGGTTTTTGTTCAGGTGTTTCATTGACAGATGGCTTGAACACACATTGAAATCTCTGTAACAACAGCATTGAATCTTCCTAATCTGAGCATATAATGTAAAATAAAATAAAAAGGTACACTGCACTTTCCACAAAACAGTTTAGATTTTCAGATTATATTTACACAAACCCATAAAAAAAGAGAAACTGCAGCTTTTTTCCTCTTTACTTTCTATAAAAGGTCAATAAAATATATTAAAACTTATTTACAGTATATGATTTTTGGACAATTAAGCAACAAAAAACTAAACAAAGATTGTTAACCTGATTTACATGTACTGTATCTATAAAACAATGTGCCCCTGTTTCCTGTCATCATAACTTGGTGTAAAGTAAAGTTTAAAAAAAAAGAAAAAGAAAACAAAATACACAGATCAACAGAGAAGACCAACTGAAATGTACTAAAGGCACTATCAGAACCATATATTGGAACCCTCACTTTATGTGATAGGATATGGGCCATAAGGGAAATGGTATATGTTTCAATGTCCTGTGTCTACAGTTTTGCCAGATATGGTTCATTTTGAATTTTGATACATCTCTTTCGTATGTTGAAAATAAACAACAGCCTTCATGAACTTATAATAAAAAACATTTTCCCAATAAAATTATAAATATTTTAAACATTATCAATAAATTGGTCTCAACACCAGCATCTGATTGTAAAAATGAATTAAAATATCATTAAATCATCTATACACATTTTCTGTATTTTATTTGTACACAGTGTCCCCTACAGGTAGGTTCTTTTTACTGCAACTCCTGAGAAAATTATGGATCAGTTCAAACCTCCTGAACCTGTCCCTCACTCAGTGAGTTGAGGGTATTTGCAATCCCTTGAGTGCATCCACTCATTGATATGCCTACAGCCAGTTTTGTGCATGCTCTGCTAGCTCTGCAAATGGTACTGTCACACCAGAGTTCTATCTCAAGCCTCTGAGTACGAGCTCTGTACATTGAGTTTGTCTTTCTTTAGCTTGACACCATCCACCAATTCAAAATTATAGTTTTCCAAAGCTGATAAGTTCCTGTCTGACATGCCTCCATGTGAGCAGGCGCAGTACAAGACCACGCCGCAGATGGCACCGAGGAAGACCCCCAGGGCAGACATGGTAATGATAGTGATGAGGATGGGATCAAGAGTCTTCAACATATTGCCTGCTCCACTGATCTGGTTGGTCTCTACAAAGTCTGGGTATTCAGTGTTCTCCTCAACTATACAGAAGAGACAGATACAGAAAAGAACAATCAGATGCGAGAAGATAGAATTCTACATTGTCTAAAGAGGAAGTTTCTGAATATAGATATACAGATCTATAGATAGATATAGATAAATTATCCAATTGAATTGACTTACAGATTTCATTGAAGTGATCTTCTGGCAGCATCGGTTCAGTGGGTACATCAGGGTCTGCTCGAACAGAAATATGAATTAGATCTATTGCTGGAACAAAATAAGCTGCAGTTTAAGTGTATACAGTAGTCTTACTATGTTTCAGATCAAGAACTGCATACAGGTATTTGAAATATGAAGTCACCTTTACAGTCCAGTATGTTGAGCCCTTTGAGAACCTTAATGTCATCTACAGCAATGTCTCCCCAGCTTTTTCTCTCCACTAGACCTTCAATCACCACCTTGAACAAACACAAAGTGACTTTTTGGTTACTTTTTCTTGAATACCACAATGGAAAAATCATAGGCGTTTACCACAAAGGAACATACAGCTGCTCAAAATTCACAAGAACTGTGATTTACCTGATAGGGTTTGTTGGTGCGTGGCACAATGACACGACCCTCTCTCCAGCGATTGCCTTGATGACCACTGACCATCCAAAGCAGTATATCAGCTGGTCCGTCAATTGTCTGTTTGCGTTGTTTGATATGCAGTGTCCCTATGTGTGAACCAAACATGTGGTACCAAAAGGACACACACAGGTCTGAGTCCGGTGAGCTGACCACTGGACTAACCAGCCGTGCCATTTCTGTCTCTTGGGAGCCTGTTGCCAAGGTGTAGATGAAGTTACCTGATCCACCTAAAACAAAAAAACTAAAATTATGAGACTAAAATGATAGTATGTGACTTTCAGCATGCACTGTCAAAGTTTAAGACTTTTTTTCATGGTTAAATGAATATTAACCTACAGGACTCTCACCTGTATGATCCAAATTGGGTCCAGTGTTGAGGGTGGGGGTGCCACTGGACTGGATCTGCCACTTAGATCCAGTGTCTTCAGATGTCCAGCTGCAGAAGGAAGGGTCATTGGCCCACCCAAAGTCGCAGGCAAACCACAGAAAAGCTGCAGATTTGTTGAAGAAAGGTCAAGATCAGATTTCATCATAACCTCTGAAATTTACCTCAGCAATTACCTTAGGGCTTGTCCTGTTTTAACTACAGTCTACACTTCGGGGCTTCCTTCACACACTCGGACCAACTATAAGCACTAGATGGCAGCAAAGAACTGTGAGACATTAACTTAGGATCCCACAGATGGGAAGGTTAAAAAAGGCTGAGATAGAAAGTTTGAGATGAGAAAGTGACTAAAGTGACAGAAATGTTTGGGAAGTTAGCCACAACCTAAAAATAAACCAAGACATGCCTTTAGACATCCATGTGTGTGTGTCTGTGTGTTTAATGTGTGTCTGCGTCGGCAGACAGTGATTAGTTATTATGTTGAGAAGGCAGCAGCACAGCACCAGTGCTAATTTTTTGCTAGCCTGCATCACACAACCTTGCTCACCCTCCAGGGGGAGCCTCTCAGGGCCATATCATCAGCTTTAATTACAGACACACATCAGAGAAGAGAGGTTGCCTTGAGCAAGCAACTATTCATTAACTAGGGTATCCTTGATAAATCTATAAATCTTGATAAATCTAAATATTTGCTCTTTACAACATATGCTTACCTGGTATGGTATCCACTTCAGTAGTTGTGGTCTCTGGCATGGTGGTACCACCTGTCACAACAAATTTGCATAGTCAGTCGAATCTAGAAGTATTTATTTTACATATAATAAAGCCCATGCACTAAATGTATCCTAAATGCTTACTAAATTATCACCATGTCTTTTGTGCCTTCCTTTGATACATCTACCATGAAGAACTTAGATATAAATACAAGAATGTGACGATGCCATGCTCATCATTGGAGACTGGTTAATGAGGAGTGCAGGCTCAGAAAGTTAATGGGTTAGTAGGAAATTAGGCCAAGAAGAGCAAGTGAAAAATAACTGCAAGAATACAAAGTGGGTGAGAGATAAAAAAATAAGAAGATGCACAGTGGGGCTGTTGATGGTGTTTGAAAATTTTTTTAGTGGATGCTTAGCAATCTATGGAGCAAGGTTTCCTGTTGGCAGAGGTGGGCCAAGAAATGATAGACCAAAGATGTAGGCAGGAAGTACATGTAAACTAGTTAGAGCTGTGTATATGCCAATGCGCATGTGAATCCATGCAAACATGCTTGCGAGTGTGCATGGCATATGGCAGATTGGCTGTAGTATCGAATCAAACTGTGGTAGAGAGCAGTCAAGCTGTGGTACTGAATCAGGGGAGTTGATGAAGTGTCAGCCCTAGCAAAAGAAAAGGCAAGAAGTGGAGAGGTAGGGTAGGCTGGAGTCTCATGAAGGCAATGTTAGCACCTGTCACGTCGTAGTCATCACCTGTGCCACTGTGGCAGCTTGCCTGGTCATCGTCACACTCATCTGATGTAGTAGTGCTCAGGGTTACTGTGGTAGGTGGGATGGAGGGAGCTGTAAAAGCGAAGAAACAGAAAGACAGCAGCAGACAACACAGATTAGATGTTAAACATGAAAAAAAATATTTAACTTAATGGCTTTGTCATTTGGCTCCCATTTAAACATTTAACAGGAAACAGTCATATTATGTAAACTATTGTTTCCCATATTGTTCAGAAAAGGTGGGGTAATGTGGAAAATTTGCTACTATATTACATTTCTACTGTTGGAACTATTGTCCAGTCATGTTTATTCATATTCTTGCCTTAAATGATACACTGGGATATAAAGAGAACATGTTGCAGGGTTTGAAATTACATGACATTCATTTGGCTCATACAAAAGCAATGAAAATGTAGCACAACAAGCACAAGAGCTTAATGTCAGCAGATTTTAGGGAAATATTTCTCATGCAACTAAACAAGGTAGAACATGTTGTTCACCAACCACAGGAACAGTGGCTTAAGTCCCAGCTATCTAGTTAATATGTCCTTGAGCAAGACAATGAACCCTAGACTGCTCCTTTGTGTGTCTCTCACTTGTAAGTTGCTTTGGATAAAAGTATCTGATAAAAGACAATTAAAAGATGCATCACAATTCTAGAATAAAAAGTACTGCCACATGACTTTATAGTCAAAATATAAATAAAAAACAAAAAGAAACACTGGAATACGTTCACATTTTACATGCTCTGCCCACAGCTACACATTTCAATCAAGTTTCAATTCAACCTTAACTATTAGCATTGCTCCTTCCATCTGTGGGAGTGTGGTTGTATCAATAGAGTTAAAGCTAAAACTTAGGGTTTAGGCTGCTGAAACTCAAATATGCTGTTTGTGACTGGCTAAAGGCAGGGGCCTGGCTGCCATTTTGGTCTATCATTACCCCCCTATTACATTTGGATGTGGGCAAAGGATGACTTTGCTGCTACACATCCATCCTGTCCTGTGTGTGTGTTTACATGGACAAAGCAATGAGCAGGTTTCCCCAGTACAGAGTGGGGAGAAAGTAAGAGGAACCATTACTCTTCCTCGCTCCCTGTGCAAAATGAAATCTGAAGTAGATCAGCCCCTATCAGATCAGGAGCGTCAGGGATAGTCTTTTGTGCCTTCGTTTGATACATCTACCATGAAGAACTTAGATATAAGTGTAGCGTCTGGGGAGCCTCTTACAGAAATTAGGATTTAGCCCTCCTGCTATGGCTTCTTACACACACATACACACACTCAATCACCTGTGCATGTGCTTAATTGTGTATACATGCTTGTAATCACACGCTTGGCAGGGTGATCATGTTTGATCTGTGTATATGTCTGTGACAGTATGTGTGTGTTTGGCATTAACACTGAAAACAAGCATTATCCTCTGACTAAAGCTCTTGGTGGGAGTGTGCAAGGCTTTTAAAAGAATGGCGCTCCCTGAAATCTAGTATGTAAATGAACTCAGAGCTTGAGAGCTACACACTCCTGTATCTCTGAGCTGTTTCTGTGCTACATCAGCTTTGAGAGAGACAGATAATGAGCTAGAAAAAATAGGGACATTAGACCTTTGAAAGAAGAAAGACATGTAGGGCTTGGAAAGAATGTGATAGGAGTCTAGCTGAAATAATCCTACTGAGCCAGGTAGGCTTTCATTTGATCTCATCTAGCAGTGGCTTGCTACAATATTGGGGCAGCTTTGATGTAACAGGAAAAGCAGGAGCTGGACAGCAATGGGCTCAAAACAGATCTTTGAATAAGCTGAACTGTGGCAAAGACATCAGGTGCAAACTACTTAAAGCAATGTCATTAACTAGGATAATAGATGACTCACCTGAGTCTAGACACAGTGATGTAAATACATGTACACACTGTCTGTCCATGAGGGTATTATTCATAGTAAAAATGAAAATGTGTGTTAAAAAAAGTTTAGTTTCTTCAGCATTGGATGTTCACAGTTTTTCATTTTTTGCAACTTAGCCGGAGTAGCATCATGGTGACAGCAGATTAGTTAGGATAGTCTAGACATCTTAGGCTAGATGAGATACACAATATCTCCAGGTATCTCCATTTGGGTCTACCCCAGGCTCTCCTAAAAGTTGGATTTGCCTGATACCGTACCTTTTCTGAACGGAGGCATCCTGATCAGATGCCCAAAGCAGTAGCAGTTGTAATCCAAGCTCCTAACCCATCTATGAGGCTAAACCAGGCCACTATACAACATTCTTTTTGTCCTATTATATTTGTAATCTCATCCTTTTGTTAAAGATGAAGTATTGAAAGTATTAAAAGTTTGGCTTTTGACTTATGTCTCTCTTCATCATATACAGACAATAGTTTTAAACTGGGGCAACTGGTTACCTTCAATCTCGCACCCAAGGAGCTCAAGTCGCAGACCCATGCCAGCAGGAGTGGCCCTCTCTGGGTAGACTCTGATGAAACGGGTCAGAAGGGGCTCCATCGTCCTTAACTCAGGTGTGTCGTAATTGCTGTTCCCTTCAAATATCTGGTTGGGATAGGGAAAGGAGATGGAAGGAAGTGGGACAGAGAGCCAATGCAAAAGGGCAATGTTGCAGATAAAGTCATTGCTATGTGAATGATAAAGCTCTCTTAATGCAGACGCCCTGAGGCAGACTTTTGCTTCTGCCTTCTGAAAACTAGAAGTGGGGTGGAGGGGTGTCGTGCACTGGGTAGAAGAAAGAATGATGGGAAAGCACAGAAGATGCCCAATCTCTCTCATCTCTCTCTAAAGCTTAGGAATGGGGGGTTAGTGGCAAAGACAGCATGACAGACATTTCTGTCAAAGGCCGTTTTCAGTTCCTTGAACTCTACATCAGAGCCTCTGCAAGAAAAAGAACAAATGAGAAAAAAGTGGAGGATGCTGGGTGTGAGAGAAGCATGCAGTGAAGGAAACAGGATTGATGGAAATGGATTAATGGTTGTGATCACATGAAAGAGCCTTGTGCGCTGGGAATCTCTTAGGTGAGTGGAGAGAGGCAGCTAACTAGGACAGGGGGTTATGGATTCTCCTCGCTTTCATCATAAATCAACCATCAGCCCATCTGGATGAGATTTATGCCCTCTCAGGGACACTTAGAATTGGGGATGGGCTTTTGCTGCTCTTCTTAGAGTTGTGTTGTGTGTGTGCCTGTGTACAAGCCTGTGCATGCGTGGATGTGAATGTAATTATACAAAACCACACATGCAAGTGCTTTGCCTTTAGCAAAGTCTTGGATTATGTCTTCTATTGTACTGGCCTTGGTCCCATCCCCCCCAGCTTCCCCCCTAGAGAAGTTTCACTATCCATTGAATGATCTCTTGTCTCCCAACTAGACCGCTAGATGTTTTACCTTCAATTAACACATCAATATTAGATCAGATCAATCTATCTATACTAACAGGCTATGTACCACTGGCTGTTAAGGTTGCTATCGTCAAACCTCTACTCAAAAAGCCTATTCTTGACTAAGCCAATTATCCAATCTGCCTTTTATCTATAAAATCCTTGAAAAAGTAGCTTCAAAGCAATTATGTGACCACCTGCACAGGAATAACCTGTATGAAGATTTCCAGTCAGGATTTCCTTATAGTAGTAGTACAGAAATAAGACAGGTTTAAGTCACCAATAATCGCCAGACATTGGACTTCTCTCTATACTCATCTCTATCACTCATGTTGTTAGATCTTAGCACTACATTTGACACTAAAGATAACAACATTTTACTACACAGGCTGGAATATGTCATTGGGATCAAAGGAACAGCACTAGGGTGGTTTAAATCGTATCTATCAGATAGATTCTAGTTTGTACATTTGTTGATGATGCGTCTTCCATGCACAGCCAAGTTAGCTACGGAGTTCTACAGGGGTCTGTGCTTGGACCGATTCTTTTCACTTTATATATGTCCCCCTTAGGCAATATTATTAGAAAACACTCTATAAATTTCCATTGTTTTGCAGATGATACCCAGCTATACTTATTTGTGAAACCAGAAGAAACTAATCAATTAGTCAAACTTTAAGCATGCTTAAAAGACACAAAGACCTGGATGTCCTCCAATTTCCTTCTCCTAAATCCAGACAAGACAGATGTTATTTTGTTTGGGCCTAAAAATCTCAGAGACACTATGTCTAATCACATAATCACCCTTGATGACTTAGTATTGACCTCAAGTAATACTGTAAGAAATCTCAGAGTTATCTTTGATCAGGATATCTCCTTCACTTAATACATCAAAGAAATCTCTAGAACTGCCTTTTTTCACCTGAGAAACATTATTACAATTAGGAGCGTCCTGTCCCAAAGTGATGCTGAAAAACTAGTCCATGCATTTGTTACTTCCAGACTGGACTATTGTAATTTCTTATTAATGTGATGTCCCAATAACTCATTAAAAAGCCTCCAGTTAATCCAAAATGCTGCAGCCAGAGTTCTGACTGGAATTAGCAAGTGAGATCATATTTCTCCTACGTCAGCTTTTCTCTATTGGCTCCCTGTTAAATCCAGAATTGAATTTAAAATTCTTCTCCTCACTTATAAATCACTTAATAATCAGGCTCCATCTTATCTCAAAGACCTCATAGCTACATATTTTCCAAGCAGAACTCTACGTTCTCAGACTGCAGGTATACTTTTGGTTCCTAGAGTTTCCAAATGTAGAATGGGAGGCAGAGCCTTTAGTTATCAAGCCCCTCTCCTGTGGAACCAGCTCCCAGTTCAGGTTCGGGAGGCAGACACCCTCTCCACATTTAAGACTAGACTAAAAACTTTCCTTTTTTATAAAGCTTATAGTTAGAGATGGATCAGGTGACTCTGAACCATCTCTTAGTTATGCTGATATAGTTTAGCCTGCTGGGGGACCTCTACTGATAAACTGAGCTCCTCTCCTCTCTTCTTTGTCCTCTATCCATTCAAATGCCACCATTGCATGTCATTAACTTTGTGTCTTCTCTCTCCTGTAGTTGTGTTTCCTCCTCTCTGTCTCCCTCTCTCTGTACTTTTCTGCAGGTATCCTTGACCTGGAGCTGTACATCTCCAGAATCCAGCTGATCTGCCCAATGTTCTTGCTTTTTGTTGTTTTTTTGCCTCTCTTCTTTCCACTCACCCTAACCGGTCGAGGCAGATGGCCGCCCACTATGAGCCTGGTTCTGCTGGAGGTTTCTTCCTCTAAAGCGAGTTTTTTCTCTCTGCTGTTGCCTAAAGCTTGCTCAAGTGGGATTGTTGGGTTTTCTATATAATTGTTTGTATAATTATACTCTGTAAGGTCTTAAACCTTTCACTGTAAAGTGCCTTGAGATGACTTCTCTTGTGAATGGGCGCTATACAAATAAAACTGAATTGAATTGAATGAATTGCTATAACCCATTCTGAGCCTGGTTCTGCTGGAGTGTTCTTCCGTTAAAGGGAGTTTTTCCTCTCCACTGTTTCCAAGTGCTTGCTTAAGTGGAATTGTTTGATTTTCTATATGATTCTGTATACCAGGGGTCACTAACAGGCGGACCGCGGTCCGGATCCGGACCCAGAAGCTGTCCCATACGGACCCGGAGCTACAGACCAAACCGAATGTTTGATTCCAAATCTAGCGGGACACCTTAATTATAACCGCCGCAGCTATTGCGATCGTTACGGTAGTTATTAAGTGGACGCATTGGCCAATTGAATGCGAGTTAAGCCATCCCACGTGACTTCACTTAGCCAATCGATTCTGTGGATCGTAGGTAGTAAAATTAGCGACTCAACAGTAGATGAGAGAAAGTTTGAGGTTGGAAAAAAATTTATAAACAGAGATGGTGATAACAGAGAGACAGAGGAGAGATACAGACGACAGAGAGGAGAGAGATACAGACGACAGAGAGGAGAGAGATACAGACGAAAGAGAGGAGAGATACAGACGACAGAGAGGAGAGAGATACAGACGACAGAGAGGAGAGAGAGACAGACGACAGAGAGGAGAGAGACAGACGACAGAGAGGAGAGATACAGACGAAAGAGAGGAGAGATACAGACGACAGAGAGGAGAGAGATACAGACGACAGAGAGGAGAGAGATACAGACGACAGAGAGGAGAGAGACAGACGACAGAGAGGAGAGATATTGACGATAGAGAGGAGAGATACAGAAGACAGAGAGGAGAGATACAGACGACAGAGAGGAGAGACAGACGACAGAGAGGAGAGATACAGACGACAGAGAGGAGAGATATTGACGATAGAGAGGAGAGAGATACAGACGACAGAGAGGAGAGACAGACGACAGAGAGGAGAGATACAGACGACAGAGAGGAGAGAGACAGACGACAGAGAGGAGAGAGATACAGACGATAGAGAGGAGAGAGATACAGACAACAGAGAGGAGAGATACAGACAACAGAGAGGAGAGAGACAGAGGACAGAGGAGAAAGTTGATAAAAGGACGGTGAGACTGAAAAAGGTAGATAAATATAAAAATGTCCAAAAAGAAAAAAGTGCACAGTAAAGAGTTTTTAATCCACAATAGACAGACTCCTGTCTGGTCATATTACCACTGGGAGCAGTAAACTAGTATGTTTGATATGTTCAGAAACTGTGGCTCTTATTAAAAGAGACAATGTCAAACTGCATTATGAGACAAAACACCAAGGTTTTGAACACACATGCCCACTAAAATCTGAAGTGTGATCACAGAGAGTTTCTAGTCTCAGAGCCCAGTAAGACCAGTCCACCAGGATCTGGAGCCACATGCTCAGTTTGATGTTACATATAAATTTCTACTGAATTAATTTGATTTGACAGTCAAGTATTGATTACATGCAGGCTACTTAATAATATATCACAGTATATAGTTAAACATTATAATCTTCTGGACCTTTGCTTCCAAAAATATTGCGTAACCGGACCTCTTTAAATTTTAGTTGAATACCCCTGCTGTATACAGTGATATTTTTTAAAGTCTTATACTGTTAAGAATGTGTGTAATTAAAAATGACTTTTGTTGTGATTTGGTGCTATATAAATAGTCTGAATTTAATTTAATTAAGCTGTGTTTTGTACAGAATACAACGCAGGAAGAGAGATATGTGGATAGGATATGAGGGTGTAGTTATCCGGATGTGATTCAAAGCACTGCGAAAACTGACTCACAATCACAACGGAATCACACCACTGCCGGGGCAATGTTTTGGTTGAAATTGACAAAATGAGAAATATTTGGAATAATTTTTACAAAATGCAGTAGGTAAAATCTGTCTTTTTGTTTGTTTTAGAAAATGAACCATCAATTCCAACTGATTCTCTGGAAACAACTTCAACTAAATCAAACAATTAAATCATTAACGGGTTCTTTAGGGTTATGCTTCTGATTTGGTACAACTGATTTTGGTTCAACTAAAGAATTATCCAAGTGAGCTTGATCATCCTTTAGCATTGATCTAGGATTAAGTCATAAGGTACTTACTGTTTCCCCCTGCCCATAAGGTACAAGCTTAGCAACAAAAGATAAGCAAATTAAAAACTCTCACCTTTGGCTTATTCCCATTGGTGTCAAACACCATCCTCCAGTCAGAACCATTGTTGCTGTAGCCCAGTCGAAACTTCTTCATGAAGACTTTGTTCTCACGGTGTTTTCCCCCCTGGATGATCAACCCCTTTAGAAGCTTCTCCTCTCCAACATCGACCTGCAGCCATTCGTTCGTGAAGGGCTGTGGCTGTGGCAGCAGGGTCCATCCTGTCCTGCTCGTTAGTAGACGGGCATTCTCCGGTACCCAGCTCCGGTCAGTATGGGAGGACGCAGTGATCTGGCTGTCAGTGATCAAGCCTGATACCATGCCCAGCATGCCTGAGCACGGGTACTCTGAAGGACAAAAGAGAAATGGAAAAAGTGCTTAGTTTTTTGATCTAAATAAACCTGTAGAGACCTGTAGAGATGTTGGCACTACTACTACTATTCCACAAGTGAGGTTTGGTGAGTTTGAGGTACATATGGTTCAAAATTTAGACAATTACCACACTCTTTGAGATGTTACTGTGATCTCTCTTCTTCTTTTTCTCCCTCTGTCTGCAAATCTCATGCATACTAATTCCTCTGCCTGAAGCAATTGTCTCCAGGCAGCCAATTAAAGCCCTCCTCTTGGTTGGTGTTTCCACCTTCTGCACTCTGGGAACACTTTTTCTTTTCATCTGCCTTATCCATCCCCTCCTCTCACTATACACGCACATTCAGGTTCACGTAAAAACTCACATTCTTTTTAAGCTCCACAGTTGTCAACATCTGAGGGAAAGTGTCTTTTAACACCTTGTTGTTTCCTGACCACATTTTCACAACTTTCTTTTCCTTTAGTTCTACTTCTCAGATCTTGTCCTACATCTCTATAGATCAGCATGTAGAAAATATAATGTGTGATACATATACAACAAATTCATATTCATGTAACATCTCATAGTAGTAGCAGTCAGACAATTCAACAAAGTAATAGGGTAATACAGAGATGGTAAAGAGTTGATTGACTTGAAGGCCAAGGCTAAGGCCCTGCACACTGACTATGGAAGGAATGGAAGGATATAAGAAAAAGGTGTGTGCCACACTGAGTGTGTGTGTTTGTGTGTGAAACTGATCCCAGTTTAGACATTTGGGTAAACTCCCTGTGTCTAAACTGGCTCTGAAGCTGTTAATTCTTTTCAGCTGCGATCAGAGAAGCTTCAGATATGGCATACACGCAATGACACACCCAGAGGAACAAATATATATGTGTATTTGTGGACTGTAAGTGTGCAGATGGTAATACATGTTCAACCATGCCACATTTAAGCATTGGGTGGAGCATCAGTGGTTTATTAGATGGTGTTTATACACCATGGCAAAAACAACAGGGTGGATCTTTTCAATAAGGTATAGCTGTTTGGATCAGTAGGGCCACGGGACCATGATGATTTAGGGAAAAACATCTTGTAATGATTCTTGGGTTCATCTCCTCTCCTCTGATGCCTGTTTTTTTCATTAAAGCTTTATTGTAAGGGATACACAACTCAGCAGTAGAACAGAGAGAATCACTGAGTTTTTATAGTCCTGGAGCCTTACTGTTTCTCTCTCTGCAACTGGGCTTCTACCATGCAGTGGAGCTGGCAGTGTCTTCAGAGCACCCAGGAGTACTGACGTCATCATGGAGGTCCTGTGGTAACTTCGATCCTGTGATGTGTTTAAGATCTGTGCATTGGTCTGGTTGTGGGCCTGAAACACACATCCCAGCTGTAACCCTGTTGCACCCACCATGGCCTCTACTATTACATGAGCAACCACACGTGTAATTCTTAACTATTTAACTCCATACAAGCACAGAACACTTGCACCCTTAACACAGAAGTACATTATGGCTTTGTCTAATCCATACTCCAACTTTAACCCAAGGAATAATCCTGAACTAACAACGTACAAAAAAGCTTTCTTGTCATTGTAACATATAATCCTCATTCACATCAAGTATGTGTGCTCCAACTAACATTACATACACATGCTCATAAATCCAAAGACATACAGGCAG
Organism: Anabas testudineus; assembly: GCF_900324465.2. NCBI lineage: Eukaryota > Metazoa > Chordata > Actinopteri > Anabantiformes > Anabantidae > Anabas > Anabas testudineus. Next base: position 32,721,240 of record NC_046611.1, read on the forward strand.
ATGTAATAAAACCATAAAAAAGTGAGCCTACTTACAAATGACACTAATTAAAATAATTAACATAAAAGTCCAGGATGAGGAAAGCATTGCCAAAATGAAAACACTATGAGTAAAAGACAGACTGCGGCTAAAGATGAGGGTGATTCCAGATCAGAAGGAGTCCAAATAGAGGCCCCCCAGCTCCAGCCTGCCCGCTATGGGTTCCCTTTAAATTGAATGAGATCTAAACTGACATCTAAACACAACGTATCATAAATATGTAAACCTCCTTCATGCCCCCTCCTTCATCTGACACCTGACAGAACTAAGGTGTTTGTGTAACTTTGGCCAGGATGGACAATACCAACTATGGTGCAACAAGAGGAGATTTCAACCAATGCATGTCCATCCATCCACTTTCTTAACTGCTTGTCTACTGAAGGCTCACAGGAGCGCTGGAGCAGACAACCTTTCACACTCACATTGACAATTTTTGACAATTTAGAGTCATGAATTAACCTTACATACATGTCTTTGGAGGAAGCCAGAGTACCCAGGGAAAACCCGCGCAGACACATGCAAACTTCATACAGAAAGGCACCCTGCCAACCCATGGATTCAAACCAGGGTCCTTCTTGCTGTGAGGCGACAGTGCCAACCACTTCATCACCATGCCACCCGCTGAGGCATGTGCAAATCATGAATAAAGTCGGTGGCATGATTTGAAATAGCCCTGTATTTAATTTAAAAATGACCATTATCTATGGTGTACATAGTTGTTTTGTGTGTGTGTGTTTTAAGTGCCAGCTGTGAGCTAAGCTAGAGCTGAGGTTTGTGTGTTTATGTATGCATGCAGATCGGCATGAGTATCACCAACCTGATATCTTACATCCATACACCTCAAAGCGCAGTGCAATTCCTGTTTCCCAGGTAACAGGACGAATCCGGACGAAACGTGTCAATGTGGATTTGGGCAGCATCGACTTGGCAATGTCAGTTGGGTTGGTGTTGCCTTGGAAAATCTATAAGAGAGGAAGAGGTTTTATTGACAGAAAATTAGAGGTAGAGGTTGGAAAATTTTATGGAGACTTTGGCTGCATTAAGTCAAAACAGACTTCCCTGAGAGCCGTTCAGGGAAAGACTTAGTTTAAAGTCTTAATGGGATTAATAACTGGAGCTGATTAACTGGCGTTCAGTATGCATTCAGTCAAAGTACTGACACACAATGTCAATTGTGTCAATGACATACTCAATGAGACAATACTGTAATGTAATGTACTGTATTCTGTACCACTGTAATTTGTGTTCATTAAGATATGTCATTGACCTATAAATAGTTTCCCTGACTCAATACTTGTCCACAGTAACAGTATCTGTGCAGTGTGCTATATCAAACACTGCACAGATACTGTTATTGTGGATCCGGGTCCATCCCAATCAAAAACACTGGATGACCAGAGAGGTCCAGCGACTGCTGCGGGAGAGGAATACAGCCTTCAGGTTTCGTGACATGAACCTATACAGCTCTGCCAGAGCCAACCTGAAGAGAGGCACCCAATGGGCCAAACTGGACAACAAGCAGAGGATTGAGGAAAACCTCAGCACAAACAACACACGGCAGGTGTGGCAAGGGATCCAGCATTTAACCAACACCCCCAGCGGCCCCTCCCTCAGTGTGGAGGAGCATGAGGTGAGGTGCACGCTGAGGTCTGTGAACCCGAGGAAGGCTGCCGGACCTGATGGCATCAGTGGTCGGGTGCTGAAGGACTGCGCGGACCAGCTGGCGGGTGGTCTTTACCAAGATCTTCAATCGGTCCTTACAACAATCCATTGTCCCACCCTGCCTCAAGCCCTCAACTATTGTCCCCCTGCCCAAAAAATCCAAAATCAGCAACCTTAAGGACTACAGACCAGTTGCACTCATCCCGGTTATCATGAAATGCTTTGAAAAATTGGTACATAGTCACATTACCTCATGCCTTCCATCTACAGCTACCAGTTTGCATACAGGGCAAATAGGTCCACAGAGGATGCCATCACCACCACTTTCCATACTGCTTTGTCCCACCTGGAACAGCCGGGGAGCTACGTGAGGCTGCTGTTTGTGAATTTCAGTTCCACAAACAGCAGGGGGATAGTGTCCCACATGTCGATATCCCTCACCCTCAGTACCGGCTCCCCACAGGGCTGTGTGCTGAGCTCCCTGCTCTACACCCTCTGCACACAAGACTGCACCTCCACACACCCCAGCAACACCATCATTAAGTTTTCTGATGACACCATCAGAATCAGGTGGGGCTTATCTCTGGGAATGATGAGTCTGCTAACCGGGACGAGGTAGAGCGGCTCTGTGTCTGGTGTGGAAAAAAACAATCTTACTGTCAACACCACAAAGACCAAGGAACTGGTGGTGGACTATAGGAGGAACAAAACGGACATTCAGCCACTGTTTATCGGTGAAGACTGTGTGGAGGGGGTGGCTGCTTTCAAGTTCCTGGGAGTCACCATTGAGCAGGATCTGACCTGGGGCGCAAACACCACTGCTCTGGTAACGAAGGCCCAGCAGAGACTGTACTTTCTTACAAAGTTCTAAAGAAAAACAACTTGAATCAGACACTGCTAGTGTCCTTCTATCATTGCTCAACAGAGAGCATTTTAACATACTGTGTCTGTGCCTGGTTTGCCAGTTGCACAGCTGCGGATAGAAAAGTGATCCAGAGAGTTACCACCAGAGCCCAGAAGATCATCGGCTGCCCTCTCCCATCTCTGGAAGAACTGTACAGCTCCCGCTGCCTAAAAAAAGCACAAAACATTCTGCAGGACCCATCACACCCTGAACATTCTCTGTTTGAGCTGCTGCCTTCAGGCAGAAGATACAGGACAATTAAAATAAGGACAAACAGATTCAAAAACTGTTTTTATCCAAGAGCCATTGTTGCCTTAAACGCTGCTAAAATTTTAGTGTGAGTGACATATGGTTTAATTTATTTTAGGGAACCGTGCAATAGCTGATGTGAATGGATGTGTATATTTTCTTATTTAGCAGTTTTTAGTTTTATTATTTTTATTTATGATCATTTTATCTTACCGAAATGATTGCATTTTAATTTCGTTGTACAAGGTACAATGACAATAAAGTTATTCTATTCTATTCTATTCTACTGGTATTGCATGTCACTTAGGTTGCCTGCAACAAAGTCATCCACTTTCTTAAATGTCACACCAAAGTCTCCACTGCACTTGCTAACTGTAAAGTGTTTTTTTTAGAACTGCGCTAAGACACCAAACTGCAGGCTCAGCATGTAGCAAATGGTGCCTTTCTGTAAGAAAACACTTTAAAGGACAGAAAAACCCACGCTGGCATCTTTATGCTGCCACTTTACAGAAGGAACTATGTACTCTGAAGAGTCCATAAATGAATTAGGCCCAGGGGCATGTGTACACAGCAACAATAACATGCTACTTTGGATGCTCCATTGCTGTTAAGAACTTTTTGTTTGTGGACTATTTCACTTAGATGTCTTCTAGTAAATGTGTGTCACACAATATGTGTGTCAGACACACACATGCCTCTCTGACCCTCTAGACACCAACTGCGGAGTTAGTGTATTTGCCTCCAGATAAACCAAACATAGTATGCTTGACTGGCTGATCCGCAAACTACTGTCACTGCCTGTCATGCTCCAATCATGCATGCCATCTCTTCCTTCCTTCCTCTTCTTGTCCTCCCTGGACTTAGCTCTACCAGCTGCTCAAACATGACAGCCTCACCTGACTACTTGTTTACCTGTTCCCTTTCATTTTGGTTTGACAAGTCTTTTGTCATCCATATGATTTTTAAAAAAATTGTTGGGTGCCTAACATAAACAGATTTCTTATATAATGTTCTATGTTGATATTGTAGCGTAGTACTCTGCTGCAAATACCATACACTTAAATAGGTAGTGGGCATATTACTGTAGTGTATAATTGCACATTGGGAGACTAAAATAAAAGTAAATATAATATGGGTATTGCCAATTTTGTTGAGCTCAGCAGTAATTAGGAATTGACCACAATTTGAGTCTGCTTGCTGCTTTTCTGAGAAGGGATACTCCAAGTGCAGTACAAGTCTAGGGGAGGTATTGCTGACATATTCATTGGTTAGGCAGACATAAAAATAAATGGTTTACATTATGTACTCTGCTGGGATAGTTATAGCCTGCCACACTGTTCCACTGTAGAGTTAAGTGTAAGTTATCAGAACCTCACAGTAATAAATAATGCATGTTTTTGCTGTAGAGTAGATTAGCCTCTAAATTTATTAATGTCAAACAATGCTATCATTAGGCCATTCTTGCCTTTCATCACACAAATGTTGGAATGTAGAGACTCCTACCTTTTGCTTGGAGCCTTCCTTCAAAGTGATCCAATCCTCTCCATTAGAACTGACATCCACTTTGTAGGTCTTGACAAAGTAAATTTTTTGAGTTTCCTGGGAGATGGCACCTTGTGTCCCAATGGCTGAGATGAACCGTAAGAATCCAAGATCCACCTGTAGAAGGAAAAAAAAATCATGTAAATATCCCCATATCATGTATTGTGAAAAATCGCAGTAGCCATGGAGCAGGCTGCTGATACAGGTGAAATACTATAAACAAATAAAATAAAATAAAATATTTTTTGTAGAAAAGACTGTGAGTGCACATTGGAGAGTTCAAAATACATTCTCACTATTCAAATCACCTCTAGCTATAGTTAATCGGCTGCTACCTGGAATTTAATAAACAGCAACGAAATGAAATTCAAATTAATGAATGAGACACAGGATCACAACTTAATTTCCTGAGATGGGAGACAAGCGCTTATTGGATTAAAGTAACTGTTGAATAGAAAAGGGTCTGCAATCACATTATCAAAATTGGCCAGGAAGAAAGAGATATATAGATTAAATATCAAATATTGTGCTTTTAAAATATGCAGGCTTTTATAAAGTAATTATAAACTGTGCATTACTGGAAGCCTATTATCTATTCACAAGAAGACAGCCGAAGACAGTGGGGTCAGAGAAGCATGTCAGTGTCTGAGTGCATGTGTATTCTGTTTGATGCATAAAATGCTGTGTATATTTTGCTGTGTATGTTTTTATGTGTGTGCTGTATGTAGAGCTGATTTCTGGCAGAATAAGTTACTGTTACATGGTTAAGCAACCCATTGCCAAACACAAGGCAGTGTTGAGCATGCTAAAACACATCAGTGATGCAAGAAGCAGATGCGTTAGTAGAATAGTTTTCTTAGATCGTGATAAGAGATGAGGCCTTTGATGCTATGAGAGCTCAAGCTCTAATGGATGGCAACCATAGTCTGAATAGATTACTTCATCAACTCAGAGGAGATTCTCCATATGCACAAGAGTGTGTAAGAAAGAGCAATGACAGTAAAATCCCTCATGTGGGAGTGAGCAGACAGACACAGCAGCATGCACATTTTAGAAAATCAAATCCACCATAATCTGCTCTTATAAATGTAAATAGAGCTACAAAATGTAAAACACAGAGCTGGAGCATCTGCATGCCATTCCTGCTCTTTCTATGAGCAGGAATGGTTTGCTTCTTCCACTCTCTCTTGGCTACTCGAAGCCTTGGATAGATGGAGACTAACAAATAATACAGTCACTTACAGACAGAATACTTTTGATTCAGTCTACAGGCTCATGGGGCTTATATATTAAGACCCAGATTTTGTTTGAGTCCACAAATAGAGACAAAATCAAATCCTGCCAGCTTCAGACAGTTTCCATTTAATAACACAGGAGCTGAATTCCTCTCTGCCTGGTAAATGTCCATTTATGGCAGCAGTGGATGGGAAAAGCATATCAGCTGGCAGCAAGACCCTCAAATGACCAGTCAGAACCAGTGGAGGCCAACTAGCCAATGGCTTACTTAACAGGCTTAGCTAAAAAAAAGGTCTAATAGGAAGACTTGGCTTGTAATGTTTTCTGTGGAAGATTCTCATTATGAGTAATGGTGAAGAAGAGCTCCTGGGAATATACATAAGTGGCAGAGGTAATTGGGAGCACTCATGGATGCTTATATTCAAACTATCTCAGGGCATGAGTGTTGAAATGTGGCTGATTTGAAAATGGGTTGACTGAAATTTCGTATAAATTAATATTTTTGGTCAAAAGAGAGTGTAAAGGAATATTTTCAATTGAACAGTAGTACTACAAGAACATGGAATTCTTCTAATTTCTTTTAGTTAAGTTCAAACTGTATGCTGCAAATCTGCAGCAGATTTGATGAAGTGCTATGAGAGAAGGCAAGAGTGAAGAATAGAAGGTTGGTTGCGGAGTCAAGCAGCTAACAATGATGCCCTGAAAGATGTGAAGGACAGAAACATGAGGTGTGAACAGACTAGATCAATTTCACAGACATGAACTGATAACAGGGCATAGGTAATGAGCAATGCATGATTTATTAATGGCTGCTTGTTCGACGTAGATGAATGAGACAGAGGTTAGGCTAACAGACAGGGGTTACAAGGGTCATGGCAGAAAGATGGACTGCCAAGACACTTGACTGTAAAACACAGTCCATCCCAGACCACAGAGACCACAGTGAAAATAAACATGCCAAGATAATGATTACCAGTGAGACCTTTAGCTCAGCACCTGAGAAAACACAAAATGACTTATATACATAAACCTAGAACCAAAATTTAAAACTACATGCAGTGCACAGTGGGTCTTGGGCAAACAAGTCACTCTCTGATAAGACAGTATTTGTCATCAAAACTCACCACTGGATGGAAAGGAGTGAATAATGACTAATCCAATTCAGTTTTATTTGTGCAGCGCTTTTTACAATTGTCATTGTTGCAAAGCAGCTTTACACAAGCAAAGAAACTATGGAAGTTTACATGAACAGTGAATGTGTATGAGTCATAATAATCAGATTGTCCCTGATGAGCAAGCCGAGGGCGACGGTGGCAACGAAAAACTACCTGAGAAGGTAACAGGAAGAAACCTTGAGAGGAACCAGACTCAACAGGGAACCCATCCTCATATGGGTGATTAAATACTATGTGTTAGGTAGCAGGCAGTTCAGTATGACAGTTGATGATCCAGCTAATCCATAATTCTAGGTATGTGCTGCATCAGTGGGCCTTGTTGATGAAACAGAATGCACCTTGCATCTGTTCTACATTTACTTTACTGTTATTTTAGAGTGTCTGGACTCCAATAGATAAATAACACTATAGACATGCTGGTCCACAGTAACTCATACCCAAGCCATAAACATGCAATGCACAGTAAGAAATCACCCTGAGGTAGGGTGCAGCTTTGGACTATAAAGCAAGGGCAGAAAGATAGTCCAGCAGGGCTCAGCTTCAATCTGTCCTTGTCTGGCAGGAGTCTTAGCTCTAGCATAGAACAACAAATATGTTTGGCGATCTCTTCATGTGTTGTGGATGTCCTCTACCTTCTTGTTATTAGTCAAACTGATGACTCCAAGCCAGAGGAAAGCAGAAAGGCGGAAAATAATTAATGGTGCTTGGACTTAACATCAGCCAGTAAGGGTCTGGTGTGCATGCAATTATGTGAACATATTGACATTCACATCAAGTATTTCAATAGGACATATACTGTATACATCTATGTGTGTATATATGTACACAAATAGTGAGGAATGACATACAAACAGTGTTGGTGCAAATCTGAGGTGGAAAATTTCCAATTATGCCTCAACAGCAGTAGCAGCTGTGGGTGTGAGAGACCTATCTGTTACTCAGTGTATTGTCTTTGTGCTTTATGGGTCAGATGGGCAGGGAGACCACATTAAATGTCCATCCATCCATCCATCCATTTTCTTCCGCTTATCCGGGGCCGGGTCGCGGGGGGAGCAGCTTTAGCAGAGATGCCCAGACTTCCCTCTCCCTAGACACCTCCTCCAGCTCTTCCGGGGGGACACCGAGGCGTTCCCAGGCCAGCCGAGAGACATAGTCCCTCCACCGTGTCCTGGGTCTTCCCCGGGGCCTCCTACCGGTGGGACAGGACCGGAAAACCTCCCCTACGAGGCGTCCCGGGGGCATCCGAAACAGATGCCCAAGCCACCTCAACTGGCCCCTCTCGATGCAGAGGAGCAGCGGCTCTACTCCGAGCTCCTCCCGGGTGACTGAGCTCCTTACCCTATCTCTAAGGGTGCGCCCAGCCACTCTGCGGAGGAAACTCATTTCGGCCGCTTGTATCCGCGACCTTGTCCTTTCGGTCATGACCCAAAGCTCATGACCATAGGTGAGGGTAGGAACGTAGACTGACCGGTAAATCGAGAGCTTTGCCTTTCGGCTCAGCTCCTTTTTCACCACGACGGACCGGTACACCGACCGCATTACTGCTGCCGATGCACCAATCCGTCTGTCAATCTCACGCTCCCTATTTCCCTCACTCGTGAACAAGACCCCAAGATACTTAAACTCCTCCACTTGAGGGAGGATCTCCCCCCCAACCTGGAGGGTGCAAGCCACCTTTTTCCGGTTGAGAACCATGGCCTCGGACTTGGAGGTGCTGATTCTCATCCCAGCCCCTTCACACTCGGCTGCAAACCGCCCCAGTGCCTGCTGGAGGTCCCGGTCTGATGAAGCCAACAGGACAACATCATCTGCAAAAAGCAGAGATGAAATCCTGTGATTCCCAAACCGGATTCCCTCCGACCCCTGGCTGCGCCTAGAAATCCTGTCCATAAAAGTAATGAACAGGATCGGTGACAAAGGGCAGCCCTGTCGGAGTCCAACATACACCGGGAACAAGTCTGACTTACTATCGGCAATGCGAACCAAGCTCCTACTCCGGTCATACAAGGACCGAATGGCCCTTAACAAAGGGTCCCGAATCCCGTATTCCCGGAGTACCCCCCACAGGATGCCACGAGGGACACGGTCAAACGCCTTCTCCAAGTCTACAAAACACATGTAGACTGGATGAGCGAACTCCCATGAACCCTCGAGCACCCTAGCAAGAGTATGGAGCTGGTCCAGTGTTCCACGGCCAGGACGAAAACCGCATTGTTCCTCCTGGATCCGAGGTTCGACTAGCGGCCTAACTCTCCTCTCCAGCACTCTGGAATAGACTTTCCCAGGGAGGCTGAGGAGTGTGATCCCCCTATAGTTGGAACACACCCTCCGGTCCCCCTTTTTAAAAAGAGGAACCACCACCCCGGTCTGCCAGTCCAGAGGTACTGTCCCCGATCTCCACGCGATGCTGCAAAGGCGTGTCAGCCAAGACAGCCCTACAACATCCAGAGACTTAAGGTACTCGGGGCGAATTTCATCCACCCCTGGTGCCTTGCCACCGAGGAGCTTACTGACTACCTCGGTGACTTCGACCAGGGAAATGGACGAATCAACCTCCGAGTCCCCAGCCTCTGCTTCCTCAACAGAAGGCGTGACGACGGGGTTGAGGAGATCCTCAAAGTATTCCTTCCACCGTCCTACAACGTCCCCAGTCGAAGTCAGCAACTCCCCACCTCCACTGTAAACAGTGTTGGCGGGAAACTGCTTTCCCCTTCTGAGGCGCCGGACGGTTTGCCAGAATTTCCTTGAGGCAGACCGATAGTCCTCCTCCATGGCCTCGCCGAACTTTTCCCAGGTCCGAGTTTTTGCCTCTGCGACCGCGCGGGCTGCGGCACGTTTGGCCTGCCGATACCCATCAGCTGCATCAGGAGTCCCACAGGCCAACCAGGCCTGATAAGACTCCTTCTTCAGCTTGATGGCTTCCCTTACTTCCGGTGTCCACCACCGGGTTCGGGGATTGCCGCCACGACAGGCACCAGAGACCCTACGGCCACAGCTCCGAACAGCCGCATTGACAATGGAGGTGGAAAACATGGTCCACTCGGACTCAATGTCTCCAGACTCCCTCGGGACCTGATTGTAGCTCTCCCGGAGGTGGGAGTTGAAGACCTCTCTGACAGAGGGTTCCACGAGACGTTCCCAACAGACCCTCACAATACGTTTGGGTCTGCCAGGTCTATCCCGCTCCCTCCTCCGCCATCGGATCCAACTTACCACCAGGTGGTAATCAGTTGACAGCTCAGCCCCTCTCTTCACCCGAGTGTCCAAGACATATGGTCGGAGGTCAGATGACACAACCACAAAGTCGATCATAGACCTCCGACCTAGGGTGTCCTGGTGCCACGTGCACTGATGGACACCCTTATGCTTGAACATGGTGTTCGTTATGGACAAGCTGTGACTAGCACAGAAGTCCAATAACAAAACACCACTCGGGTTCAGATCCGGGAGGCCGTTCCTCCCAATCACGCCCCTCCAGGTATCACTGTCATTGCCCACGTGGGCGTTGAAATCCCCCAATAGGACGACAGAGTCCCCAGTCGGAGCACCTTCCAGTACCCCTTCCAGAGACCCTATGAAAGCTGGGTACTCTACACCGCTATTTGGCCCGTAGGCACAAACAACGGTGAGAGACCTATCCCCTACCCGAAGGCGCAGGGAAACAACTCTCTCGTCCACCGGGGAAAACTCCAACACATGGCAGCTGAGCTGGGGGGCTATAAGCAAGCCCACCCCTGCCCGCCGCCTCTCACCATGGGCAACTCCAGAGTAGAAGAGAGTCCAACCTCTCTCAAGGAGTTGTGTTCCAGAGCCCAGACTGTGTGTGGAAGTGAGCCCGACTATCTCTAGCCGGTACCGCTCAACCTCCAGCACAAGTTCAGGCTCCTTTCCACCCAGTGAGGTGACATTCCATGTCCCAATTGCCAGATTCTTTGTCCAGGGATTGGGTTGTCGAGGCACCTCCACACGGCTGCCACCCAATCCACACTGCACCGACCCCTTATGCGCCTTCCTGCGGGTGGTGGGCCTACGGGAAGGCGGTCCCACGTCGCTCCTTCGGGCTGCGCCCGGCCGGGTCCCGTGGGAGAGATCCCAGCCACCAGGCGCTCGTCTACGTGCCCCAACCCCAGGCCTGGCTCCAGGGTGGGGCCCCGGTGACGCCAATCCGGGCGACGTATCCGACCTTGATCTTTCACTCGTCATAAGGGGTTTATGAACATATACACGTTATAGTCATTCTTGTGTGTGTGCAGTGAGGGTAAAGCTCTATCTCTCAATGTTTTATTGGCTTTTAATGTAGTTGTCAAGAAGTTGTATGCAACAATCCATACTCTGAGAGAACGAACAGAGAAAAACAGAATCTCATCTGCATGTGTGTGTGGGCTGCTGATATCCAGAGGGTGAGAAAGAAGGGAGCACTCCTCTGTGTGTTAAAGTTAAACAGCTGCTGGTCAACTTATAATCACCAAGAAATTAAATATTTACAAATCCTTTCCATTCATGTGCTTTCAGATGAATCTCAAGAATAAGGAAGCCAATACAATTTCAAAATAAAATGTCTGGCTAGTTAAACTATTAAGCAATTTCCATATATAACAACCAAATGAAACACAAGTGTATTTAGGTTTTCTGAATGTCAGGCTTTATTTTTCATGACAGAGTCAAATCTCCTGGGCAAGAGTCTTACAGACATCTGTAGAGAGGTGCTGTGCCAGTTTTCACAAATTATTATTTTTAGTTTCTCTTTGCTGGAGAGTTTTGATGCTTAGGTTTTAAAGTGTTCCAAAGGCATTTTACCATCCTTGGCATGTTGAAAATATCTCTCCTGTAAAGCTTCTAGACTGTCACCTTTCATTTAGTATTTGGGTTTACAAACTTGCAAACTTTATTTTGGTTTAATTTGACTAAACAATGTGCTGCCAGAATTCATCAGGGTTCTTTTCATGTCTTTTGGCAAAATGTAGTCCTGTAGTTTTTTGGCAATTTGTAAGAAGTGGTTTCTTGGACCCTATACATGGAGTTGACTGCAATGTCCTACTAACTGACTCAACACAAATCTAATTTAATTCTTTGCTAAACTAGACAGACCCATTTTCCACATAGAATAACACAGATGACATTTTGTGCCATCATTTAAAACTTAGCGATGCACATAGAGCTACCGCACTATGTCATTAAAGAGATTATTTTTTAGCTTTAATCTTTTCACGTACTCTACTTTGAAACTGGTAACAATAGGCACTGTAGGGACTGTATTACTGAAATGCAGCAGGACCTATGAGCTCCCGTTGCAACCTTCCATTTATCACATGCTCACCTGACGGAATTACAGGTTATTTTTAGCCCCTGACACCTCTTTGGCAGCTTTAAATTATGTATGGTTCCCCATGTACTCATCATCTGTTTTACTGACAAAGAGGAACATACAGGTTAAACACCAGCAATAAAATAAAAAAATGCCTGGTTTGTTGTGTGTGAAGTGGCTCAGTAAGGTACTGTTGCATGATTTAAGGTTATCCAACTGTTAGAGGAAGGAATTTAAGCAGAGAAGAGAATGAACAGTCTGTTTAAGATTTTCATCCTTAATTGTGAATCACCTTAAGTCCAGTATCATTTCCAGTCATATCACACAATCATAACTAACGCTCTGAGTAATGATAAGGAAATGAAGCAACAGTGAACAGGGCGGGAAAGAGGGCAACCTTTAGTCATGTCTGCAAGCTGGCTGATGATCCTATCCTAGCATATGTAGCTGACGATTACCATTTAGTTATGATAGGTGACTATGAGGCTTTCAGGCATTTCCAGACTAACACTGCCACTGATTATGGCTGAGTTGACTTTTGATCTCAGGGTACTTATGCAGCACTGTTTCTTTCATATCATCCTTGATGTTTCTATTTCTAAACCCACTTTTGGGCCACTCTGCTTGAGTGTGGTTCTCTATCCTCTCATTGATTTTCCATTGAGAATGGGGCCTGGGAGCATTGAGTCACAAAAAGCATCCATTGTTTCCATTTGTTTGGCACAATGATGATCTCAATGTTGGGTGCCAGACTCCACTCCTCTGCTCTCCCTAGACATCACCAGCTGAAATGCTGCTGTTAATTACCAGTTCATATCCTAATTACTCACTACTCGGCACAGCGGTAAGCCCTGTAATGATGACACATGCGAAGAGAGAGACAATGGAAATGAAGAGGGCATTTCAGCAACTTATTGTCCTGGAGTAACTGAAAGCAAATATGGATAGGATATATAAAATATGTCATGCTGAGCATGCTGGTTTAGCATTGGACATAAGCCTCTGCACTTGGGCCTGTAAAGATAAATACTATGTGAGAGTGCTTTTTTCAGGAAGTGTGAAATCTGTGGTCATTTGGTTGGACAGGCAATGAAAATGAAAATGTTCAAAATGTTATATTTGCTAAGTGGCCCAGGTTTCACAGTGCTATTTGCTTACTGTGATGGGATATGGTCAATGTGGGTCATGCTCCTCAACACATGACAAATTCCAAGTGCTTTACCTTGAGATTATCGACAGCTAAATTATAGATATGGAGTACAAAATACATTCAGTTCAGAATATTAAAAATGTATGTGTATGACACAACTGTACTGTACTGTATGCTGAAAGAGGTCTTCAGCTACTAGGTCCTGTTTCAATTCAATTCAATTTGCACAGTGCCAAATCACAACAGAAGACATGTGTCAATCTGAAAATATACAGCTTCCCTAGGAGTATAAATGTGTTATACAGATCCAGTCTTTCATTGACTACATGATGTACATTTAGTCATTTGGCAGATGATTTTATCCAAAGCAACTTACAAGGGTAGGCAGGGTAAGCGTAAAGAGGACCCTTACTAGAGGTTTGAACCCCAGTCTCCCACATGGAAGGCAGTGATCTTACCACTACACTAACCTGAGTGTACAGTACAGGTTTCCTTGTGGAACCAGTGTGGGTTCACAAAGCAAAGATTAAACCATAAGCTGGTAAGTCTAGGGGCATACACTCATTTATTCCTGCAGCAGCCTGCTGCAGACTCTTGCTGTTCATCCCCTTAAGCTTCAAAGAAAATGAGAAGAGACAAAATGGAGAGGTGAAATGGAATAGATGGGAAAGGCATAAGGAAAAAAAGAAAAGAAGACCTGTTTTGGAGAATTACTTCCTTTTTTTTATTCTCTCCTTAAACCACAAACCTTCTCAAAGGATATCAGTCCATTTTTATGTGGCTGATTAATGCCCTGGCTAACCCTGTACTCAATGCTGAACCACACCACACCAATCTAATTACCCAGCAAAGAATGCACATACTCTAGCATCTTGCTCTGCTCTTCTCCATGCATCGGAATCAGACGGCATTAAAATGCATCACAAATCTGGATTATGTTTGTCAAAAAGGAAGAAAAGCAGAGCAAAGGAAAATACCCAGAAATTAAAAGGTCGCCTGTCATGAATAATAAAACTGTCTGCTTTCATCTGCAGTGATAATAAAATAAATAATGAATTGATTCCTATGCATTGGACAGTGCACTGAGAGGATTTGTACATGAAGTGAGGAGTTTGGAGCTTGTTGGAGCACTAGACAGGATTGATACAAGAAGAATGTAGAATTTGTTTCAAACCACTTGTGATAATTGGGCTTTAGCTCCGAATGCTCTGAACAAGTGCATCATACTCTTTAGAAAACATGGATTGTGTGGTGAACACAGACTTGATTCTTTTGCTGTATTTCGTAACATTCAGTGTTTTAATCTGATTAAAAAACGAACAATGGACTTTGCTTTTAGAGAGACAAATGCTTTAATGTCACTGATTGTCCAACTGCTTGAGGAAGTGGTAGGTAAATGCCATGTTTCTTCCTGAGCCACTCAGACACAAGCTGGCTTCCTCTGTAAGACAATATGAACCCTGCTACATCCAAAGTCAAGAATGTACACATAGACACACAGGGCATGAGAGCATGCACACAAATCCACACACATACACTCTCACAAACTGATTAAATTAGTTTGAAGGAGCAACGGGGGCCCCTAGGACAATATTTTCATTGCAATAATAAAGGATAAAGCTTGCTTATGGCTTTAGGTCATTTTGGCTTTATTATTCCTTCCTGGGGAATATGCTGGGGCCAAGATTTTCCGCACTGAAGCAAAGCTTGTAGAAAAACACTCTGGGCTTTTGCAAGGCCTGCAGGCTTTTGGTTAATATATCAACAACTCTCCAAATGCATCTAGGTACTGAAGTAGTTGTTGTGTCAATGGGAGGGGTTTGGGCTGTAAAGTGAATAGTGTGACTTGTCTCCATTTGAGGATGAAAGAACTAAATCCTTAATCTTTCCACAGTTTACCTCGTGGGTGATGATCACTTTGTGCATATTAGCTGACAGACAAAAATATGTGCCTGTTTGTGTGTTTGTCTATACAGGATGCTTGGACTAATTTCCAGCTGTCTTGCAAATGAACTCTGTTGTTAAGGTAGGCCAGGAAGACAGAGGGAGAGAGGGGCACAAACAAAAGGCAGGAGGCTGCAGTATGTCTAAAATATAAAGCGATGTGGTACCTGTATCCATTCTTTGTTTGAATCCTCTGCTGGTGTCCATGCATTTTCATAGTAGTTGAGTCTGGAGCGCTCTGGGGACCAGCTAGGGTTGTACTGAGATGAAGCCATGATTTGGTCAGATGTTATTTCTCCTGATTCCATTCCCAAAGGGTCGCTACAGTCAAAGTCTTAGATAAAAGGGAGACAGAAGTTAGAATAAAGGAAAAAATGAGATAGTACCAGATTGTTAGGTAAATTCCAAGCATAAGAATGTACCCAACATGTGCTTAAATGCACCCCAGAATCAGACCTTGTCTCTGGGGAGGAGAACACTACATAACAGGCACTCAGCTGCTGCTGTCTGGAGCAGAACAGCATATCAGCAACGCCACAGTAAATCTTTTCTCCTTCTCTCTCCCTAGTTTTTAATAGAAGCAGGATGGAACTGTTCTGCATTAAGGTGTAAAAATGTCATCATAAAACATTCAATGTGAAGCTAAGTTTTTACACCAGTATTTGACATTAAAGTGACTTTCACTCCAGTGAGTTTGTCTCCTGGCTGTTTCCTTCACTTTGCTGCAAACAATTTATCTTTTTTTGCACATAAAGACTATTTTCCCCCATCTCTTGGGGAAGTAGGTGTGTTTAACATCTGTATTTTGGCTCCATATAATACACTCAATGGCCCAGTCACTCATGGCAGGAGGTAGTTTCCCTTGTTTATGTTGACCTGGGACTGCTGTTTTGAGGCATCCTGGGTTACATGGCTAATGCCTTAGCTGGGTCACATTGAGGTCAAGCTTTCTATCCCCTGGAGGTCAGAAGTTCTGACATCTCTGTGGATGTAACAGCAGCCGCGTCTGAAATAATTGATATGAACTTTTGATCTGGACAATAGCCATTACAGCAACTTTTACTTTACTTTTTATTGTTTATTAACTGATGTTGACTGATGCTGAGGATTTGGTCACAAGTCATCTTTACAGTTCAAAATGACAAACTGCCTATTAATTGCATGGCTAACACTGCCTTAAAAATACAAGTAATGAGTCAAAGTAATGAGTTTGATTTACTCATATGTATATATATATATATATATATGTATATATATATATATATATATATATATATATATATATATATATATATATATATATATATATATATATATATATATATATATATATATACATACATAAACTGGGCTTGTGTGTGAGGGTGGTCATTGTTGGGGAGGCAGCCTTTACTGTATACCCAGTACCCTTAATGAAAAAGAAAACTATTTCTTAAACCATGTAACTTCTGTTGCAGACACTAGCTTCTTACTACCATCTCCTGAACAAATCCCTTTAGTTAGTGATTCTATTTTTGAAATTTTGACCATGAGCCTGGTTCTGCTGGAGGTTTCTTCCTCTAAAGGGAGTTTTTCCTCTCCACTGTTGCCTAAAGCTTGCTCAAATGGGATTGTTGGGTTTTCTATGTCATTTTCTATACAATTATACTCTGTAAGGTCTCAAACATCATACTGTAAAGTGCCTTGAGATGACTTCGGTTGTGATTTGGCGCTATTTAGTATATATAGTGTTGATCATGCAATTTTTGCTTGTCGTCTTCTACCTCTCCTTCTATCTCCCTGACATCCCCATCTGCCTCATTATGTATTGTCGAGTTGAGTATTTTCGATGTCAGCTCACCCTTTGGAACAGTCCTTTCAATGATGGTGAAGTTAGCAGAAAAGCCTTCCTTAGCAATGGCGCTGTCAGTGTTGATTGTCAGTGCCAGGATACCTGTGTAGGAGATGATCCTGCCTGGAGTGTTCTGTCCACAGTACCTCCCAATGTATGGACCGACTGGATATAGGAGAAAAAAGCACAAATTTTACTTTGGTTAAAATTAGGTTAGCTCAGTATTTTATCTGTTTGCAACAGCCATGTTACACATGGATTTAACTACTAACTGACTAATGTGAAAACTTGTGTCAGTGTGGTGTGGCACTGGTTGCATTTTTGACCCTGTAACAATGTGATTGAAATGACTCACTGCAATGTTTTGGTTTTAAGGGACCCGATTATTATAACAGACACAAAGAAAATAGTGAGGAGTTTATTGTAATCAAATAAACAATTAATCAAGGCAAAGGCAAGGTCCAGGGTGCAACAAGGTCTGACAATATAGGGCAAAAGCTAGGCTAGAAACAAGAACTAGTGATGCCCATCTGACACCAATGTGCATATACAAGCTTCAAATTTGCAGCTGCATTTTTCAACCACTGCTTCAAAGCTTGGTGTGGAAAAAAGACATGTGGCCGATGGCGTCTGAAGCAATCAGTCCTTTGTATGTATCACAAGACTGGTTCAAACCAGTCGATACTGTTTTGTAACACAGGATTCAACAGGTTCCTTGGTGTGTAATAGCACTATATAGTCACTCAAAATAATGCACAATATGTTTCACTAAGCACACCTCTCCCAACAACTATACTACATACATTTATAAAATCAATCAATCAATCTTTACAAAAAAGTATGTACATTATTTACACAAACCCAAGTTACACTCATCACATACAGTGTATCCAGAAAGTATTAATCCAACCTGATATAGCTTGAGAGGTACTGCAAAGAAGAATGAGAGAAACAACCCAAAAATGAGCATCATACACAAAACGACTTGAGGCTATAATTGGTGCTAAAGGTGGCTTAACAAAGTATCAAGCAAAGAATTTATTTGACTTTTACTTTTAATATAAAAAGATTTATAAAAGATTTCAAACAAACGTCTTTGATATTGCCATTATAAGATATTGTTTGTGGAATTTGGAGGAAAATTAAAGAATTTAACCCATTCTTTAATAAGTCTGTAACATAACAAAATGAAGAAAAATTTTAGAGCTGTGAATACTTTCTGGATGAACTATATTTATTAATTTATTCATTAAGACATTGTTTTGCTATCTCTTATTTTGCCACTAGAAATTACTGAAACAAATCTTGAATCTAGAATTAACCAATTTCCAAGACAATTTATGAAGATCTGCTGATTAAGGTGCATGAGAAGAGGTAGAACACAGGTGAGGCTGATTAAGGTGCTTAGTGTTAAGGAAAGTGGTAACTGGACCAACAGGGGCAAGACCAGACAGGGATAATGACAACTCACAGCATTCCATACCTGCTTGTCCAGTGAACCCAAAAATAGATAAGCATAATAGGGAAAGCAAAAGAGCACAATGGCCTTGCTTTATGCCCATGCTGTTTGCTATAATCCATTCACCAACATTTGCGTGTTTAGGTACCTGCATCTTCTCTGTGATTAGTAATGCTTGGTTCAGCAGCAAGTGACAGTCCTGCCTCTCTGCAGAATCCTGTCATCCAAAACACGCCTCTTCCAGCCTAGCTTAGATTCATCTTTATAGCCCAGGTGAGTATGTGCTTTTAAATCCACTATGGCCTGAACTGAACAAAAAAAGCTCCCTGGATTATCTGCATGACTACCCAGTGATATGAACTTTTAAAGAACATGCCTTGAACTCTGCATTCTGCCTTTCTTTTCATTCTACTGAAAGATGAGGGATTTGGGAGGTTTGACATTCCTAGTGTGTCATGAAGACCTGCATTTGGCTGGGCATCTTCCACCTCTGTACACTGACTCCAGTAGGTAGTATGCTTCCAGCCTTCTGTGCTAATCTACTACTGATTCAGAAGTCACTGCTGGGACCACTTGAAAAAAACAACACACTATGTTCTTCTAACACTAACAAAGTTGTAGTGTTCTGTTTCAGTGAGTGTTGGATTAATGAGATGTTCTCCCAGGGACCTGTTGTACATTTGTAAAAATATATCTTAAAAAGGTGATGATAATGTGGTATATTCTCCTGAAAAGAATCTGTGAGTTACTGTTAACCTTACACTTGGAACGACAAGTTACTGTGCACCAGGTTGAACGGTACTAAAGATAAAATTCTTAGAATTTTCAGTCACTGGTAGTTGAGAAATGCTTGCATCTTGGCTGTGTTGGAAGAACGAAGTGAGTTCATTAGCTAAGTTCAAAGCCAGAGTTTGAGTTATGGAAGCGTTGCTTTGAGCACTGCTCACCCTGCAATCACCGTCTCTTACCTGCTGATTTTATAGATGGATTTGTGAATGCTATATTAAGGCCGTATTTTATTAAGTGTCTAACTCTAGCTCATCTCAGTGACCTGTGTTGGCTCTTAAACATTTTTTCTATCTGGGGAGAAGCACAGGGAAATTTCCTTTTAGAGACATTTTCTTGCAATTGTATTCTCTGTGAATCAGGGTAAAAAGATGCAGCAACTTAAATATTATCTTTCCTATACTAGCATTGATACTTTTTCTGTGTCGAAATTGAATGGGATTACATTTTCTAGCATCCACCATAAATTTCTTGTTATAGTATCTCAAGTGAGGCTGTAGCATCAAAAGCCCAGTGGTTAATGAATTAGCAAGGGGGTAGATTTTGTTGCACTATGTTTTTGTTTGTTCTTAACATACACATTTCCACTTTAAATTACAGGTACTGAGAGTAGGTATGACTGACACAGACGATTTTCTCACCTCCTGGGAAACCGTCCCAAATCTCAAGTCTGTCATAGCGGCAGAATACGCCAGCAGGGGGGGTCAGGTCCGGTTCCAGCTCGAAGCTCTCAAATTCCAAAATGATCTCAGACATCTTTGGGGCTAAGATCATAAAAGTGCAGTCTAGGTTGTTGGGGTACTTCTCGGGGAAACCAGGTGACTTTATGACACCACTGTTAGATGTGAAGTTCCTGGAGCATTCAGGACCTGCAGGTAGGAGAAAGGAAGGAAATGAGATTGGAAGTGAGATAAAGGTAGACAAATCATGTATCTGTATTGTATGTATACGTATACAATGACAATAATGATATTCTATTCCGGTTTATTGTCTGGAGGATGGCATTTGTCCCCTGGGTGAAAGACCACAATGATACTTTTTCTATTTGTTTCTACATCTGAGGTTTAACTTCTTTCAGTTGACCAGAACAGATTTGCTCTGGTCTTCAAATAATCCAAGCACTAGATGGTTACCCAAAATAGCATACTGTATCAGAACTAATGCAGATTGTCTATAATATCACAGCAGGATTAAATTAATCAATTAACTTCTAATAACTTTTTATGTATGACTACAGGTGAAATATACTGTATGTACAAGTACAATAGCTTATTCTTTGTTTAGTTTATGTATCTTACCATCAGCCATCATCGTTTTTTTTGTGGTCTTCATTAATGTGAGACCGAACCAGGGATACGCATCCCCCCTTAATCCCCCTCCCCAATGAAGAGGCACAGTACAGACAGCAAGAAATAGAGTAGCAATAGAAGACAGAGTGCTCTGGTAGGTCATTCTGGCAAGATAATCAAAACACGGATCTTTTATATCTATTGTCTCCACATGGGAGGGCTCTTGTCCCCAGTTCCTTTTTCTATATCCATAATGTTTTGCACTGATGTCTAAGTGTGGGAGGGGGCAGCTGCACTTTTCTGTGGTAGTGTCTCTACACATAGCACTTGGAGGGTATGCATCTCTGCTGGCATGGAGCTTCATGAGAATGAACTGTAGCTTGTTGAGAGCTAAATGCTAGCTGCCTGCCGCTCATTCACTCTCTGTCTATCTCTAGTTTTATGGCAATTGTTGGAGTCTCTTCATGGGGATTTCATTGGCTTAGCAGAATGGGGAGAAAGAGTTAAAGAGCTAAAAAGTTTTAGTATTGAAGGTAACATACACAGCTATATATCGGAATACTGGGTACTTAATACATCTAGTAGTCTGACATATTCTTTTAACAGCTTTTTCAGCCTTAAGGGTGCAAGGAGCCTGCAGAGGACATGTCATTTTCCTGATGAAACATCCACCAATTCTTTGTAAGCTGTTGCTTTAGGTGCTAAAAATGACCCAGAGACTGGGAGTTAATCATTAGAACAACTTTGTGCCAAGGAACAGGCATTAAATGTGACAGCCTGTCATTATTTTCATTTTTAAATCTGCCTTGCACTCCCTTTCCTCACATCAACTCACTTTTTTCCATCTATCCATTCCTCTCTCTTTCCTGAGTCTGGCCAGAGCCAGAACAACTGACAGTGTTGTTCTTGTACTGCTAAGTAAATCAGCACTGTTTATGTTTCATGTAGTCCTCTGGCTAGTCATTAGACCCTCTACCCCCAACATCTAACACATTTCTTTTCTTTCCCCTTCACTCTGCTCTTATTGTTCACTGACAGAGGGTTAATCACAAGTATAGAAAAAACTCTTTTAACACCAAGTCAAACATTAACCTGGAGCCTGTGGGATGTTATTGAAACAGATGGAAAATCAGGTTTATCCATACTCAGTCTCATGCACCGAGGTAGTGCACTATGACATGGTATCTGGTGTACTGGTGGTGGGGGGGTTAGCATCCCATAAAAGAGATTTTTTGTCTTAGGTTTCCATGATTGGTGTGTGTGTAGGTACATGTGTGTGTCCATGCAACCATAACCTCTATTAGACTCCACCCAACCCCCAAACACACCTTGAATGTGTTCTCACAGCGTAAATCTGCCTTCATCACAATAACATGATGAGCGTTGTGTTTTTCAGCGTAAGAGCAACACCTATTCTGATGAGTAATGGGAGAAGAAGATGAGCTTGTGTGTGTATGCGAGTGGAAGTGAGCAGAGGCAGAGCTGGGCTTACCTCTTCACTCACTTCAGTGGGCTATTTAGGACTGCCATAATGAATGTTTGTTGGTTGTTCATCATGCTTTTCTTTCATAGTGTATTGCTATCTGGAAGTCACAGGCATGCGTCGAGACATACATGATTACAACTAGCTTGCTAATAATTTCCTTTCCTTTAAAAAAATCATAACCCTACTCTTTTTATCTCATTTCCCTCCATGACCTAACTCTTGCCAGACCTCAGCCAGTGATGTGAGGCTGCCAATTTGCAGGACATAAAATAAATATCCCATGCTAATTAAGATGGTTGGTTGGGATGAGGAGTAGAGACTGATGTGGAAGTGGCCTCAGAGAGCTGCAAAACAACCTGTTCTCTTCCAATTAGACACAACCACTGATGAAAGACTGGGCTATTAATGCCAGCGTTTTGGAGTGTGTGTTAAAACATATTTTCACAGTTTACAGCTTAAATGGATAACATTGTTCATGTAAATATACTTGTAATGGTTAGGAGTGCAGGTTTACATATGTGTAGCTATGTAGACTTGTTTTTAACTCAGGAAGAAAATCTGTATCAATCCCTGAGGGCAACTTCCAGTGACAACCATCCTGCACACTTTACATTTCCCTTCATTGGAATGCAGTGTATGCATCCTTATCCTTTATCCGTTGTCAGAGCATCTGTGTATCATCATTAATATTACAAATGTTTGCCAAAGAATATTTTTCTAACTAATACCCTTCTTGTTGATAAGCACTTTTAATCAGCTACAGTAGCTCCAGAAACATTCATGCTGTGTTACAGTTTACACACTTTATGGGTTCAAGATAACATTTTAGTTTTTTTCACCATTAGTCTCCACTGAGGCCATCTGTTAAGGTTGCTTTACTTTCCGAGATATATGTATGTGGCAAATCCCACAGTTCACATCTGCTTCTCGGGACAAAACCAAAGTCATGAATCCAAAGAAAGCTTTGTAGATCTTGGTGATGAAATTGTTGGCTATCTGGCCAGGGATGGGAGGACCTGTAGCACTCCCATCAGTCAGATTGTTATGGTTAGTTAAAAGCCATTTAGAGTAACATGTGCACATACACAACAGTACAACACTGACCTGAAGCATATAGCCAAGACACAGCTGAAAAGTCATTAAGAGTTACTGAGTATTGATTGATGGGAAAATAATAATTCTAGCCATCTAAGCTTAAATATTTAACATGACAAAGTGTGACAAAGTGAAGTTATGTAACTACTTTTTGATGCCACTGTAGATTTTTACCTCTCTTTCTGCCTGGTACTGTCTTGCAATAACAAAGAAGGATGTTAATTGATCTCAGAGCCTGTTCTTCAAAACAGAGTAAACATAGCATAATTAGGTCCTGGATCCACTAAGAAATCAGAACAGCCATGATGCTTTTCTCCCCAGGGGGATGGAGCTGCGTGGTAAATACCCATACAAAATAAATTCAGTACATCTGTTCATCCTTTAATGTACAGCCTCATTCCTTCACAGCCCTGGTTTTCCTTTTTTGATGTATTCCATAGATGAAAAAAGACCGATTCTCAGCTCTCTATTCTTTACTTTACTATCATATTTCTTGTGAGGTCTGTACTTCCTCATATCTACGAGAATGTTTAGCAGTTTCTCTCTCTGGGCCACTAACATGCCACATTTATAATCAGTCCTGGCTAATAGCTGAGTCTATGAAATACCCTGCTAATATGGAGAATAATGTAGACAATTTATCTAGCCTATGAAGGGGAATAGAGCAGTGTTGATGAGTGTGTGTATGTCAGGGTGGAGTATCGCTTTGATCTGGTACATGGGCCCACAGTCCACCAGCTGCCCTGGTGGAGTGTGGTGATACACACATACCCAGATACATAAACACAAGCACGAACACACACTAGCTCAGATTAAAGGGAAGGAGGGACCTTGCAGGGCCATTCATCTTGTCTGAGGTCAAAGGGGTTTATCCTATAGAGTGCTACTAAAGTTAATTAATGAAAGCAGTCTGCAGCACCTCTCTGTCCTCTAGTTACTCTCCAGATGTGTGTTGTCCTCATCCTGTCAAGCCAAACAAGAAAGGGAGCCAAACAACAGGACATCCCTCCACATGTTCTAATTTGACAGACACCATATTAATGCAAACACTGATTTCACCATATATACTTTAATTTAATTGACATTACTTTGTAGAAACCTGTTTTCACTTTGACATTAATGAGGTATTTCTCTGAAATGTGTTAAAGTTGCCAACTTTTATTGACCGTGATTGATTTATAATGTCAATAAAAGGATGAAACATCCAAAGGGGGTGAATACTTTTATAGGCATTGTATGTTGTTAATCATACCTGATTCCCTACTAAAATCATAATAAAAAACAAATCAAAACAAATCATAGAATTAGGCATTGAGGCTCTTTCTTGCCAGATTGTCAGAATTATTAGTCTTGTTTTCATACTGGATTCTACTTTGTTGATGAAGTAATCTAGAGGTGAAATCATTTGTGATGTAAGTTTGAACAAAAGATTACATCGATCATTTGAATATCAACAAATCACAACTATCTATATTTTATAATAAATATATTAGTGCAATCAAAACATAAACAAATCATCAAGACACCATCACAAACAGAATATTAGGCCACCCACCTGTTTTAAAGATCTCATATCGAATGGAGAAACCTGCTCCATGAGTCTCATAGTCAGACACAAACTTGATGAAGAGCTGGTTTCCAGAGGAGATGACTGGAGAGGGGGCAATCTTCCCGCAATACTTCCCCACCAGCTGACCATTCTCATCCACACCGTCTCGCACCTCCACATAGTCATATCTAAACATGACAAAAGAAAGAGAAGCAGCGTCAGTTTGTATTGTGCTTTTTTTTTTGTCCTGCATAGATTACTGCTGTGCTGTTTGAACTGTGCATGTGGACTAAGAACTCAGCAGCATTGTGCAACAAGGCGCAGAGCTGGATGTACTTTCCGAGGAGACTCAGGTCCTTCAATGTCTGCAGCACCATGCTGCGGATGTTTTATATGTCTGTGGTTCCAGTGTCATCTTCTATGCTGTGGTCTGCTGGGGCAGCAACATGAAGGTGGCAGACACTAACAGACTAAACAAACTGATTAGGAGGGCTGGCTCTGTTCTGTTCCACAGAGCGCCACAGGAGGTCCTTTCTACCTGTGGCCATCAATCTGTACAATTCCTCCCCCCTCTGTAAGGGGTGTCTTATAATTGCTGTAATTCCACCATGGACTATAAATATTGACCCATTTTCATTCATCTATTTTACATATTCTGTACATATATTGAGTTTTCTTTATGATGTTATTAGGTATTTATGTTGGTGTTGGATCTTTTCTGGTTGTGGTTCCCTTTCTTTTTGTCTGTGTAGCAAACAACTGTAATGAGACCAAACTATTTCCCTCTGGGATTAGTAAAGTTTTTTGAATCCTGAATCTTCAATGTATGATAGCAGCATTGAGGTCAGGTTCATGTAATAGTTTGAAGTAGGTCTGGGAAGAGGAGACATGACTAATGACATGTTTTGACTGTTAGTGATGGTGTAAGAAGTTTTTCTTAGTTCAGGTTTTCACTGTTACTAACTGCTCAAAGTGTTGTTTGTGGCAAAATCTCGATGCCCTACAGCAGTGGTACATCAAGAAACAAATAAAACACTACAATGCACACAGACAGTAAAATCAGTTTTGATGTTTTTAGTATAATTAACCCCATGTCTGCAAGCACATTCAGTCACACACATGCTCTTTCTATGTCCTCAGAAATACGTGGCCCCTGGCCAAAGGGGCCTAGATTCATAGTTTTGCTTGATTTCCAAATTACTGTCAAAACATCAGACCTCCTTAGCAGTTCTGAACTCATTTAATTCTCAGGATTTCACATAAATTGTTCATTTACACTTTGACAGCTCATGGTGGGCCAAGTGTAAGGCCGATGGGGGCCTGACATGTATCCACAGCACCCTTTCCCACTTAGTCCTGTGTAAACAGTTTGCTACATCTGCCTCACATTCAAACAACATATTTATCAAATTACTAGTGGTAATCGGAGGGAGGGATGCCTGTGTGTTCAAATGTAATAAAAAATATTATGGGAGGAAGTGGGAGTATGCTAGTTGAAAGGGAAGACTGGATTTAACTAAATGTGACACTTCTGGATGTCTTTGAAGTTGGGTCCTCCTCTGAGAAGATATCTTTCTGCTCAGACACAGTGGTCCAAGATAATATGGAGCTGTCAATATGCAAGTGTATAATTTGATAACATTTGGCCCTTTGGAATTTTTGTGTGTGCCATCTGTGTCTAAATGAAGCTGTTAGTTTGAAACCTCTTTTCATGACCCAAAACTGGATGGAAAGATATGCTTTCCTCCACTTGAGCTTGTCAATTTTTAGATTAAAGATTCAAAATTCAAAAAACTTTAATAATTAAGTAATAATTAATAAATAAAATTGTTTAGCTTAGTCCTCTTGTCACTGTGTAAAAAAAAAGAAAACTCGGCTGGGTGTCATTTCTCTCTGCTTCAGACCAGGTCTTCTGTCTCTAATCTCACTAGCTCCACCAGCTGTAGCAGCAGCCTTACTAGGCTGACACAACCTTTGTTGTTTTCAACAACTTTATCAGCTGCAGCTCAGTAGAAAATACTAGATTGACATGGTGTTTACAATGTAGTCCCTCCCACCTTTGCTTTGTGGCTAAAAGGCCAGGGACTTATTTATTATTTAGTTTAAAGGGATCCCCTAAAGCGGGGACCAGGTTTCTGTTGTTAAGATGTTACTGTCTAGTTTAGTTTAGTTGCTGAGGCAATTATTTGTGATGAAAGCATATCAGGTCTGACCAAAGATACAAACCCATGCATATATGCAAAATTATTTTCACCTGTCTTCTTAATATTATTTGAGAAGATATACATACAGTATTCATTCAACAAAGTTGAAACATATTATAAAACAATACATCTGTGAGTTTTCTACATCTTTTGGTTCCCAGCTCACAACAGAGCATCGATCTTTCTGTGGCCCTGAACTGTTTTATCAGAAAACTTAAAATTCACCTCAGAGCCTCTTTCACTGCAGCTATCTGACTTCCCTTGCAACTGCTAAAAGCTGAGTGCTGCCTAACACCTAAAAATGGATGTAGAGATACCTCACTGACATGAAGAAGGACAGAGGAGCGAGATGCAGTAGAGCAAAGCAAGTCTTTGTGCGTGCAGTTTTGCTGTTTGTGTGCCTGACTTTAAAGACTCATTAAAGAAGTAGCCAAATTAAAGGAGTAGTCTTATTAGACTTGTAGATGGAAGAGATAATACACCCTGGAGGTCCTCACTGTGTTCTATGTGTGGAGAAAGAAATTAAACAACAAAGAAATGAAGGAAGAAAGACTTAAGATCTCGATTTGTGCCTAAATGACTCACACCAGCCAGAACTCTAGTGGTTCTGCACCACTGGGTTCACACTCTTGATCCAAGCCTTCTTTCATCATCTGAAATACATTATGGTAAATGCTTGTCAGGACAGTTTGACACCTCTAAAAACACTAATGTTGCAAGTTGTATTAAATGTAGTTCGATTCCATTGCTCTAAACACCTGTAGGGGCTCCATTCAAGGGATGAGAGTCCATAGGGAAGACAGAGTATGGTTTACAATCTCCATCTAGGATCAGAAAAGAAGAACATGAACATGGCCTACTTTTAACCCCCAGATGGTCCCACATCTTCTTGTCAAATTAAACTTAGTGTCCTCTCCTCAAGGGACTCTGTGGAGATTTTTTATATTATATTATTGTTGTTGTGACTGTTCTTCTTCCTTATAACAATACAAACCAGTGAGCCATGGACCTAGTCATCTGTCTAGTATGCTTTGCGTCTGGGTGGGCCTGCCAACATGCCGCAGTACACGCACACAGCTGCTGCCTACCACAGCCAAGTTTGCTAATCCAGGCGGAAAATAAATGGAGAAAAGACGGAGTTAGAGGGGCATTAGGTGGGGGGTGTATGTAATTCTCAATGACTTTCGCTTCACCAACTCAAATGTATTAGCTTAATTTCTTTTTTCAGGCACATAGAGAAAGCAATCCTCTAGTGTCAAATGAGAACATTAGCCCAGCGAAGCCATATAGCGACAACCTACTGGCCTAACAATATACCATTTACTGTATAGATATCACCAGAAGCTCTCCCATGAAAATAATCTGTCCTCCTTTTTTAAATGTCTGCTTTATATGGTCCTACAAAAGCAGTACGCTGTGACAGAAGGTATAAGCCTTGTACAGCTGTTTAGATTTCTATTTCAGACTATTTATAAGCTTCAGCTACAGTGGAAAACCCTAGATTACCCATTGTTCAATGTGGATAGATAAACAATTGCCATACCTTTTTCTCTAGCTTTTCTCTTTCGGTGGCTGTACTATAGGTAACTTGCTCAAAATACTTCACAAAAACATGTCATCTACAACTATTCTACACGTCACAAGTTACAGTGGAAAGCCCTAAACAATATACTGGGGACAACTCTGTGAGGCCCAGTGAGACTTAGCAGGAAAGTGCCTTGTTGTCATCTGTGAGAAAACTCCAGCTGGGGACATAATATGTTAATAAACTGTCATGTGGGGCCCCAGCAAAACATATTTAACATTTGTATGAGGGAGACTGAGAGAACAACAAGTTGCCTTTCTCCTAACGCTTTCAAGTGCAATTACCCCAGTTACTTTGGCAGACAACAACAAAAAATCAGGTGTCTGTCTAAACACCACTTACTTGATAATGAAGATTTTTATTGGAGGGCAAGACCATCTGATTAAAGCAGAACTTTTTTAAATGTCAGGGCCTCTTCGGATGTATATTCATATTCATATTCATATTCATATTCATATTCATATTCATATTCATATTCATATTCATATTAATGTAATATGTTTAGATGCCGTGGCTGTTTGTGATGTTATGGTGGCCTTTGCCACATGTTTGAAAAGCATATTTGCTTTCCTAAACAGCTATTATTATTAGCATTGATAGATTTAGCTGTTTCCATCCATTAGCCCTCCTAATTACACTGTCACCAACAATCAAATTAATGAATGTGGCTATTTAGACTTATTGCATCCCCCTTCTCTTTCTACAACATGCACAAGAATCCTTTATTCAGAAATACGAGCACAGGAAATGATCACAAAAGCTCCCACTGTTTATAGGCCAGACATTCAACTTCTTATGTGCAGGACCTAGTGCATTTTGAACCCTGCAACGCTCTAATATGTTCAGCTGACTGGCTTTCTGTTTGACTATAACATACCTACAGGAACAAGGGGTGGGGTCCATATTCTTTTCTATTATGTATACTCCTTCCATCATTAAATTTGCCTTGCATGACTAAAGACTATAAACCAGCAGACCACCACAATGTGATTATAGAAATGCTGTACTATGTTAGTAGTTCAATCAAAACACATTTGCTTTCTGTTTTTTGCCATCTTTTAGGTCCTTACACTGAAGGTGCAAATAATTCTTCCAGAAAGCTGTATATAAAAGCCGCAGTTATGATCAGAGATGATAATATTTGTCTATCCACATCTTGTTATTCTTACTACTGCATAAATGAGTAAATATCATTAAATATGAACCCCCACATGGCAAAATGGAGCTACAAATTTTGCACTTTTCCCCTGTTAAGGGGATTCAAAAATGAATTGCTCAGCATACATGCATGCATACCAGCGCTTCATATGCATCTTAGTGCAGACAAACAAAACAAATATGCAGACTCTTAATCCAGTTTTTCAAATTAAGAAATCAACCCTTGGGGTACATTTCTAAGACACATGTAATAGAAGTGACGTCACAGTGTAATGGCCATGTAATCGTCTTTTAAACTGAGAGCTATTATGCAACATGTCAGCTATACTGTACTTTATATCATGAAATCTAGCTTCTAGACTTTGGCAACACTGACTTGATTTGCAATGGGCCAAAAAAGCAAAACATGAAGTCTGAAAGATAGAGGGAAATAAAGTAAAACAATAAGGTGGGATGAAAAGACCACTGAGAAAGAAAGAAAGGGAGAGAGAGAGAAAGAGAATTATGCTAGCCCATTTCTGGGGCCATTACAGGAAGCAATTGTTTCCATTTGTCCCACCTTGACATTTGAGAGGATCTCTGATTACACAGGAAAGAGGAGCAGACACATGTGATTGAAGAGAGAGACCTCTACAGGGGTCTTTAGCACTGCTCTGCTGATATGTCAATGTTTCAGCAATCAGTCAAGGGTAGAAGTAAAAAGGCACTGGACAAATAAGGTGGTGCGGAAGAATACTGGAAGAATAAGGTGGTGCGGGACACCAGGGCTGAAATGTACTTTGTCTTTTTTTTTTTACATATTGCCTTCTTCCTGTTCTCGTCAAATACTCACGCTTTGGGACACCTGCAAGACTTATTTACATGGATACAAGTAGGAAGGCAGGGCGCACAGGTTACTCAGACTTACTGTGTAATTGACTTATTGTGCTTCTCCCTGTTCAAAACATGCTGTTTTAGGACAATGCCTAGATACCCACAAAAGACTAGATTCACAATGCTAATCGGATTAACAAAATAAAATTAATTAAAGAGTATCATATCATTTATTATGTATATCACAAAAAGGGTATGTTGACAGCTCTAGATGATGTTTTATAGACAAGGAAAAACTGCCACACTCTTTAAAATTGAGGGGCAAATACATAGGCAATCTTATACTGTATCTGTTTATGATGATTTGAGAAGCTAGCGGTGCTCCCTGTCAGGTAATAAGGTGTGTATACAAAGAATATGCTGCATTCATAAAGGGAAAGAGGAGCTGAGGGTGAGAGTGGTGGAGGAAGGGGAAGGAGGAGGGCAGTTGAGGCTGAGGTCAACTGGAGGTAAAGCTTTGGGTGCGGTTTAAAACTCTCTGTTCTCAAGAATGGAAAGCAAGAAAGAAAGACTGGCTGTTGGGAAAGATAGAATGAGTATGAAGACATGTGGGTTCAGACGTC
The DNA here is from genome assembly GCF_900324465.2 of Anabas testudineus. Classification (NCBI taxonomy): domain Eukaryota; kingdom Metazoa; phylum Chordata; class Actinopteri; order Anabantiformes; family Anabantidae; genus Anabas; species Anabas testudineus. The sequence goes on from NC_046611.1 coordinate 32,752,324, forward strand.
CATATACAGATTGAAGGACCAGAAACAAAAGAGAGAAATTGTAAAAAAAACCTGCTAAAATAGGTAGTTGGCAAACGTTTGCTTGCTAAAGATTCAGTAAAGCACACTCTCTGTCTCTCTAAGATTTGTTTACAAGGCTCTGAAATGAGTAGGAAGCTTAAGATGAATGGTGGCAATAACTGCACTGGGAATTATTCAGTTAAACAACCCATCCACTCCCCCTACAGTCATCTTTCTTTTCATTTGTTTCTTTTTATTTTTCTGTTCCCTGCAGCCTGTGGAGGCAACAGGGGGCTGGGCCAGAAGTTAAGGCTCAGTGCTCAATGACCCGGTCATCTGGCTGGACATGCAGCTACTTGGCTGAAAGTGAGACAGCGAACATGAGAGAGTGTTGTGCAGAACTTGGATGTCCCCTTCAGTTTAAACAGCCAGTAGCAGCCACACCTGTCCTTTAACTACAGTCCAAACTTTGAGACAAAACAAGCTATTTCTGGTTCCTAACAAAAGAGAGAGAACAAAAGTGCTTACAATGGGCACATACAGAATTGGCTAACATAGTCAGTTGATTGGTTGTTTCCAGATTCAGGCAGAGTGCTTTGAATGTTGAACAACCGAATATCTAATATTTATTACTACATCACCATCATTGTGATGGTTGTATTGTTCTCACTGTGTGCAAATAACACAGATTTTCCAATGATGCAGCACTTTAGAGATATGCAGATATGCAGAGCTATGAGAGCCACATGCGGTGCATGTCTTCTATGGAGCTGTCCAGCGAGACTGAATACTTGGCATTACAGGGCTAATCTAAGTGTTGATGGCCAGCCAGTCCTTGCCAGCATTTGGATGTCAAGGTGACTCTTCAGTTCCTGGCCCCAGAATACAACCTTCCAGCCAACTAGCAGACCATCTCTCTAGTAACAGTCTCTTCTTCTGCTTCCTGGTAAGATTGTGTGGGGAACGGGATAAGTATGGATTCAGAAAAGATGCTTTCTTGTCACTATGTAGACAGGGGTCATCCTGGAAAATTCATGTTCATACATGAACAGATGAGCAAATTATTGTCTTAATCAAATCAGATCTGGGCAACTTTTGTATGTTGTTGTACATTCAATCGAATCTCTGACAAAACAGCCGCTTTCAAGATGTTCAGACCAGCTCGTTTTCCTTCTGTCATCCAGTGAGTGTTGGCTCTTCTCAGCTGGCAAAAATAAGTGTGGAGAACAGAAACAACAAATGTGGCTAAACAAAGATATGGATACAAACCGGAATGTGAATCATCAACACAAATAAAATTGCATTGAGCGTTAAAGCTCATAATGTTAACGTAGCCTAATAACACTTTCAGCACCACCCTTCAAAAGGATGATGCAACAGGATGAATTTACAACCCTTGGAATTAGTGTTATTTAATAAAATAATAAAAACTGTGATAAAAAATGCATTAGTTGTTGCGACAGAAAAGAAAAGCCATTACTAATGTTGTCTATTTAGTGAGGAGAGATCAAGCAAAGAGTAAGTGATTCTGAGTGGGTCTACTGTAAGTCAATCAGAGAACAGTGGGGTACTATCCATCAATCACTGTCTGCTCGCCACCATGAACAAATCACATCAAGTTGAGTGGTGGAGAAACACTAGTGGTCTACAGCCTGCTGTGCACATACACAGTGACCGAGAATGACCCTGGGCATGTTGAACTATAACAGGAGGGTCCTTGGCTTTACTTCCTACCTATATACCCTCTTACCAACTGCAAACAAACTTTGCTCCACCTTGCTTGATTGTTTGAATAAAAAACGCTGTGTCGCTGTGCCCCACTCTCCCACTTGCCATCCTTTATGCATGCCTTCTATGGAGCAGACCAACTAACACATCAAAATTATGAGCCCCATTCAGGGTTAGAATACTAAATGAAACATGTTTGACAAACCTAAACAAGTTGTATTAGAGTGTCCAGAGCTGGATAAATAAGACTCTGGGAGATACTTGAAAATAATCCCTCCAGACTACTGCTCTGCCACCCACATATCATGAATTCAAATTATTCCTCATTCATTCACCCTCCCTATCAGGTGATTTTCCATAGCACCTCATAAACTCAGAAATCTGCGTTGGATGGGAAGAAAAAAAGGCAAGCCAGGAAAACCTGTTGCTAATTATAAGTGAGGCAGAGACCGGGAAGAGGGTGTTTATTGCCAACTATCCTTTGGAAACAGAAACACATAATTGATTTACAGCTTTAGTGTTTTTCATTGATGCTCTGAGAAAATAAGTATGATTTCCTTGCAGTAAATAGATGCGTACCCAGAAGCAGAAATTAGATTTCCAAAGGTCGTGAACCTCCATACAGCTCCTTTTTGAGCAATGTGTTTTGGATAATAAAAACTAAAACAGCATACAACTGTTCTGTATCTCTAAGATATGTGGGCTGCAGCTCCATACCCCAGGAAACTTCCATTTAGGGAAGCTTGTATTGGTTTGGGACTGGAAAGAAAAACAAGCAGATGAAAAAAAGAATTCAGCAGGCATGTGCCAGAAACGGCCAAGCAAAAGGAAGCCACAAACTGAAAAGAAAAGCAAAACAAGCATACACATGAGATTGGATGCTTCTGTGCTGTCACAGACACTGTTTGCGACCAGTACTTAAAATCCAGGGGGTTATGAGCATAAGCCTTGTTTCGTTTCTTTCTCTTTATCTCTCTCCTTCATTCCTCCTTTTCTACTCCTTTTCTGTGAAGTGAACCACCCTCCTGCTGTGAGGTAGAGTGGCTCACCTCCCAGTTGTAGTCAGGTTGTGCATGAATCAAAGTAGTGACAGAGCAGCGGGGAGGATGGCAGATGCCATGGCCAGAAAGCTTTTCAATCAGGCTGCCCTTCCAAGCCATGGCCAAGGTGAACCACTTTACTGCTGAATAAAAAAAGGATCCTCAACACACTACTGCATACATACAAGCACATGTGTGCAGACCTCCTTTAATCTAGCCAATTACCTGGGGGAATAACATTTTAGATTTAACAGAGATGTAGAAGAAGAAAAATTGTGATTGCAGTGAAGGTCAAGGGTTTTCTGTTACAACGTCAATGTCAGCAGCCCTGTCTTTTCTGCCATCTGGTTAATTAACATGGAACAAATATCAGCATTGCAGCTTTGATTTGCTTTGAGTTCAGTTCTGTAAATAAAAATTTAAGATTGGGCTTCTCGGTGGAGATTTTACTGTGCGGACAAAATAAGGTTCAGTATTATGCTTTCAAACAACTGATATTCAAAGTAGACTGCTCTTGTTGCTAATTTATTTCCAGGTACACAGTTTCAAAAGTAAGTTTTGGTATAATTTGATTTGCATTGTTATGAATAGTGGGAATCTATTGCTGTGGAAATTCCAGGTGCATAACTTAACCTGGAAGTTAAAAGAAGTGCTGTTGCACTCTTTATTTTTCGAGCATAGAGCTTTGTCTGACATGCTATGAACTATATTCATTCATATGGATCTCCACCAATCAGTGTCACTCCAAAGCCCCATCCCATCAGCCCCACAGGCCACAGCACTTCCCTTCTTTAAAAGCTGCTACTGCCACATGCAAAGTTCCTGTTGCATTCCTGCCTTATTTATTTTCTTCCATGACAACAGTTGATAAACAGCCACACAGCCAACTTCTCTGTATTTGCCACTGGTTGCCTTACAGAGGAGCATGAGAGAACAGTGGGGGGTGGGATGGGGGAATGGTTTTCAGATGTAGGGAGGAGCGATTTCTACTCCTCTTTGTCATGGAACTGTTGCATGCTTTTCAGGTGAAAGGCTAACAGAGGAATTAAGGAAAATTGCCAAGTGGATTTTACCCCTTAAAGCTCCTTCTGTCCTCCACTCTAATTTCCTATAAACATGTGGCCCTCTTTGTTGTGCACTATGGTAGTATTCTCCATGACAAAGAAAGAGCCAACTGTAGATCTCGAATACGGTAACACTCAACAGTCATTTCTGTAGTGCAGACCCGGTCAGGAATGACAGGAGGGGCAGGATGTCTTTTGTGGATGGTACACAGCACCGAATGTTTGCTTTCCCAGCAGGCCAAGAAGCTCCATGGAGCAGCTCAGCAGGAGATAAGAATGGAAAGGGCAGAAGGGCAGTGAAAGGCAAGGACTACATTTAAAAAGAGGAACAGAGTGATTTTCCAAGCTTTGAATTACAGGCAATTAAAGGCAGGAGTCTCTTGCAATACTTTTAAAGCATGACAAGGCAGGAAACTTTTGTTGACTTTGCACAGTCTCCCCCACACAGGGCTGCTTGAGAAGACATTCCTCAAATATCTACTCTTCTCTAGTTCCACAGTTCCGTACATCTGATTTGAAAGCCCCTCCATTTATTGCACAAACCATCCCGCTGGAATTTCTGTTCAAAAACTACAATTCAGATGGAGAACAAAGCAAAGAATGTGAGGGAGGACTGAAAAAGGAGGAGACATTCTTCCTCCATGTTGACCCCTTCTCTTCTGCTCCTATAACAAACAGTGCAGCCTTGACTGACTGGCTGATTGACTGCAGGGGATTTCAGAGTGCTGAAGAAGTACAGTGGCTAGTTTTTGATCAAATCCATTGCCATCAAATATTCATAACATACTGATACATCATGTATAGAAAACTGGTTCTCCTCTTTGAGTCAGTGGGAGAGGAGAAGGTGGAGAGAAAAGCCTGCCACTCTGGATGAAAGATTCTCGAGTTTAACACCGAAATCTCTAACTTTATCGAACTAAGACACAAAATCCTATTTTGTCTTTCAAATTAGATAAATTGTCATTCAATCTGTCCGTCTCTTAAGATTCAAATCTACTAAAACAAAATAAGACATTTTTCCTTTACATGGCAGAATGGTCACAGCCAGATGAGCTTGACAGCCCTTATCAGATACCAGAGAAACAGAATGGGTGCATGTGGAGAAAGTGGAGCCAAAGCATATCTATTTACTTCAGTTTATAATTTGAGCTTAGTTTGCCCATTCCACTGGTTTTCAGAGTGAACTTACTTTAGATAATTGCCTTGAAGCACCCTGCACCTTTGCCTCAAACTTCATTAGCTTTAAGAACTCTGTGAAAGTCATGCATTGCGTGCAAGGTAAACATGTTCTGCATTCAGAATAGCAGGGTTCACTTAGTCTCCTTATCTCTGTGATGAAGTGCTTTCCTCCTCCAGCTCTCAGGATGCAGGCCTCTTCACTTCCCCAAACAAACCTGTCAAGGGTAACGCACACATGCAGCAAAAACACAGCTGCCAGACTCCACTCAGTGAAGGCTGTTTTTCTTTTTATGAGTACCACTTTTAGTGATTCTTGTTTGGCTTGCTGATAACAGCCATGTTGAGGAACATGTGGGGCATATGTGTTCCATTTGCCCACTAATTAGATTGCAAGGCAGTTCACTGAAGCATGCATGTTAGCCCCTACTGCCTGCCCCTCCACCCACTCTGCCAGTCCATCAGATAAGGAAGCCATTCTAGCTCTCATCAGTTTCCTTTATGTAAGGACTGAGTGAGGTGAGTGAGGTTGCAACAGGGAGTCTGATGGGTCCAACATAAGCACACTGAGCTACTGTCTGGGGGTACATACCATACAGTAAGTAACTATTCCCTTTTAACAATCATGATATCTATGAAATGCTTTGTCAGAGTTTAGTACAATAACCCATCCTCATGTTAAACAGTGACATCATTTAAAATAAAGTGAAATGAAAATTGGTTAGAGCCTTTCTTAAGCCATCTGCGTGGCACAAGCAGCTTTTTACATAGGTCATCTCTAGAGATCCTCACACATACAAATGCATCCACTATTTAAACTTCATCTGCTAACAAATTTATGAACAGCCTATTTACTCACACTCTGAAATCTATAAAGGCAGCGGATGCTCAATGAATGGGCAGAACTAATTTCTAAATTATACATCGATAGATCACTAAGCTAAAAGCCCACCCTCCTGTCAACTTGGAAAAAGACTGCATCCCCCTGTCTGCCATAAATCCTTGACAGCAGTAAAGAACAGTTAAAGTGGGACTGAAATCCAGGATTAAAAATAACAAACCACGCAAAACTTTATGGGGGCCATTCAAGGAGCACAAAAGAAGTGCAAGGTCCAGGTTTTAGGTGAAACAGGGATACAGTAACAGGATCCAGCAAAGCCCTGTACTCTCCTGAGCCCTGCAGCGTAAACAAACAGCTGAGACAGGGCAAGGCAGAGGCACCAGCACACGCGCAAAAGCCACACACACACAGACACAGGCGATGAGAGTGAGGCAGTCTGCCCAGGCAAGGCTCACCTCAAGGCACCCACACACTGACAAAGCCTCATCACATTATTGTCTGTATCTGATTTCACTGACTTAACCTGACAACAGGTTAACACATACCCCTTCTATTGGATGCAACAGTGTTTGGTCTACAAGTCAAATAAAGATCAGTAACTAAGTCCCATTGTGATATTCAGCTAATAAGTGTAATTTCACTGCTCTTTTGATTGTTTGTTCACAACTCTTATACAGAATGAAGTAAACAGTTTGTTCAGATGGATACATTTCAGTGTATAAAGGAGCTACAGCTGATGACCTCTTGGAGTTTTTGGAATGGTTATTGAAACTTATTTTATACAAAAGTGACTTATTTCTATTGCAACACCAAACGGCAGTGATGCCTAACGTATTGGCAAAGAGGGATTCTACTTTCACGATTTGAGAGAGTGTTCATGTCAGCACTAGATGGCGCAGTTTCACGTGCAATATGCATCAGGGAACGAGGGGAATAGTCTCTCACACACATTTACATTTAGTCATTTGGCAGACGCTTTTATCCAAAGCGACTTACAAGGTTAGTCAGGGTATGCCTAAGACAGCAGCTAAGACCCCCCCACCACCACCACCACCACACACACACACACACACACATACAGAAACCCATGTCCACATGTATACAAGCTAAATATTAGAAATATTAGATATCTCATTCTTTCTCTGTGGGTCGGGGTGGTCGGCCTTCAGGTGTGCGCACTACATTGTTCTGCAGAGGCCTCAGGGCCCAATAGTTACACTGAAACGCTTATGGACATTTGTATCTTTTCACTTTTCCTGTGGTATAAATAAAAGCCAGTGAGATTAAGTATTTCATACAATTCGTTGCATCCCCAACAAGAGGCAAAACCTCACTAAATGAAGTGAATGTTTCTGGGATCAGAAAAGCCAATGCTTCTTACGACACACTCCTTAACTCATGTTACTTACTTGCATTCTCGATCCTCCAGATCGAAGTGCGGGTTGAAGTTGATGAGGATCCGCTGGTGAGGACCAGGCGCCGATATCACCCACACACACCTCTGAGAAGGGGGATAAGACATGGGGTATCCGGGGGAGGTGAGGTAGTTGGCGGTTGAGATTCTGATATTGCCTCCACATTTATCTGAAGAAGAGAGAGGGAACAAAGTTTAGAAAAGATCTAAAGTCCAAGAATTACAGAGCAGACGTAGAAGAAAGTAATAATCATTCAAAATAATCATTTGATCTGATAAAATAGAACAACAACAACATCATCAACAATCAACCACAAAATTCAAGGTTTTAATGTTTCATTTAGCTGAAGCCAAATGTCAGTCGTACAGTTCCTTTTAAGAGGAGTTTTATCGTGAAAAGGAAGAATTTTGTTTTAATAGTTGTTTTCCAGAGGCCCGCTGTTGCTTTACACTCACATGTATCCTCATTTTCGCCCGTATTCATCCTTTTCTAATAAAAACCTCCACCCTATGTCGTTCTGTCCTAAACGCACACCTCTTAAAAATCTATTAAAGTGGAATAAAATGAAAAGAAATATGAGCACGAACGAAAACTGGTGCTGTGAGAACACGGGGAAATTGTGGAAAGGCAGGATTTGGGCTGACTTTTTGAACTCTATTCTGTCGCTGATAACTGATCTAAATCATTTAGTGAACTTTGACACAAACGCGGTGTGTGTTAAAAATAAGAAGTGATGAGTTCAAAAAATTATTAAAAATAAAACCTGATACATTTAAGAACAGGTTTATTCAAAGAATCACTATCCAACATCATAAACACAACAGAGAGGTAAAAAGGTCACATTTATTAAAGACTAAATATAATTAATAAAAGAGGCAATGCGATCTCTACTAAACAATATCTGTAATACTGAAGATTTAGAATAAGAAGGATTTTCTTTAGGCGTTGGCAGAGAGGGCAGGTGAGCTTGCGAGTTTGCCAGAAGAATCAGGGGAGATATGGGATGGCAAATCTTTAAATAGGACTAGAAGCTTTACAAAGAACACACAAGTTTTATTTATACAGGCATGAAATGTCAAACTTACCGTTTTTGAAAGCCTTGACCACCGAGAATATTTCCATGAACAGGATAAAGGCTAATCCACAATGCATCCTTGTGTTATCATGAAAAAAATAAAATTACGCATATAAAAAAAATCGCTCAGATCAACTCCAATCAAAGCTTTTTGGCAGGGTTCTCTCCTTTTAACTCGACAAAAAAAGGGAAGTGTCTGAAGTTGGAATAGATGTGACTGCGGGCTCAGGTCGCTGGCATCCTGTCTTTCATCTCCTGTTTCCTCTCGCCTGTGCCGGCAATGCCCTTCGCTCCGACACCGACCGTGCCATTCCCTCTCCACAGAAGTCAAAGAGTAAAGTATATAAAAAAAATGACCTAGTCTCTTAGCGTCCCTACTGAGCCAAATGATGCCCGGTCAGGAAGTAATCCGTGGCTGTGGAGTGGAAAGAAACACATGGAGATGTGAGCTTGTTAGGAATGATCGCCGCTGCGCTCTGGACATTCCCGACTCTGTAGAAACGCGCGGTTGGTGATATAAACAAGACAATAGAGGTACGCATACACTTCCTTCCCAGTTTGTGGCAGTTTGTGGATTCCGAGAGGTTAATGATTGGCTCGATTGCAAACAGCCTACCTATGTGGTAAAAGCTTCGTGTCTTTATGTGTAAGCGAAGCTGCACTGAGTCACATCGCAGCAGTTCAGTTCGTTAAATGACATGACTCTCTCTCTTCTCCCTTTCTTCCTCTCTCTCTCTTTCTTTTACTCCCCCCACCCACCCCAACACTCCATCGACCTTTACAGATCGGAGCTACAGAAATATTACTACTGCCTCTAGATATGTTAACACAACATAACTTCCTCTGGGACTATTCCAACCATTACTTAAGATCTTCTCATTCAGATTGACTATCTGACTAAAATACACAAACAAAAGATCTTTTAACACAGGGGGGTTGTATGGATATTTTCTCAGGATGTCCCGATCCGTTCCTGTTTCGTATCTGACACACTCAACCGCCAATCAACAGAAGTTCCCTATTGTGACTTTTAATCCATCACAAGACTCATTCTCCAGCTCCACAAGGATGCACATCTGCACTCCAGCTCTTGTTATTGGCTTACTTTAACTCCGGACCTGCTCTGTTTTAGCTCCTTATGGATTTCATTTATGTTCAATAGATACACCGACTGTTGGATCCTGTTCCACAGCAGTGCCACTATTAAACTGGCACTTAGGGCAAATATAGGCCAATTTAGGGGAAATCAATTAAAGCGCAAATTCCAGTAGCCTAGAGTCGTTTAGTCAAGCCTGCCCTTACTGGGTCACACTGCACAAAAAGCATCGGAGACAGCTTGTTTTCAGCAACCTCCATCAGCACATACAGCTCAGTCCTGCAATGCACAAATCTTCCTAAACAAAAATAATGTCATGGTTAGGGAATTTAGTTTTAATACAAATTGCTTTTGCATATATATGTTAACATAAAACCACGAACTGTAAAAAACAATAATGGAGTCATGTCATCCAGATGTGTAAAAGTAGACGTCATATAATGAAGAAGATTAGCTATTCTAATTCTTGTGAAGAAACATTGCTTTTATCCTTTTGCATAAGACAAATAAAAACAGCGGCATTCACCTGAGTCTGCGCTCGCAAACCCGTCGTCATCTAGCCCTCCTGTCTGTACTTCCAACATGCGTGGAACTGCGCGTACGATCCAACAGACTGCCTCTGATTCTGTCCAGAGCTCACCAAATGTTCTCCAGACCCTTACAAAAGCAAGTCAACTTATCTTCCCCCCAACATCTCAAGTTTACGCAGTGGAAGCAACTGGTCCCGGGTCCACACACCGCAAGGACGCAAAGCCGATGTCCGGAGACCTTTACTCCGTTCCGCGTAAGGAGCAGTCCTCTCCTCGCTGATCTCTCCGGGTCTCCTTGTGTCGCTCGCTCCCATTCAGTGCTCCCACACGTGAAATCCGCTCAGTGATAGGTTAGAAAAACGTCCACAACGCCAAAGGAGTGCAAACATCAATAAAGACAATTAGACTAGTCTTTATAGGTCTAACATAACAACATGTTTTTCCGTTTCTCCGTGCGCTGCCGCTCTCGGATTCTCCGCCGTTGCAAACGCAGACGGTCCCCGCACGCCCCTTTACAAGGGCTGAGTGAGCCGGGGAGCGACTGTTTGCGCTTAGGGGTATGCTCTTGAGAAGGAGATTCCCCTCAGTTGCCTCTCTCCACCGGGCTGTAGGCTTTGCTGGACACCAACTAACAACTTGAGGGCGTGTCTATGGTTATGAAACCACAATGAATGAGGTAGATTTTTAAAAACTGTTTCTCATTTACTTTTACAAATTGAGAAGATGTACCACATACCATTAGGGTTCTGCACTAACATACCAGTTAACATCATTTTGGTCACACCAGAGAAGATAGAAAATAAAATAAAGTATGCAGGGGTCACTACTGAGTATTATAGAAGTTATAACACTACAATAAGAATATCATAGAGGTATCATGGGTTCTCTGTCAGTCGTTTCACGTCTGTTCAACCAACTTGTAACATATTTTCAGGTAACAAACACTCGTCAAGCTCACCTTACTGTACTGCCTTTGAAGCTGCACAGATGGGTTTATAGATGCGCTGACTGAAGGTTTTTTGCAGATGTTCAGTAGGTTTTAGTCTTTAGACTTTACATTACAGAGCAATAGTAAGTCCGTGTATTGCATATCATTTTACGGTTCTAATAACTAAATCACTGTATTACTCTATGAGGAGCAGAAGCAGCTGACATTTCATGTGCACACAGTACAAAGAGATGAAAAGTTGTAATGTTTTTATGACACAATAGAACAAGATAAGCATACCCTGCTCATTATTATTTTTTATCCTTAAGGGAGAGATACGGAGGACTGAGAAGCTTTACTCCCATCTCAGTCCTGGTAAGTGTCTTATGATAATGTTAGTCGTCGTTAGTTATGAAAATGTTAAAATAGTGCCGAGCATCTCTATCAAAGGCAGAACTAACGAGCCTGTTATATCTTCAGGATAACACAAAAACAATGGCTTTGAGTCATTTCATCAGAGTGCCTGCCTGTGCCATATCTAGAATGAGAGGAGATTGTAGGGAAACAAGGGCCATTTAAAGAATTTCTTCTTCATATTTATCTGCACTAATCTTTGCTAAAGCTCTAATGAACACTTAGAATTAATTTCATTAGCCTATAGCCTTTGTTTACTAAAGTAAATGATTCACACTAAAGTGTAAAGGTTCAAGTCACTTGGCACAAAGTCATTGTGAGCATTCCACAATGAGTAAAGGTGAATTAACATGTGTATATATACATATAGACACATCCACATATTAAGATATGCTGATGTGCATACTATACATCTACAGGTCACACAAAGCAAATTGTACTGTATATGTATAAAGGTATTTAAAAACAACAACACCTTATGCTCTCATGCATCTATACCAATCTGATAGTGTCAGAAGATTCCTACTTGTGTGTTTACTTTCTCTCTCTCTCCCCAGATATATCATTCAGTATTCTAATGTTACAACAAAGCTTTTTGTTTGAACTTTGTTCTGTAAGAAAAGAAACCAAATTAAGGGGACTTAAGTACTCTAATATGAATCATCCACTGATTTCCTAAAGTTATACTAGGTCCTGTGAAAACTGCAATGATTTCTACCTTGTTAATCGTACAGGAGCATAGTTTCTCCAGTACAACAAAGAGTTTACCTTTGAGAAGAATCAAACCTAGTAGTCACGGGGGGATACGCTGGACCACCCATACAGAAATTTCATCCATTCTCCAATCATAGCTGCAGAGCAAGTACTGATATTTTCAGCAGTGTTGCCCAAAATGACTGGGTGCAGAATGCCAGTCCTGATGTCATAGCATCCAGGGTATGTTGAGCTGATGTGAGTCTGAATCCATTTCCCTCCTTACCATTAGAGTGCGTCAATGACTTCACTGTGGCACATACTGTGGCTTTTTACGTTCAGTATTAGATGACAGAAATGCTATTTCCTCCTCCAGCGATACAGTTTAAATAAACATTCCCTTTTCACTGCATTACAAAGTGGATTAGACTTGCAGACCAGGAAAGACCTGTTACAGTTTTTTTTAGTTTCTTTGGTCAATACAGTTAATCTCAACTCCAAAAGCCTCTCTCACCAACAAAACACATCATACATGTTTCAAGTTCATTCCTCCTCAACACTGTCCCACTCAGGAGGAAAATACTGACACAGATGTAATCAGTATAATCAGTAGTTTATCACACAATAACATGTTTGCACTTTATTGGTGCACTAAACTATTTCATATTGTATTGTAACAAGCATGACCCAGCAGTGCAGCAGCTTGCTTCAATGGCATTCATTCATTGTATGCTGCCCCTTTCAACTGGTCTCTCTCAAAGAGGGTCCATGATTCACTAATTGTGGCCCTTATCTCATCAGAGATCAGAGCTATTGGTCTTTCTCTCTTTCTTCTTCTCCCTCTCTCTTCCACTATTCTCTCTCTACCAGCCTGTCCTCTTCAATCCATATTTCCAAAAAAACTAAACAAAACAAAACAAAAAAAAATTACCATACACTCACATGCACACATTTTTTAGCTGTGGACTGCATGTTTTTTCCCTCCCTCTGCCTGTACTATATGTTTCCAGTGTGCAGTTACTGGACTTACCAACCTGCCCAGTGGTTTTGCTGCTTGGTGTTATTGTTTTTTGTTGCCTGCTGTTTTTCTGTCTCTCTCCTTTGGCAGATGGCCACCCACCCTGAGCTTGGTTCTACTGGAGGTTTGTTCCTTTAAAGAGAGTTTTTCCTTTCCATTGTGACCTAGTGCTTGATCAAGTGGTATTGTTTGATTTTCTATAAAATGTTTATATTTTGTAAGGTCTTAAACAGTACACGATAAAGTGCCTTGAAATGACTTTTGTTGTGATTTGGCACTATAGAAATAAACTGAATTAAATTCTGTATTGATTTGTTGACAGTTGTTAACTGTTCAACAAAGTGTCTTAGCATTTCAAAAGGGCGCTACAAAAATATAATCTTTTGCAGGGAATGGTCTCTGACTGAGAAAGAAGTTAATGAATTTTGGTAACTATGCTCACTGAAAGCATTTTATGTGAATGCAATGGAAGTGTTTCACAATTTCTCCACATTAACTTTTATTTTGCTGATTGTGTGAAAAGTTTTGACCAATGCTTGTTAGCAAGTAAAATGAAAAAAACTGTAAGTGGATAGCAGCTATATAGCACTCGCAGTCAAGATGCTGCTGCACTGTACCTTTTCACAATTTGATTGCTGATAATTACTAGCCAAAGAATGTTTCCCACACTCTAGAAAAGGCAAAAATGACACACCTTCACTGTCTGTCATAATCCTGGGCTGTATTGTTCAGAGGAATGTGAATGTGTACATTCATACACTGCATGTTTGTGTGAGACAGGATGTGGAGAAGCAAAGAGAGAGAAAGAGAGATAGAGAAGTGACTGTGTATAAAAACAAAGTGGTGAGTCAAACAGAAGCTGGGGCAAGCTAGCTCTTACATATTCTACTTCTGAGGCCCAGGGTAAAGATATGGGGAACAGTGGAGACCCTGAAAAAAAAATCTCTACACCCCTGGCTCTGGAGAGGCGGGCTGGTATTTGTGGTTGTGGTGGTAGGTGGTGTGGTTGAGTCAAATGAAGTTCTGGAGTAACTGAAAAAGGCAGTATTTTTTCTCTGAGGCTTTTGAGCAAGGCAAAACTAAGGACTGAATGTAGTGCTTCCGAAGTTTAGAGACATTTAGGTAAGGGGGGGATGAAAACAAACGTAAAACACTTGGATATTCTTCATTTAAAATGATCCTGGCAGAAACACAGAGAAAAAGAAGGAAGAACAAAGGTGGGGTAGAGAGAAAAAACTATAAAGAAATGCGTTCATTAGAAGAAGAAACATTTACAATAACATTTGATGAAGCAGGTATGAATAAATATGCATAATGTTGCTGGGAAGCATTGAGAGGTTCTCATGGGCAGGAGAAGGCTGAGAGTGATGGCTCCTGAATTAATTATGAGGGAGCCTAGTGTCTGTCTCTGGGTGTGCATGTGAGTCTTGGAGTGTCTTCCCATGTAACAGCATTTACAAATGCTAAACAAATGTAGCATATAGCTACTTTGCATGTCTGCATGTGTGTTCACATCGTTATCACATTGTATTTAATAATGTAAGAAGTTTTAATTAGGCCCTTTTGAGAGTTTAGACTTTGCTCTAGGGTTTACTGTAGTTTAGGTTAGGGTTAGGCATTTGCAGTGATGGTTAAGGTTTGAGTAAGAAGCTAGGGAATGTCAATGTGTTATGACAAAGAGTGTAAGCAAAGTGCCTTGCAAATTCCAATTTTTATGCAGATACAGTATATATATATTTTTTTTTTTTACTTTTTGGGTGGGTTAATGTTCTATCCTCTTTTTGTCTACATTTCTGAGGCTGAGATGATGAATATTGTGCTGCTCATCATCAAATGCTCAGGGAGAAGCCCCAGAGATCACAGCAAATGGGGGTATGGGGTGGAAAGGGTGGGTGGGTGAGAGCATGAGGGAGCTGTCATAGAGAAATGCTATGTAGGTCAAGAAAGAATTGCACTGGGATATTGCCTCCTCAGCTCTGAGTCTGGGAAGCTGATTTGATTTCCAGTGAATCCATCTGACTTGAATTATGAGAGATTACCCCTTTTAAAATCACTTTGGTGACTGCTATATAATCCTCTGCTCTGAGGGGGGCTATACATCTACACATTATAGTGGCTAGTATATATATATATATATATATATATATATATATATATATATATATATATATATATATATATATATATATATATATATATATATATATAGTCCTTAATAATACAGTTTCTATATTGGGAAGTTGTGTTTTTATAGACATGCATTGAGGGGGGAACTATGCTTCCTACAGTATCTTGAATTCTAATGTTAAGATAACCACATGGTTTTTTAATGGAAGCACATTAACATGAAGACATGTACGGTACCAAGATCACAATCAGAGATCTTCATCAATACTCAAAGCATGAGAACCACCAGAATCAGGCTAAAGACTGAATAACTAAGAAAAAGGTGAAAAAATGTTTGTTATCCTACACCTCCCTGAGGAAAAAACAAATAGTAAAATTAGATGAATATATAAGTAAATAATGTTTATATGATCAAATGTCACCCTTGTGTAAGAAAAAAAAAACATCTATCAATCAATCAATCACAATATCCATACTCATGAACTTTCTGTAATTTTCTTCAGGTTTAATCCCAATTAACAATTACAGAATATATCATATATTTAATGAAGTCTTTTTGAATATATCATAAATAACTTTGATATCCTCATGAGAGAAATATGTAACACTTTTAACCTCAGAACTCTCGAGTGTGGAGACAGTGGGTTGATTTAGTCATTCACTGCTTTCTGTGAATAGAGACATAATGTCAGTGGCCCTAACAGTGAAGTTTAGACTTTTTAGACACAGTTATTGGTGATTAGCCGGTCAGATTGAATTTTTACATACTGTGTGTAAAGCAGCTTCCATGCCTCTAATAGATACTCTACTATGACATTTCTGAAGCAAGTCTTTACCACTACTTTATTGATCCCCAACTATTATATTGGGGAGATTGTTGTCATTGACACCTTTCCATGTGACCAGGAGGAGCTGGGAATTGCACCGCAAATTATTTTTAGTCCTGGAAGACGGCCCCAGCAACTGCTTCATAGCTGCCCTAAATTATTGTTGATAAAAACTGTGGTGGTATTTTGATTTCTGGTGATAATGACATGAACAATCTTTCTCTTGGTGATGAAAACTGCAGAAAGCAAAATAGAGCCAATCCCTGCGTTCTATGCTTTGTCCCGTTAGCAATTGCCACAATAGGTGGTAAACCTAGCTTCGCCTTTGGGCCCACCAACTTCACAAGGAGGCTAGGAACATACACAACAGGGATAAAACTGAAGCCTGAAATAGCAGCTCAGTAAACACAAATCCCAGTGCAGGGTATTTAAGAAGAGGAAACCTCAACAAAGGCAACCCAGTCTTTGATAGTAAAGATTAACTGAAACAGTGAGACAGGCTACTGAGGAAGATGAGACACAATTATGCATTATGAGTACTGCTATGCAGTATTTAGTTTGTCTTGGTCACAAGCACAGACTGTTACCATGCAGCTGTTGCTGACAAAACACTATATCATGTGATACCACTGGTGATTTACTCTTGGAGTATTTACAGAAGATATGTAGACAGAATGTGAATGAAGAGTCACACAAATCACAGAAGAAGCTGTTGTTCCATTCAGACCTAAGTGGAATGAGAAGTAGTACAGTAGTTTCACTATGATGTCACAGTCACACAAACACAAACATCACAGGATTGTAACTTACAGAGAAAGCCAAAGATGGAATGAATCATCGTTTTTTCAACAATTGAGGGGACTTCCCACATCGGTTTGTGTTACCAGGTTGAAAGTAGACAGTAGGTTGAAAATAGATAATTAGTTAAAAAGAAATAAAAATGAAACCTGATACAGTAAAAGTATTCCTGTGAACAACATGTGGAAAAAGTTAAAGGTGAATACTTTCTGGATGCACTGTACATCATCATCCAGCCCTGTGTATGTGCATTTATTTTTCCAAACCAATCTGGTTTCCAGTCTTTTCAGTACTGCTTCAAGGGATCTTGCACATGACCCAAAAGTGAGGTATATTTTGTTCAATCACAAAGAAGCATTTGTTTCTGAGAAGTGACCTGTTTCATGCTTTCTCAACTTCCAATAATTGTTATTGGAAAAATCTCAACTCTCATTCGGAAACCTCAACTTGTTTTTTGAAGAATTCAAATGTCTGTGCTACGTAACAGTTTCAATCTGTGAATTTAACCACATTTCTAAAAAGAAGTAAAAAGGGGAAGGAAAAACCAGAAGATCAGACAGGCTCTAAACAATCCCTGAGGATTATTACAGTTATTATCAAACTGTTTGTTGTAAACATCCATCACAGGCAGGAAATATACATATAAGTTTCAGCTTTGCACCCAGATCTCCTGTGCAATTAGTAATTATTACAGACTTTTCAGGTGCCTTCTTAGTTTGTTTATCTTCAAATAAAGATTATCCACATTATTTTAAGGTTTTAAGATGACTTAGCTAAAGTGCTGAGTTGTAAACATTATTCCCCCTTTAAATTATTGCAATGATGTGTTGCAATTCTTCCAGACCCCAGCCGTGACCTTGACTGATAAATTATAAATAATACCACAACTATGAAAATAGTTGTAGACCCAAGTTGTTACAACCAGGATTACTTTTATTAACTACTAAATATTAACTTCAGGCTCACATACAGTACATTTGTGAAACTCGGTGCTCTCCTGTAACTCTACCAACAGTTAATGTCTCCAGTGCTTTCAAGTTCCAAGCTCGTTCCTGACAGCTCTGGGTGACCCCTGATGTCCTCTCTTTCCTTTCCATCAGTTTCTGGAGTTGTTATCCTTACTGCAAAGTGCCACTGTTGCTGCAGGAACAAACTAACTCGATTTCACCATTTAAGAGTGGAGAAAGCAACCTGAGTGAGACAAATAGAGACAGGCATCAAGAGACAGAGCTGCAGCAGGACAGAAACTGAGAAGGAAAAGAGACAGACATAGACATATACAGGCAGGGTGAGAACAAGAGAGAGACAGAAATATTTGAAAGCAGATGCAGTAAGTGAGAAATGGAATTGTATGTAGAATAAAAGATAGAGAGAGATATTGTGATAAATAGAAAAAATAGAGTGGGAGGGATACTGAGTTGCATGTAGACACAAAGCAAAACATAACTGGATCCACACAAAAAACAGATAAGCTTATATACAATAATTGATGCTAATCAATAAAAAATCTTCAGTGCATGACTTGGGATGCTTTTCCAACATCTTGCAGTGGTTCCCACATATGTTGAGCACTTATTGGTTGATTTATTTCATGCTGGAGTTCAAATCATCCCAAACCATTTCTGTTGGATTAAGGTGAAGTGACTGTGGAGGACAGGACATCTGATCACCCATCACTCTTCTTGGTCTCTTCAAGTCTTCTTGGCAATGGTACAGTGTGACACTGTAGAATGTTGGGTTAACAATGCTGATTAAGTGTGCCTTTAAATTGCTGATAAATTACCACTGTACTGCAATTCTGATGCTGCTAATTTTATTAAATGTATCTGCATTAGAAGTAGTTTTGGTCCTTGTGAAAGCCAGTTTCATCATAGTGCTTGATAGTTTTTGCAACAGCACTTAAATCAACGTTTCTCATGAATGAACCTACTGTGAATAGATCCATTCACCCATGAGAATGGCAAACAGGACTGTATAACAAGATCCCCTCAGAACAGAACTGACACTCAAACACAAAATCCTACTAAGCACCTACATGCACCTACATAATAGTAATTTTTTTATTATATAAAAAACATACAAAACATACATACAGTGTATACGAAGAGAAATAGACTGAGAAAAACTGGAAAACCTACAGAGAAGACTATTATCAAAAGAAAACCCATCCTAGTCCCCTGTGAACATCAACAGAAATATTTATATACTGGTGTAAATCTCCAACCTACTATTTGACATACCAGTAGTAGTAAAATACTACATGAGCTTGGTCTTTTTACTTTTTCTAATGTGATTCTCAAGATAGCATGAAACAAGTTTCACAAAGCCACACTACAGTTTCAATCTTCTATGAAGACTCATGAAATCATTTTGCTAGTTGTAGCCAGGCCTGTTTTTTGGATGGAGGGCAAAAGCAACAGCTCAGCTTATGTTTTATGTTTATTATAAAGCATTTGATGAGAGTGACACTTTTTAAAAGGTCAAATGGATTGGGTGGCTGCAAAGCTACATTGTCCACAGTCTAGACATATGGCTGTGTGTAATTGCCACACAAGCTTAGCAAATGCTTCATGCAAAAAATGGCACAAGAACACCAAACACTTGCTCTCAGCATATTGTTACTATAATTGGTAGTTGGACAAAATCATTGTTGGCTCTGTTGGTTTTTTAATATTGGCACCCCATATTAAATTTCACTGATTGAGTGTCAGATTATTATCCATTGCAGATACTTGTTTAGATGTTAGTTGAAATCCATTGTTTCTGATAGACGAATAGTCATACCAGCAGTAGATGGACACTGTGATGTTTTTGACGTTCTCTGATTCTATTTGTTTTGCTGCTAGTGTCTGATGTACTGATATGCCTTTGTTTGCTTTATCAGTCATGATCTGGACCTCTCCAACTCTGCCACCTTCACAGCCTCACAATGGGTGCTTGAGGCAAGTCAAACACATAGCAATCATACAGAAGTTATCTTGCCTAGACCTGCTGGTGGTAATCAGTGTCACATCACATTGTCTTAAAATAAAGCTATACAACATCTGCTCTTCTGTTCTTTTCCCTTTATGCCGACCCCATCATCTTGTAAAGCTAAGAAAGTGTATCTAAGCAGATACTTTATTTTTCTTGTTTTTTTATTTGCTCTACGACCAAAGAGAAACCCACAAATACGTTCCCCTTGTGTTGATTCAATTCATTTTTTGTTTTAGACTGACAGACATTGTAATGAATTGCCATGTACAGCAGGGTGACAAATAACACTGATGGCATTTGATACAGTGTTCCTTTAGTGCTTCAAAAACACAACAGGATATCACAATACGTAAACACATCCTTCCTGACTTTTCCTTTGGGGATTAATAAAGGTTATCTTATCCCATCTTACCTTATCTTATATTATCTTATCTTCTCTTGATCCCTCTCTTGTGGAGAATGACAGACATGTCTCTCTTCTTCGATTTCTGGGCAAGACCCTAGAAGAAACAGTGTTCAATCAACATGTCTGACCTCCTTTCTAGGAACAACCACTTTGATCTTAACCAGTCTGGCATCAAGAGTGGTTACTTCAAAGAAACTGCACTCCTGAGGGTCTTGAAATCAGTTGTTTGTCCTCTACTCTTTGACATCTATGCTACATCCCTGGGCTCTATGACACAGATTTTCCTATCATAGCTATGTTGACGACACACAACTCATTCTGTTCTCTTTACCTGATGACTCCACTATCTCTTTACGCATCTCTGCCTGTCTCTCTGACATCTCTGCTTGGATGAGTTTAAAGCATCTTCAACTCAACCTCTCTAACACAAAAGGTCATCAACACAATGTCTTCAGTAATTGTCCCCCGCTAAGTCTGCCACTACTCTCCTCTGTCTGAAGAGCATGCAGAGTGTTCCTTTTAACTGACTCCTTAACTCCTTAACTATTAAACCTAAATTATTATGATCAGTCAAAAAGGACACACGTCATGCCACTCTTCAGATCTCTGCACTGGCTTCCTGTAACTGTCACGATTCCTGCCTGATACCTGTCCAGGCCATAATTACAGATATGTTTCACCTGTGTTCCCTGTGTCATTTCATGTCATGTCTTGCCACCAGCCCTGGTACCAGCCTTGCTATCAGCCCTGCTACCAGCCCTGCTACCAGCCATCCTCCTCTGCCTAGCTCTCTGCCCTTGTATACCCTGGACTCCCCCCCTGTACTCTGGACTCTGTTTTCTGTTATTTGCCTGCTCCCATGCAGTGATTTTTGGTTGTACTTTTATTTCTGGTTGGTTGTTACTTTTCTTTACTTTGTGTCCTGCCATTCTGGTAGTTTTATGTTGTTACTTTGTTTTTGTGTGTTGCCAGTTTTGTGTTGTGTCTGTTCGTTTGAGTCTACCTATTAATAAACCTGTCTTCTGCTCACCCCTGCCTCGAGCCTCCCCTTAATTGTGACGGTACACTCTGGCCAGACTGTGATGGGCAGATTATTTGTTAACATGCCTGGACACAGCAGTTGGACTGAGCACTTCAAATCTATTACCAAATTAGTCAAAATTTCATGTTTACAGTAGGCACAAAATATGTTTATAATATGTTTACTGTTGAAAAAGTGGTAAATATTTCCAGAACCTTTCATTTAATAATTTTTTTCAATTCAATTTTATTTGTACAGCACCAAATCACAACAGAGGTCATCTCAAAGCACACTTACACAGTGTAAGGTTTAAGACCTTACAAAATATAACTGTACACAGAATCATATAAAAAACTCAACAACATTTCAGTCCAACTATAAATGTTGAGGGTAAGACATCAAACAAGAATAGGACAATAAATGTTCTAAAACTAAACCAAATACAAAAGCATGGATTGAAATTCACCTTCCCGAAATGCAATGCAGGTCATGCAGCAAACATATTGAGTTTTTGGTCTTTATGTTTCTTTCTATTTCACAAAACAATCATGACGAGAGGAGAATTCAGTGTAAAATGAGCACTCATCAGGAAAGTCTGTCATTGGTGGTGTTTGTTTTCAGTTTGCTATAATTCAGAAAGCATTTATTTCTCTCTGTCAATTAACAGGAGGGGCAGCAGCTTGTGGCTCCAAAAAAGAACATCTAATTGACAAAAAAAATCACCTCCACATTCATTTTCTGCTCTGAGGTCTCTTGCCCATGTTGGTTTAACATAAAATGTTAAGCCGACTTAATGAAGTAGGTTGAAGTCATTGAAGTGCTCAAAAAAAATAAAGCTGAAATATCTTCAAATTTACAAACTCCATCTGCTAATGAAGATAGTGTGATACAATTAAATGTTCCAAACTTCCCTTTTCTGGTCAAAATTTACATTTGGGTGAAAATAATATGCAAGCATGTTTGCCTTAAGGCTAGAACATAACTAATCTCTGCTGGTGAGCGCATGCTGTCAAGACCCAAGTTTCCCGCACACTGTTGGTTTCTAACACTGTAGTGGTTACTGTGGATCAGTCTACTGCAGCACATAGGAGAGATGCAAAGACAGTTCTGTGTCAAAACAGTTTCAGTATGTAAAGGTCACGCAGCAAATGTGTTGAGTTTTTGGGCTTAATGTTTCTTATCTTAACATCAGAGCATTGTAGAAGAAGGTAAAAAAAGGTAGTTGGTTTGGATGATTGACTGACTAATGAGACAATTAGTGCAATACAGAGCTTAAAAAATTTTGAGGCAAGAACCAGGCTTGCACCACTTTTTGCAAAAAGTATTGTTTCTCTGTTTCATCTATATTCATAAAACGTACCAGAATCTGCGGTTAAAAATGTTTACAACTTATCTTAACTTCTGTCAATCCTTCAGCCTGTCAAGGTTCTTTTTCTACTCAGATTTACCCTGTTTCTATCTGCTTAGACTTGAAAGATTTATTCAGTTGAATACTCTGGCATGAATACACAAATAGAATAACATCAAGAAACCACATTAATGTATTTCAAAAATAAATTGGTCAAATGCTTCCATACCCTCACCTATCTTACCTTTCCTCATGCAAAATCATCAATTACATCATTATAACAAATCTTACTTAGTTTGGTTAATAGTAAAGATAAGAAGACCACTAAGGTGTTCCTGTGAGATGGTGGACCTTAGCTAGGATTTCACAAACTTTATGTTTGCATTTCTCTGTCATTAACTTTGTGTTTTCCTTCTCTCACAGTTGTGCTTCCTCCTCTCTGTCTCCCCCTCTCTCTGTACTTTTCTGCAGGTATGCTTGGCCTTGGAGCTGTATATCTCCAGAGTCCAGTTACTGGCACTACCAATATGCCCAATGTTTTTGCTGCTTGTTTTTGTTTGTTATTGCCTGCTGTTCTTTTCTCTCTCATCTTTCCACCGCAACCGGTCGAGGCAGATGGCTGCCCACTCTGAGCCTGGTTGTGCTGGAGTTTCTTCCTCTAAAGGGGATGTTTTCTCTCCACTGATGCCTAAAGCTTTCTCAAATGGGATTGTTGGGTTTTCTATATAATTCTTTATAATTATAATAATACATATTAATAATGATACTGTAAAGTGCCTTGAGATGACTTGATTTGGCGCTATACAAATCGAATCGAATTGAATTGAATTGAATTGAATCGAATCGAATTGAATTGAATTGAATTGAATTGAATTGAATTGAATTGAATTGAAGATCCCATAGTATGCGACATCCGCTAGTCATTTTTGAACACATATGACTCTCTGGTGAATGTTGACACAAAGTAATATAGAAGTGCACTCAATACTTTTTTTCCACTCAGTAGCAGCAGAGCACAAAGCACTGACAGTTCTGACTAGTTTGTGGCTGCTGGATTCACTTCAGCACTGAAACTAAAAGATGGGCTGATTCTGACTGCAACCTAAACCTGGATGTCATTCAAAGTTTGGAGGTTTAAATGTTATAAACATTGAGCGTGGATTATTTTGTTGTCATATCTGCACAGTAATGCTACGGCTAATGTGACTAATGTTAGATTTTCTCAGACTCCGAAGAAGGAGAATTTTTGGGCTATTTGGCGGACAGAACCATAAGTGTGAACCTTGCTGGTTCTGAATCATCTTCAGCTCCCCTGTTATATGGAGTTCGTCAAGGGTCAATTTTAGGGCCTCTCCTTTTTTCCCTTTACCTACTTCTTCTGGGTTCCATCCTGAGGAAGCATGGTATTTCTTTTCATTGTTATGCTGATGACAGTCAAATCTACATGGCACTAAAGAAAAGTGATGACTTCTGCGTAAAATCACTTCTGTCTTGCATTGATGACATTAAGGAGTGGATGGCCCTACGTTTTTTAAAGTTTAACGATACAAAAACCGAGGTGATGTTGATCGGTCCAAATGGCCTTGGTAAACCCTCCCTGGTTGACCTTGGCCCTTTGGCACAGTTTGAGAAGCAGACTGTGTCAAACTTAGGTTTTAAGAAAGACTGTGATTTTAAATTGGATTCGTCAAATTAGTGCAGTCGTAAAGTCTGTTTTTTTCCACCTTAGGCAGCTGGCTAAAGTAAAGCCTTTCGTAACACGGCAGCACTTTGAAACAGTAATCCATGCCTTTATTACATCTCAGCTGGATTACTGTAATGCACTGTGTTTTGGAGGAAATCAATCAACTGGTCCAAAACGCAGCTGCTCGTCTCATGGTTGGGGTACGAAAAAGGGAGCACATCACTCCCATCCTGGGATCTCCCCACTGGTTGCCTGTGCATTTTAGAGTTCATTTTAAAATGCTTTTATTTGTTTTTAAATCTTTACACGTTCTTGCCGCCACTTGAGTAGCTGAGCTACTTATCCCCTATGCTCCTTCCCGGTCTCTCAGGTCAGCTGACCAGCTCCTCCTGACAGTACCGAAGTCAAGGGGACAGAGCTTTTGCAGTTGCAGCACCCAAATTATGGAATGCCCTACCACTGCACATTAGGCAGGCACCTTCATTGTCCACTTTTAAATTTTACTTGAAGACTTATTTTTACTGTCTGGCTTTAATTCACCATGATTTTTTTGTTTTTATTGTCATCATATTTATTATTCATTGTTTTCAGTTTTGTCTTAATTGCTTGTTTTTCTTCTGACTAGCTGTGTACAGCACTTTGGTCAGCCAAGGCTGTTTTTAAAGGGCTTTATAAATAAAGTTGAGTTGAGTTAACTATTTTAAAGGCAGTAGTGAATTGGATGCTGGTAAAGTAGATGGTAATCTGAGACTAGTATAACTAATGACTGTCTAAATGTCTTTTTTTTGTCTCACAGAAACATGGCTGGAGCATGAAGAACATGTCGGTCTGAATTAGTCAGACTATAGTCATATTCATTATCATGTTCCTAGAAGTAGCAATATTCCTTAGAGCCTCACTCTTCCAAAAGAGCCTCTCTGATCCAAACTGGAACAGTCAAATTCAAGTTCTGTTTGTTATTGTGTACCGTCCTCCTGTCCCTTACTCTGAGTTTTTAACTGTTAACTGAATTCTCAGAATTTTTAGTACAGATAAAGTCATTATAGTGAGAACTTTAACATTCATGTAGATGTTGATAACAACTGCCCCAACACTGCATTTAATCCACCACTAAAATGTCAAAAAAACCCACTCACTGTTTTGATCTTGTTTTAACATACAGTGTTGAGATTGATCATCTAATAGTTTTTCCACAAAACCCTCTTTTATCTGACCATTTTTAAATAAC
Source organism: Anabas testudineus (assembly GCF_900324465.2). Taxonomy (NCBI): domain Eukaryota; kingdom Metazoa; phylum Chordata; class Actinopteri; order Anabantiformes; family Anabantidae; genus Anabas; species Anabas testudineus. The sequence continues at coordinate 32,777,757 of NC_046611.1, forward strand.
TTTTGAATATACTGTGCTAAACTTTACTTCACCTAAGAAAAGATTCCACTACAGTAGATGTTTATCTGAAAATGCTGTTGACAATTTTAGGGAACTGATTCCATCTTATATTTCAGAGCCATGTACCAGCACAGAGGAGGGCAATCGTCCTAACTTTACTCCGGCAAAAATCGGTTATTTTGTTGATAAGACTAGAGCCTCACTCTGAACGATACTGTTGCCTCACTGAAAAAGAAGGTAGTCAATCACAAGAAGTTAGCTCCATGGTACGACTCACAAATTCCTAGCTTGAAGCAGACATCTAATAAACTGGAAAGGAGGTGACGTTCTGCTAATTTAGATGAATCTGGCCTAGCCTGGAAAGACAGTTTAATAATATATATACAGTATATAATAAGCCCTCTGCAAAGCTAGAACCACATTAATGGAGGAAAATAAGAACAACCCCAGGCTTCTTTTGAGCATAACTCTCAGCAGCAATGACTTCATGAATTTCTATACAAATAAAATCATAACTATTTCAGAAAAATGTATCAGATCTTCCTGCATCTGGCATGAATGATCTGATGTGAGCATGTGTGTGTTGTTGGTCTGGGTATCCAGCAATTTTCTACAATAAGTACAATACATTTCAGCCTTCATTCGAGATCAGTGTGGATACATTTTGGTCATGTTAGGTACATTTTTCTACAGCAGCAGAGGAAGGCTTAGGACGAAAAAGCCTCTGGTACTTATGTTTAGTGACAAGTCAACTACTAGATCATGTCCACCAGGACACTTAAAAGAAGCATTTCTGTTGGACACTCCATGCTGCCCTCCACGCATAATCTGTGAATCATTCAAATCTGAATCTCAGGACCTCTGTTGTTTTTGGAGGTTATCTCTAGCTAAAAGAAGAATCTGAACCCTATAGGCGTGACCTTGTTAGCCTTTGCGGATGCAGAAACGTCACAGTTGCCCTTGGTTAAAGATTAACACTCAACATAATAAATGTGATTGTAGTTTGTGACCTCTGTGAGTATAACCCTCAGAACCCATGTATGTGAATGTGTTAGTATGTAAGGCTATACATTTTAATTTGTTACAGTTAGGTTACAGGGTAACACAAAATGATTGTTTCAGGAATTTGTGATAGAGATTTATTTGTTTATTTCCTGCAGTTTCATAAAGCTCCAGATTCTTATTAAGTGGAAATATCTTCAAGAAATATTTTGTGTAAATAAGAAACTGGGTTATTTGGAGATATCTGGTTTCACAGGATTTTGTAAAACCCCAAAATTCTGTTAAGATTTTTTATCATAAGAGTAAACATGCACTATATGTTTTTTTATTCTTGGCCTAAATCTCCTTTGCTTTTTTTCTGTGAGTTTTTCTTGTGCAAGAAGTACAGTAAATACTGACAAATACAGTACATCACAGCGTGACTGAAATAATATTGTGAAAGTGCTTGAGCGTGAGCTTTCAATCTTGCATGTAGAGGTTTTGAGTGTTTAAGTTTAAAAGCTATCAATTTATGAATAATATTCATCTCCCAGCAGTGTTAAATAGTCTCAGCCTACTTCAGGTAGAATTGTATCTTTACCTCTTTTTATTAAAATCCTTATTTTAGTATCTTATTTTCTATTGTAGTCACGTCTGGGGACCAGGGAATGACACGATAACTTGATATTTTATTCAATTGAAATGCCATGGAGCAATAACGATTTGCCACAGCAAACAGCTTGCAAATAAAGCTTGTCTCCCTGAGCATTAATAAAAATTCTCCTGTAAAAGAGGTTATATTAGGTCTGTGAGAAATCAAATAAATAGGATCTGAAGTGCCTGATTTCCATCAGATCTCCAAAAAAGAGAGGAAGTCAGTAAGTTACAGGCATAAGCTGTTTACTACCTCTGTAAGAAAACAATTGTTCAGTGGTCAGTTAAGCAATTTGTATGTTTACATGCAGTTAAATAACCACGGTACGGTTCTGCAGTAGCGTGATTTCTCAAACATTATTAACAATGTCATTCTCAGGAACAGATTTGTATACATCTGACAGTTATACCTAAGACTGGGAAAAGAATAATCTTGACACTAGTACATAACTTTTGGACTCACCCACATAGATGTTTCAATCAGCACGTCGACATCTTAAGCAGCAGAACATTTCACTCTCACAGAGCAGGTCTACTTGTGGTTCCTAGAGTTTCCAAATGTGAAAATGCACTCAGCTTTCATGACATAATTAAACTTTCCTATTCCAACTAGTGCAACATGGTGGTGAGTCTCCAACTCCAGGGCTCAGTTAAATCTTTTAATTAGTCAGCCATGGTTTTTGGTGGAGTGCTCCATTTATCTTTCCCAGTCATGTGTCTTGTGGCATAACAAATACATGAAATGTTATTAAGGAAAAGGACATTGACAGTGGATAGAGTTATGACTTTCTTGTCAAATTCTAATTAGGATAAAGACTACATTTTAAATATTCTTTTAAAGCATTGTCCACACACCGGAGTCAACCCTAAGCAGGCCTCCTAACAAGTGATTATCATGATTAGGGAGAGCATGTGTTTGTCTGGGTGTGTGTGTTATCCTCTGTGTGCAATAAAAGGGTAAGTGAATGTCTATGATGCCAGCTTTTAAGCGCACAAAACACACAGCATAACTATGCACAACAGTCATGTCATTTTGCCCAAGAATGTCTTTTCTCAGTTTTTTTTTTCTCTGTCTCTCTTTCCTTAATTGTTTATCCCAGTCACACACACACACACACACACACACACACACACACACACACACACAGGTAACATCACTCACAAGGTGATAATGTTTCATGTGTTTATGTCATTTCTACTTTGTGAAGGAGGAATACGAAATAAGTGCACAAGCGAGTAAGAATTCAAAGAAGCTGTAATAAAAGGAGGAGGTGAACAACAAAAGCATGTCTCTTTGTTTATTTTTCCTCCTTTGTGCATTAATAGTGCTGTTGGTGTTAATGGTGGGCAACAGCTACAGATCCTTTCCTACAGAATGCCGAGAGGGGGATTATTTTGTGCGGGTTCCAAAAAATACAAATGATAAACATTGGTGTCTACTGAGGCAGAATGACTTTTTCCCAGACATAGTACTCACTAGCATTGCAGTCCCTGCATCCTATAATTGGAGTTTAGTAGTTGTTCCTGTCTTTAAAGATGGTCATGGTGGCAGATTTAAGGCAATCAATTTTGCTGTGACTTGAGTGAGACAAATTCCAGACACCAATACATTAATCGCATTAAAGTTATATGCCTTTGCCAAGTAAAGCTGTAGTTTACATGCATGTCTGTTCGGACAAATCTAACTTGAAGCTTGTGTTGATGAAATTAATAAATTAATTAAATGAAATTCCTGCAGTGACGAGAATTGGACACAAACAATGTTAATCAGTTAATATAGTATATGTAGAATAAGGCGATTTCTGTAGCTGTTTGTTAAAATTTAAGCCAATTCTATCTGACAGAACTGCTTTGGCTCTATCATATTCTTTGGACATATTGTGTGTATGGCTCTCTTCAAGTTGTTTCATAGCGTCTCCATTGGGTGGAGGTCTGTGCTCTGACTTGGCCACTTTTTTGTTTGTTAGTTTTTTTTTTTTTTTTTTTCATTTTTAGATTGTTGTCGTCCAATGCACATTCTCTGCTGCTGTAACATTGAAATTTACAAATAAAGGTTTATTTTATCTTAGCTCCAAAAGATGGATTTAGTTTTTCTGAAGCCATTCTGTTGTAGACTTGCTGTGGTGTTTTGGGTCTTATCCTGTAGCATCACCAAGCTTATACAGAGTTTCAGCTGACGTACAGACATTCTGAGATCCTGAAGCTTTTTTATCCTGAAGCTTTTTTATCCTGAAGATTTTTTATCCTGAAGCTTTTTTATCCTGAAGATACTTGGAAATATATATTTTCCCTAATAATTGCAAGCTGGCCAGGCCCTGCAGGACTGCAGCAAAGCAGTCCCAAATGATGTTGTGTCCTCCATTATACTTAACTATTGGGAAAATCGTATGATCTTTCTATGCCAGCTGTAATTCTGTGTCTTCTTCTCTTTCGGCTTTACCCATCAGGGGTCACCACAGCGAATCATCCTTTTCCACCTAACTCTATCATGGGCATCTTCTACCCTAACACCAGCCAACCTCATGTCCTCTGTTAAGACATCCATATATCTCCTTCTTGGTCGTCCTCTTGCCCTCCTGCCTGGCAGCTCCATCTCCAACAGCCTTCTACTAATATATTCAATATCCCTCCTCTGCACATGTCTGGAGCATGTGCAGAGGAGGGATCTCAGTCTGGCCTCTCTGACTTTGCGTCCCTCTGATGTGCTCATTTGTTGTTATTAACATTGTTTTATTTTATTATTATAGTATAGAGTTAACACAAAATCAACACATTGATATAATTTACGAAAGTATTCATTTACATGCACACTTATATACACAATAACACTACACACATCTACAAGAATCAAATACCACTAATTAATTATGATTCCATGAATAAATAATGTATGTCAGGTGTCAGGCAACAAATAAATGAACGTCAGATATCAGTCATCATTTATTTCCTTGTTTCTCAGTCTACAGCCCTGTAGCTGAGCTACAGCTGTCACGTGACAAATGAAACGAAAGAACGATCTGTAACGTATGACCGACTCTGTAGAGAAAGAACTGTAGTGCTTGGTGCTCGCCATAGAGCCTGAGCAACCTGGCTGTCACGTGACAAAAGAACGAGGACCTGAGGCCGGACGCACAGTTGAGTGAGTCATTACTCCTGAGTCATATAAAAGATTAGGTCACGAATGACACATCGCTAGCGTACACACACACCACGCACCTGCCCCTACTCGGCCTCCTCTGCTGCTCATCTTCTTTATTTCTTCGTTCAGTGCTAGCAATCCACGGAAATTGATGGTCATCAAAAGAAGCTGAATGTTGGGGCCTGAACCAGGAGGAACTGTAATGGCACATAGAGGAGGTGTGTATTATTTGTTTCTGCTTGATTCATAATATATTTTTTTTGGGCATTACATGAAAAATAACAAACTACTATATACTTATAACATTTGCTTTTATTAAATCCAACTGACTATTCATGCTTAAACATGAGAGATAATACAATTATTCCACCCCATTAATGGACCCCAATGAGCTCCTTGCAAGCTTGTCGTCAGTGACTCTCCACGATCCAGCTAATTATTCCTCATCATATCCAGCAGGTAGTAATTAGGCCTTTGTTACTCTCTATCATGCTGTTGATACAATACATGGCTCTCAGGCTACAATTGCTTTCTGCAATCATAAAGAGGTAAAGGAGATTATGCATTAAATAGGTGAGAATTAAAATAATACAAGGCAAAACCCAGCGAGAGGAGACACCAGCCTATTTGTATTTACTACTGATGTTTATTCATGAAATATGAGTATAATATCATCATTTAAAATGATTCAATCATCATGCTCAATCGAGTGTTCTTGACTGCTGCTGATGTTGGAAATTGAAAACCAAATTGACTCCTGTCTCGGCTGATATAAAGCAGTGGAAAAACAAAGAGCAAAATGACTATTTAAAAGAGCTTAAGCTATAAAAAGCTGATTGCTGAGTGTGTCTTCTGCAGATGGTTGTCAGGGATGAAAGGACTTCTAAGTGATGGACTAGGTGATTATGAAGAACACAACACTCACAAGAATCTTAGTTGATTGCTGTTACACTCAAAATCACACAATGACAAGGGCCTATGCACAAACTTTCATTGTAACTTTTCAAGTAGTTTAATTCAAAACGATTTGATGATTATGAGAGGACAAATAAGAATGTTCCCACAACAAAAACTGAAGTAAAAAACAAACAAACAAACAAAAAAAAAAATACCTGAGTTGCCTTAGAAAAGGGGATGGTTTTTGCAGGATTGTTTTTTAGGACTTGTCTTCATCATGACGTTGCCAGGCAAGTAACAAAGAGCATGGCATAGAGAGAGAGTACCATCAGTGTTTTCATCTAAACCTCAGCCACAACGCAGAAACTTGCATGTACTTGCACTACAGATGCACACTAGCTTCTATAAATACTATAATAAGGAATGTGCAGCCACTTCAATAGACCATTAACAAGGATGCAGAAATAATCTTTGATGCACCAAAAAACCACCAACTTTACTTGTATAGACAAGTGACATTGTTCCTATTTTTGAAGTTTAAACAGGAGGTTTATTAGCAGCTAATGATGGAGGCTTCTTATTTAGCATGCAGATATGGGAGTGATATCAGTCCTTAAAAAAACGCAAATTGTTGACTCATTTTCTGTTAATTAACCCAACAAGTTTCATTCAAGTCAGCTTGTAATGGAACCTATTACAGGCTTTATTTTCCCACAGGTAAGTTGTCTTTTTTTTGTATAATGCTAATAACACTTAATATAATATTGGTGTATTTTTTTTTAATCATGTTAAAGACTTTATCGAATTTTATTAGGATTGCACTACACCATGTCTACAATGTGATAGCCTAGCGCAAAATAAACTACCCACAGAGGTGAGGCGGACTAGTGTTTTGACACCCACTTTCACTTTTTGTTAACATGTTGTGCTAAGAGCCTTATGTTTTATTAATTAATTAACCACAAATATACTGAACACAGATACACAATGTTGGTGTAGCACACAGATAAAGATAGTAACACATGCAGGAATGCTGATATCTCACTAGGTTTCCTGCTGAGCAATCATGGAGCAAGACTTCTGCATCTCTGTGTGGTGTGTGGTGAAGCCATTTAATGGATTTTTGATGAACATCTGCTACAAGACTGAAAAGACTCCTGTATTGCTGCAACAGAAGACTGCACACAAATTCCTAGCCGAAAAAATGTAAGTTTAAATCACAGTCAATGACATTCAGCAGTTTATGATTAAACCCATGACAGCAAAACCCTTAGGATTTCTGGGAAATTGCCCAAACAATTTCTGCTTTCATGTCAAGCTCTTCTTTGAAGCCTCCGAAACACATTACAAAGTGCAGACAGACCGGGTTTACAATATGGCCTTAAATTAGTTTGTTTTAAGTTTAATGTGGCTGGAAGACTTATAAGCAAACGTCTTTTATGAAAACTCAACTGTAAACATCTGGTTTTAAACTACTTTAACAACCACAAACTAAATTGACAAGCTGCAGGGGTGATGGATTTAGTAGCAACTTGTGTCAATTTGTGAGCAGTGCCTCTTTTCAAATATATGGGCAGAGATTATGGCTCCTCTGATGCACTGTCCATGTCAAAGGCAATGTCAGCAAACAAACAAGCAAAGGACAGCTGCTCATTTCAGCGAACAGGGCTGCCTGTCCTATATGAAGGGGACAGTGTTTATGTCCACTGAAATGTCATCAGTCAAATCAGTGCCTTCATCTTCTGCCCTAAGCTGCTTCGACTGGGATATTTCTTTCAGCCCAACAATAATTGAAGGAGAATTGATGAGAATTTCTACATGAGCTTGTCTGCCCTAACGACACACAAATTCCTCTTCAAGAGTTAAATGAGAACAGAGAAGACAAAGTGACTAGGTGTCATTTGTGCTTTCCCCTGAATACGCAACAGTCTTTCTCAAAGAGAGCTAAAGTGATAATCTGTACAAATCACTTATCCAACCACAGCATATTGGCTGCTCATTTTCCCATGACCAAGACAAGGTGACAATAAAAGAGGAAGAGCTCTGAAAGCCCCAGTGGAGGGATGTGTCTTGCAGGCAGGTGGGCGGGTGTGATGAGTGACTGGCACCTGCTGTAAAAGCACCAGATGGTCAGGCAGGGGCCCGTGCCAGCAGGGTGAGGGGACCCTGTGTCACTCTGTGCATCTGCAGTCTGTGTTAGGATTCTGGCAGGGCAGCAAGGTTCAGCCAGCCATCAACACCCAGCAGCATGCAGTCAAGAGGATGAAAAAGTTGGGCAGGAGATGAGTCAAAATACTAGCCACACACCTGATGCTGTGTTGACATGCAACGAATCAGTGGCAGTCATCCAAATGAGATCTGAGAGTATGGAGAAAAGTCAGAGTGAGACTGACTATGTCATCTGGCCAGCTAATCTAGGTGAAAGAAATGCTAGAGGTCAGGTTAATCATAAACTAGTACAGGTGAGCTGCAGTGTCATAAAAGATTTTTTCTGAATATTCTCCATTTTGTCTGAATATCTGAAACTTTTTTTCCCAAATATGCTTGATCATGCTCTTTATCATCTCGGATGGTGATGAACAGAAGAGTTACGTGCCACATGATCACCTGAATTCTTCCATTTTCAGTACTTTCAGAAATCTCCTCAGATTTTTTCTTTGTTTGATTCATGCCAATAATTTTACCCTTTTGAAACAGATTAACATCGACCACAGGATGTGTCTTCTGACATGGTAGTTTAAGAAATTAGAAGCTACTCACTGCATCAGTTAAGGGTTAAATAACTTGTTGCCAGCTGAAACCTAATCGTCCATGCAGTAATTATCCAGTGGAAGGCTCTTACCTATTTTCTTAGTTAAATCCAGTTGGTTTAACTGACTTTTTTTTTGGATGGGCAGTGTATATTAATGACCTTGAGGCCTGATACCATACTCTGTGCAGGATCCATTTATGTCAGTTTTGAGCAGGTCTTTTACATTTAAATGCATATAAAACATTTTGTATATCTGAAAACAGACAAAATTGTCTGGTGTGATCTTTTTAAACCCACTGACCAGTTGCTGTGATGTGTCTTCTAGCTAAAGTAGCAGAGCATCAAAACAAAGGCAATGCTCTGTCTTTTCACTCTCTCCAATGATTTCTGCTGATTGAAGCAGCAGCATCTACAGCACCAGTGGAATGTGACAGTCGGTCAAGCCTGTGAATACTTCCTCTCTTTGTTGTGGGGCCTTTTTCGCCCATCCCGTGGGCAACAGACTGCCTGACCAGCTCAAAAACACTTCCACTGATCAATATTTGAGCAGCTCAGCATAGCCCGAGGTGCTCATCGAATTCATATGTGCCTTTGTTCCTCTCGTTGGGAAGTGCCTGAACATGCCAGGCTGTCTGAGGCCTGTTAACTGAGGTGATCCAGTACTACCATCTAGAACATCCCTTGATCCACTATAGATAAATGCCAAACACACAAACATTAAACCTCTGAAACACATGCTCAAACTCAAAGACACAATACATCATTACAATGATCTGAATAACAAAACAGGTTTGCTACACAGGCCCCATGGCAACAATGGGTAGGTGGGTGACAGCGAGTGATACTGTACACTGTGTACAGCTTGAGCTGTTAAAGGAGAGTTGTGGGATTTGAAAAGGAGTGTGTGTTTCTGTATGCTTGTGTATTTGAGGCCTTTCTATCTACAAAAACACTTAAACTACAAGTTTGATCCAGCAGAAATACAGTATCATTGCAGTGAAGGGTAGAATGAGCCTCTGCCTTTGATCACTGTGGAGACCATCGCCACAAATAGACATTCTTCAAAAGTAAAGTCCACAAGTACAAAATACACTGCCCGTCCAAAAGAGAAGTCACACACCCTAATATTTAATCGGATGCCATTTAGCTTTGATTGCAGCACACATTCGCTGTTGCTTCGCATTCAAAAAGCTTCTGCAATGTCACATTATTTCCCACCCAGGCATATGTTTTTACTAAGATCTTGTATTAATGATGGGAGAGTTGGACTGCTGCGCAAAGTCTTCTCCAGCACATCCCATGAATTCTCAATGGGGTTAAGGTCTATACTCTGTGGTGGCCAAACTATGTGTGAAAATGATCTGACATAGTCCCTGATCCACTCTTTTACAGTTTGAGCCAGATGAAACCTGACATTATCATCCTGGAATATGCCTGTGCCATAGGTTCAGTGGAATACATTATCAGTTCTGTATTTATGCAGAGGACTAATTTATTTTGTTGCTTTTTAATACTCTGTTAATTAGAAGAGGGCAGGGTTGTTTAATTAATGCTGGTGGGGAGGCTTAAAGACAGGGGGCAACAACTGTCAATTTGTCAATAGAAACACACAAGTAAAACAACAGAAGCCAGATAACTGACAGATACAACAAGTGAACACAGACAAGATGCTAACAAGGATGAGTTTGTTGTTGCAGCCGTTTGCCAGTAAGGTTCGATGTCGGATTCAGCTTTCACTTTTTGCTGTCCACATCCATTTCTCAGCACTGTCATGTTAGTGTTTCAGTGTTTTTCAAGATTTTCTTTTGACTTGAACAATGACTCAAAGGTCTTTGCTATCGCTATTTTGTGACAGATGTTTACATATGTGAACATTTTTGTCTGTAAACTCATCCTTCCAGATCTCTTCTCTTGCTTCTCTAAGTCTACCTCAACCTTTTGACATGAAACTGTAGATTTATTTCATTCACTGTTTCCTTGGCAACTCTCTCTAAGAGACCAACAAGGTTTCAGCAGGAGACAGAGTGTGGCAGTGGAGTCATTATTTACTGCAGGGCTCTGATATTCACAGACATGCTTTACAGTTTCACCACCTTTCTCCAATGTCTATTTCCACATCTCACATAAGGACATACATAATTAGTCTCCATGGTGATGTTGACTTTAAAAGACAGCAATTATTTATTATGAAAAAAGGGAATTTTTGGCAAGTACAAAATGCCTGTTAACATCTAAAAGTTAAATGTTTATAGGGGCTATGAAACTGTTATACTGTAAGGGAAATTGTTGAGGTTTATAACCAAATAAATGCCTAAAGGCATATAGATATAAATATGTATAAAACTTTTCTATGTGCTAATCACTGTTTTGTCAAGGTCACCTTTAATGTGTGATAAAAAAAAAAATTAAAAGTGTGAAATCAATATAAATAATGATAATAAATAACAATCAATAAGCTGGAGTCTTAATTACCACCAATGTTCATTTATCTATTCATCTATTACAATCTGTAGTATTTGTTTCATGGAGAAACATATGGAGTTTATCTTGCCTGGAACTCCATACATCATCAGCTGTCCAAGTCAGGGCAATATCACTAGCATTAGTAAATGGTAAATGGTAAATGGTCTGCACTTATATAGCGCTTTTCTGGTACTCAAAGCGCTTAACACTGCATCTCATTCACCCATTCACACACACAAGCACACACACACACACATCGATGGCAGAGCTGCTATGCAGCTGATCTGACTCACCGGGGGCAACTTAGGGTTCAGTATCTTGCCCAAGGACACTTTGGCATGTGAATATGATTGGCAGACCACTGCTCTACCTATTGAGCCACAGCCATCCCCAATGAAGTACACTTCATAAATTTTGATTAACAAAATAGATGGTGAATACTGATGACATACACATTCATGCTTTTAGACTAAATTACAATGAACCTAAACTGCAACTTAAATTTTATATTATTAGCCTCTATCTGGACATTGTAGTGCAAAATTGGATATTTCTGTAGAAAACACAATGGGATGGAGATTGAATATTTTGGTGGAAAAAAGTCATTTGATGCATATTTAATTGATCTGATAAGCTTTCTACAAATTTCTTTTCTTTCTTTTTGTTCCTTTCCTTTTCATCTTCACCAACAGGTAACAGTTTGTCCAATACTTATAATAACTAATGATTTTCCCATCAGTCTCAGCTAAAGGCTACATTTTTATTTCTGCTAATTAGCAAATGTTAGCATAGTAAAATTCTAAACAAGTCTTCTTCCATTTATGATTTTATTATCATTTGATATCATTATGATCAAACTATAAATATTAAGTGCTGTAAACACAGACTCAGTTGGGTTTTAAAAATCAGATTTTAGCAATAAAAGCAATCCTGTTGGACCCACTACTGTTCCTACTTGTTCTCTCTCTATTGCTGGTGTTAATGACTGGTTTTGAAGCATCACTTTTCTCCACTAATGGAACACCTTGAAACAAAGGTTTGTTCCTGCCAGAGCATTTTGAATCCAAACATTTACTCAGACCTGACAGACATGCAGGTGTTATTGGAGCCTTTCTCCTTGACTGACCTTCAAGATTGCCCTGCACCAAATACCATCTTTGTGTGTAAAATGGCAGCAATTAGTTACTGGAGCCAAGTAGAGGGGTTATTTTGAACAGGGCGGCAAAACATAGCAGAGAGGCAGAGCATAGGCAGAGAGGAGACCTGAACAAGCCACAGGGGCCTGGAGTGGGAGGCAGAGAGCGGGAGAACCAGAAGGTCAGGGATAATTAGAAGCCTCTGTGGCCATCTCAAGAGGCTCAGAAGGAAACCCACAGATGGGCACTCACCTCCCAGACATCCTGGGAAGGGTGTTGAGCACACACACAATCACACAGTCACACACTCAGATACACTTGAGGTGTGCCATAGTTAAAGCGGCGAAGCAAGTGTAGCAACAGAAGAAAGATGATTTTCATTGCCTTTTAATGAAACACAAGTGCAAGATTGGATTCATTTTTTGTTTATTTTTTCAAGGATTTAACTGCATAGGAAGTTGTGGGAGAGTTCTGTTTTGCAGTGAGAGGACTGTACACCTGGATGAGGAATTTAAGCTTGGCAGGTGCTGTTGAGTTGACCACTCCGTAGGTAAAAGTCAGAGCTTTGAACCTGATACAAGAAGCTCTAGGAAGCCAGTGCAGAGATCTGAAGAGTAAATTGACTTGTGCCCTTTTAAGCTGATCAGTAATAAGACGTGCTGCTGCATTTTAGATTATCTGAAAGCATGCATGTTTGTCACTTGAGCCGGATGGTTGCCCACCCTGAGCGTGGTTCTGCTGTTTTTCCTCTCCTCTCACGCTTTCTCAAGTAGGATTGTTGGGTTTTCTAAAAAATTCTGTTTACAGTTATATTTTGTAAGGTCTTAAACTTTACACTGTAGACACTGTACACACACAGTGCTTTGAGATGTCTTTGTTGTTGTTGTCTTTCTTGTTTTTTATAAATAAACAGAATTGATTTGAATTGAATTAAATTAGAGCCCTGTCAGCAGGGCAGTGATTGAAAACATTAAAAGCTAAAAGCTCACTAGACTTTTTTGCCTAATTGTTACCAAATCTGTTTTCTGTAATTGATAAATGTACAAAATGACTGCTTATGGACACTTTCTATGTTCTTTCCACAATTTGCCAAGAGATGATCTTTATGCAATTGCTATCACAGTCTGGCAGCCTATCACACAGTTGTAATGTCATACAGTTTTGCTGCTTAACCCTAAAGAACCCAGGCCCATTTCTACTGAAAGGAAAATTATGTAGGATATAAAACAAACCACATGGACCATTTGGAAAACTTTTTTTTTAAATGTTGGTGACCCCCAATAAAGAGGAGTATTCTACACCCTAATTACACTTAGGTAAAAATACATACTCCAATTGAGAAAGCCAAACTGTCCAGCACAATGTTGCATTCACAGTACTGATCCAACCAATCAATGTATTTAGCAGTTCACCAGAGGACGGAGGGGTTGGTGGGATGATTAATTCAAGTGACATAAAATTAACAGGTATTCATATTTGGTGATGGACAAAGAAAATGATCACCTTCATACTGCAAAAAGTATTTGAAAAATATAAATATTGCACATATCCAATTTATTATTACAATGGAAAAATGAATTATTGTGCCAAATGCTGTGCATGTCAGCAGCACATAATGAGAAATCGAAATTATCTATGAGTTTTCTTAATGGCTCCTGCTGTGGAGAGCTGCTGCATTGAAAAATGTAAATGCCATCATAGAAACAAATGGAGAGGCTGTAAAATCATGAAGGAAAACCACTCATGTCAAAATGACATGTCACATAAAGACCAAACAGACAGCTGACATTTCACACCAACAGTCGACAATTAAATCATTATTCTTTAGCTGCACAAGGCTAGTGAAAATAAAAATGAAAAAATGTCTGCATAGTAGATGTAATGCCTGCACATACAGAAGGCCACAGTCTCTCAAATTGGAATTCCCCATCCCCACCCTGCACCCTCGTTACACATCCAGACAGCTGTAGTATATTCCTTAATTAATATGACATTTAATTAATATGTACATGCCATGCATGATGTTGAATTCGCATTCAAAACGCTAAGCTTCAGATTAAACAAAGCCTAGCAATTACACAAAATATATCATGCAAAGATTTACTACAGGTGACCTGTGCATCTTAGCCAAGACATCTACTTAGTCCTGGCTATCCTCCAACTTTTATTAATATGTTACACACACAATTTGTTTAAACAGTGAGGCAAAACACAATCTCTGCAGGTGAAACATTCAATCCTGTCTGTTTGCTCAGATTGAAATTGCTCTTCTCATAAGGAAGCACAATATCAATCAGAAATAATTTCTTCCTTCTGCCTCAGCTGTCAGCACTGCAGTTGAGTGTTGACCCTCTGTCATAATGCATTTGTTTACCATTTACATCACTCACGGTTCAGACTCTAGAACACTGAAACCTGCAGGAAAAAATATAAAGCAGAAAGACATTGTTGGATTCCTCTATGTGTCATGCTGTTTTCAAAACTGACTTTACCTCAGCTAAAGGTAAAGTATAAATCACCACACACTGCCATTTAAAATATGATTTAAAGGGAAAGGGTTGGCTTTTCAGTTTTCTTCAGTTTTATGAGTGTATTTAACAAAGACATGAAAGATCATGGCTGTGTTTTATCAGCTTAAAAATATTGTGTTTGTTGATATTTGTGACTATTGTAAAGCTCAGGTCAGATTTCATTGCCAATTTATGCAGAAAACCAGGACATTAAAAATAATTCAGTTGTTTTACACCACCACTTACATCAGTGTAATGATGCCATGGGTTAAGGATCTAGGTAGTGCTGCAGCACCCTCAGCATCCCTCTCTGGTAGAATATTTAGATTTAGCTTAGATTAAAAAATCTGTATGATGGTAATTTCACATTTCTATATGTACATGTATGCATTCTACATGCTCAGGAAATCAAAATTTTCTTCCAATCCTATCCAATTAAACTTTATTTATAAAGCACTTTAAAACAACCACAGTAGACCAAACAGACATTGTCACAAACACTTTTTTTTTTATTACATTTTCTTTTATTTAAACTGTATCCTGTCTGGCAGTGGAATTAATCATCCCACTAACCTCTCTGTCCTCTGGTGAACTGCAAAATCCAGGCTTGGTTCAATACTGTGAACTTCTTGAGTATTGATAACAGTACAGTACATTTAAGGTCAACCAGATTGCCAATGCCTTCCAACGTACTGTTCCCATCCTCCATTCCAGGATCCTCTAAGCTCTCTCCAGCGGTGAAGAAGCTCCCTGTGGTGTCTGCAGAAAGAGGGAGCTTCCCTTATTAACACAAAGTAGGGTGTATGTAATATAATACTTAGAAGATGGGGGTACTGATAATTAGCTAGTTATAATAGCTTTTTAACTACACAATCTGCCCTAATGGTTAGGAGGTTATAAAGTAAAGTTTTTAATGTAAAATTGTAAATGATGCTGTTTGTGGAATATTTGAAAATGTAGAATTCAGCATTTCAATAGTTTGATACGCACTGCTATGCTATTTTGTACAGTAGCTGTAAGAGAACTGTTCCTCTTTTCACTTATTCACTTTATTTGTTGATTGTTTTAAACTGAGGGGGTAATTTAGGAAGTATCCACCCCTTCAATAATAATAAAAAAAAGATTTCTTAAATTTTATGTAAAAATACACCTTTTCTGTTTTCTTCAGTTGCTAAAGCAGCTGTCTATTGGTCTACTGACCTGCTTGTTTTCAGGCCTTTCCAACAGAACTTGTAAATGCAAAGCTGAATGCTGAAACCCAAACTTTAGCATCTACAGTGGTGTGCCTGGTGTCCATCATGTAGGGCAGCTGACCTGCACACTGCTGATTGTGTATCTGTCTGCAGCGGTAAAAATACAACAAAATGTCCAGTTGCCCATTGGGCTTGCCCTGAGTCTCATGACCATTAGACTCACATACAAAACCATAAAAAAGTAGCAAATACAAAACAAAACCTATCACACCACTCCATAACTGTACAACAGGCTGGCAAGAGAGAAACAAATGGCACTGAATAATGAAAGTGCAAGGAATAATGGTTAATGATTACAAACACTTGAGATATTGATTGCCACATAATGGGCAAAATCAGTGTTACTGTAGTTTAGCCAGAAAAGGAAAAAGCAAAAATGGCCATAGTGGTTCATGAAATGGACATGGACATTGTTTTCACTATGCGATTCCTTGGCGATTTTTTTTTCTCCACACTGTGACTATTGGTGAGAACTTCTAATATGGGGACAGATTTTTCAAACAAGGTGCCATAGTGATGTAGTGGTTAGCACTGTTGCCTCACAGCAAGAAGTACCTGGGTTTAAATCACCGAAACCCCATAGTGTAGCACTGACATACCATCTAGCAGCTGTCCACCCACAATTTCCCCAAGGGGATCAATAAAGTATTCTTTATTATTATTATTATTATTATTATTATTATTATTATTATGGCTTTAGCATTTTTTCCACTTGTAGATGGTGTATTTATGCGCTTAAGGCAGTCAATTGATTGAGCATACTGAGTTGATTAGTGGGGCAGCCATTAGTGAACACATGCTTAAGCAGAACATGAGGATGTGGGTGGGTGACTGCTAGCAACTGGTTTTCAATAAGACTACTGAGCTCTAATTTTTAACCACTCATGGAAGGGTGTTGTCTATTGATTTAATTCTTGAGCTAGAAATATTGATAGGATTCATGCTCCTTGCTGAGGAAAACAAATGACAGGCTCACAAAAAGAATAAGGAAAGGATAAAAAATATGAAGACGCTATGATGGAAAAAGTGGATTTGTCATATACAGACATAACTGGCCTGCCATGACAGTGTACAATAAATATAGATCAAAGAAATGAAGTTGGAGATGGTGACCTAAGACAAGACAAAGAGGAAGAAATTGAGAGTAGTAGGAAGAAATGACAAATAAGAAAAGATGAGGAAGGAAAGAAGGAAAGAAAGAAATGTGGAGTGAAGAGAATAAAGAGGGAAAACGGCAGGTAGAATAAAAGGGAAGGCAAGCAAAAAAAGAAGAATGCAATTGACTTTAAAGAATAGAAAGTGAGACAGAGTGACGTAAAATGAGTACTTGAGACACCAAAGAACAAGGTCCACTGCAAGTTATTCTTCCCACAGATGAAGCTCTACGAAACAGTCGGCTGACTGCTGGGGCTACAGAGACCCGCAGAGCAACGACAGGCCACATCAGAGCTAATTATCCCTCAGAGACAAAAAAATCACTCAGCTGTGTCTCACACATACATACACTCAGAGTGCAAATTAGTCCTATTTCCCTTGTCTCTGGTGATAGAGAATTTTTTATGAATCTAGGAAGGTTTGAAAAGCATCTGGTGTCTTTCCCTCTCCCTCCTCAATTAGATTCAAAAGTAAAATCTCTACATTTTCACAGCTTATTTCGATTGACCCAAATCATTTTTCTGCATTTTGTTTAACTGTTGACACTAAAACATTTTGATGCACACATTTCATCAACTCATTTGTATGCCTGCTGTGCTGTGTCCGATCTGATATCTCTAAGAGAACTCTAAGAGAAAAATCAATGCAGTTGCTGTTACTGGCACCTGCACAGACTCTGCTAAATATCATAGTATGTAATCACCCATATGAGGATGGGTTCCCTGTTGAGTCTGGTTCCTCTCAAGGTTTCTTCCTGTTGCCTCCTCAGGGAGTTTTTCGTTGCCACCGTTGCCCTCAGCTTGCTCATCAGGGACAATCTGATTATTATAATTCATACACATTCACTGTTCAAGTAAACTTCCATAGTTACTTTGGTTGTGTAAAGCTGCTTTGCGACAATGACAATTGTAAAAAGCACTATACAAATGAATTGAATTGAATTGAAATGAAAATAATTGGACTGACACTTTTTCATTTCAATTTGTCAAACACTCCTTCTGACTGAGAGATGACGGCCATTAACCTTGATAAGTATCTCAATGTGTGCTGACGCTCACATGAAGACATACCTGATGCAGAATACAGCAGTTCTATCGTTCTGTTCAACAATAGTGGGTCCTCTTAAGTCAGCTGTAAAGTCAGTTTGGTTGTTCAGTGCTCCAGAAGTAAAGGCCCTGCTATTTTCTGCATAGTTAATGATATATGCCCAGCAGGGACTTCGGTCTCTGCAAATTTCATGCTCTGTAGAAATCTGATAAAGGAGTTATTAGAAGTTCACTTTTGAGTTTTAGGGTCTTTTCACACCTAAGTATGTTTGCCCTGGTCTGAATCTCTTGATACATTTTTGAACTTGTAGCATTTTTGCTTTGGTTTGGTTTCTTTTCACACAGAGACAAATGCAATGTACAAATGAGTCTCTTCAAATTCCTCGAGAACTTCCTCTCCACTTATTGGTCAGATGTGTCTGCTGTGGCAATAAAACATGTTAATACAGGATATATTCATGTATTGTGCACTACTGTATGATTGTATGACATGGGTCATCTGTAACGTGGGTTGGTCATCCCACAGGTGTTTATTACATTACATCGCAGTTGTGTAACCACCGGGAATCATCCTGCAGCATGTTCTGGGCATACTAATGTAATAAATTAAAAAGTTGATGTATTTCACTAATTACATTCAAGAAATGAAACCTGTATAATGTATACATTCATTCCATACAGACTGATATATTTCATTAAGTGTTTATTTCTTTTAATTTTGATGATTATAACTAACAACTAATGGAAACCCTTAATTAAAAAAAAAGTAATATTCAAATTTTCTGAGATACTGAATTTTTAGTTTTTAAAAAATTAATCTTCTTCTCTTTTGGGTTTTCCCATCAGGGGTCGCCACAGCCAATTATCCTTTTCCACCTCACTCTATCGTGGGCATCTTCTTTTCTTCTTCTTGACACCATTGACCACAGTATTCTCCTTCACAGATTAGAAAATGTTGTTGGACTTAAGGGAACGGCCCTCTCCTGGCTTAGATCCTATTTGACTGATCGTTATCAGTATGTAGATCTAAATGGCGATTACTCCACATGCTCTCCAGTGGAGTTTGGTGTTCCACAGGGTTCAGTTTTAGGCCCACTGCTTTTTTCCCCTATACATGCTTCCTCTGGGCAGCATTATCCGTAAACATGGTATTAACTTTCATTGTTATGCTGACGACACACAGTTATATGTTTCATCAAAACCAGATGATATCAAACAGCTTAATAAAGTTGAGCTATGTGTAAAGGATATACGAGACTGGATGCTAATTAACTTCCTTCTGATAAATCCTGATGAGACAGAAGTACTAGTTATAGGATCATCTGCAGCTAGAAGCAAGATTTTAGATTGATTTTAAAATACTACTTTTGACATTTAAAGCATTAAATGGTCTTGTGCCACAGTATCTAAGTGAACTGCTAGTGTCTTATGATCCACCACGCCTACTTTCATCAGAGGATGCTGGCTACCTGTCAGTACCTCGTATCATGAAAACTACAGCTGGGGGCAGACCCTTTTCTTACAAAGCCCCAAAATTATGGAATAGACTTCCAAATAGCGTTCGGGACTCAGACACAGTCTCAGTGTTTAAGTCTAGGCTGAAAACCTATTTATTTAGTCAAGCATTTTGTAAATAGATTTGGGAAGGACTCATGGACGTAGAGCATTATGGTGAACTGGTATGTTTAGATGCTGTCTTCCCAACTCTCACTGATCACTCAGGTTTGTTGATGGTGAAGTGATTGGTTGCTCTACATCCCAGTGAGCCCTCATCTCTGTGTTTCCTTCTGAACCCACCCTTTTAGTTAGGCTGTCATAATTAGTCCTGCCGGAGTCCCTGCTGCACTATACTACATATACATTCACCTCAAACTTTATGCGACTGTGAATACAACTAATCTCTCTCTCTCTCGCCATCTCTCCTTTTCTCTTTCTCTACCTCTCTATTTCCCTCTTCCTGTCTCTCTGTCGAGCTACACGTCATTCCACCCTCTGCCCTCTGGACCTTTCTGACTCGTCCTGATGCCCAACTTCTGGCTGGAGAGCTCATCACCTGGATCCACCGTTTGCCCAATGGGATGCGTTTGGAGACTGGATTTGCTCACAAGCTACGTCGGACGTCGGAAGCTGTTTCTTGGAGGTCCCGACTCAACGCTCAATAGTCCAGGAATGGAACAAGTCTGCCTGCAATTAACTAACTGGACTCCACATTAACTTAAAGACATTAACTGTTATACTGGACTGCTGCCTACACAGCATGTAATCACCCATATGAGAATGGGTTCCGTGTTGAGTCTGGTTCCTCTCAAGGTTTCTTCCTGTTGCCTTCTCAGGGAGTTTTTCCTTGCCATGGTCGCCCTCGGCTTGCTCATCAGGGACAATCTGATTATTATGATTCTTACACATTCACTGTTCATGTACTGTTCTTTGGTTGTGTAAAGCTGCTTTGTGACAATGTCAATTGTAAAAAGCGCTCTACAAATAAAATTGCATTGAATTGAATTGAATCTACCCTCACACCAGCCAACCTCATGTCCTCTGTTAACACATCCATATACCTCCTCCTTGGTCGTCCTCTTGCCCTCCTGCCTGGCAGCTCCATCTCCAACATCCTTCTAGCAATATATTCACTATCCCTCCTCTGAACATGTCCAAACCATCTCAATCTGGCCTCTCTGACTTTGTCGGTAACACAGGCAACGTGAGCCGTCCCTCTGATGTGCTTGTTTCTTATTCTGTCTAACCTGGTCACTCCTAAGGAGAACCTCAACATCTTCATTTCTGCTACCTCCATCTCAGCCTCTTGTCTCTGTCTCACTGCTACCGTCTCTAACCCACAGAGCAGAGCTGGTCTCACCACTGTCTTGTAGACCTTTCCTTTGAGTCTTGCTGACACTCTTCTGTCACACGTGACAATTTCATGACATCCTTCTCTCCTACATGTCCTGGACTACTCTAACGTACTTCTCTGCCACTCCTGACCACGTCCTACAGTACCACAGCTCCTCCCTCGGCACCCTGTTATACATCAAAGCAAAAATGGTGGTGCTCTTACGGGCATGAATCCATACTACTGCTCACAAATCTCCACCTTCTTCCTAAGCCTGGCTTCCACTACTCTTTCCCACAGCTTCATTGTGTGGCTCATCAACTTGATTCCTCTGTAGTTGCTGCAGTTCTGTGTGTCACCCTTGTTCTTAAAGAACGGAACCAGAACGCTTTTCCTCTATTCCTCAGGCATCTTCTCACTCTCTAGAATCCTATTGAACAAACTGGTTAGAAACTCCACTGCTGTCTCTCCTAAGCACTTCCACACCTCCACAGGTACGTCATCAGGACCAACAGCCTTCCACTCTTCATCCTTTTTGGAGCCTTCCTCACCTCATCCTCTCTGCCATTTCCTGCTCTACAACATCCACATCTTCCCTCTTTCCCCGTCATTTTTCCTTGTCACTGCTACTCAAAAAATACTCCGTCATCTTTTCTGCACCACTCTCCCTGGTGTTAGCACGTCCAATCTATGTCCTTAACCCTTACTCTATGTACTCCTTCCATCTTATCTCTCGTCTGGCTCGCCTGTACAAGTCCTTCTCTCCTTCCTTTGTGTCTAACCTGTCACACAGCTCATCGTAAGCTTTCTGTTTGGCCTTTGCCACCTCCCTCTTCACTCTACGCTGCGCTTCCTTGTACTCCTGTCTACTTTTCTCAATCCTTTCTACATCCCACTTCCTTCTAGCTAACCTCTTCCTCTGGATGCATTCCTGTACTTCCTCATTCCACCACCAAGTGTCTTTACCTTCTTTCCTCCTTCCATATGACACACCCAGCCCCTTCCTACCTGTTTCCCTGATAATCTCTGCTGTAGTTTCCCAGTCATCTGGAAGCTCATCCTGACCACCCAGAACCTGTCTCAACGTCTGTCTGAATTCCTC
Source organism: Anabas testudineus (assembly GCF_900324465.2). Taxonomy (NCBI): domain Eukaryota; kingdom Metazoa; phylum Chordata; class Actinopteri; order Anabantiformes; family Anabantidae; genus Anabas; species Anabas testudineus. The sequence continues at coordinate 32,799,675 of NC_046611.1, forward strand.
ACAAGTTTCTTCATTCTTTAGCTTCCACCACTTGGTCTTCTTCTCTGACTTCCCTCTTTTCTTCTTCCTGACCTCCAGAGTCATCTTACACACCACCATGCGATGCTGTCTGGCTACACTCTCTCCTACCACCACTTTGCAGTCACTAACCTCTCTCAAATGACCTCGTCTACATAGGATGTAGTCCACCTGCGTACTCCTACCTCCACTTCTGTATGTCACTCTGTGTTCCTCTCGCTTCTGGAAGTAAGTGTTGACTACAGTCATTTCCATCCTCTTAGCAAAGTCCACCACCATCTGTTCTTCTAGATTCCTTTCCCTTACACTAAACCTGCCCATCAGCTCCTCATCACCTCTGTTCACCTCACCAACATGCCCATTGAAGGGCATTTATATACTCTCTATGACCTCATCAAACTCCTTCTCTTCTAACTCACAGCCAACTTGTGGAGCATACCCACTGACTACATTCACCATCACCCCTTTCAATCTCTAGCTTTAGGCTCATCACCCTGTCTGAGACTCTTTTCACCTCTAGAACATTGTTCACAAACTCCCCCTTCAGAATCACTTTTACCCTGTTTCTCTTCCTATCAACACCATGGTAGAACACCATGATGATGATCTATCAGATAGATTTCAGTTTGTACATGTAAATGATGAAAATGCTGCAGCCAGAGTTCTGACTGGAATTAGCAAGAGAGATCATATTTTTCCTACATTAGCTTCTCTCCATTGGCTCCCTGTAAAATCCAGAATTGAATTTAAAATTCTCCTCCTCACTTATAAATCCCTTAATAATCAGGCTCCATCTTATCTTAAAAAACTCATAGTTCCATATCTTCCAAGCAGAACTCTACGTTCTCAGACTGCAGGTTTACTTGTGGTTCCTCGAGTTTCCAAATGTAGAATGGGAGGCAGAGCCTTTAGCTACCAAGCCCCTCTCCTGTGGAACCAGCTCCCAGTTCAGGTTCGGGAGGAAGACACCCTCTCTACATTTAAGACTAGACTTAAAACTTTCCTTTTTTATAAAGCTTATAGTTAGAGATGGATCAGGTGACTCTGAACCATCTCTTAGTTCTGCTGCTATAGGTTAGTCTGCTGGGGGAACTCTACTGATAAACTGAGCTCCTCTCCTCTCTCCTTTCTCCTGTATCAATGCAAAGTCCACCATTGCATGTCATTAACTTTGTGTCTTCTCTCTCCTGTAGTTGTGTTTCCTCCTCTCTGTCTCCCTCTCTCTGTACTTTTCTGAAGGTATCCTCGGCCTGGAGCTGTACATCTCCAGAATCCAGTTCATCTGCCCAATGTCCTTGCTGCTTGTTGTTGTCTTTATTACCTGCTGTTCTTTTCTCTCTTCTCTTTCCACTCACCCCAACCAGTTGAGGCAAATGGCCGCCCACTATGAGCCTGGTTCTGCTGGAGGTTTCTTCCTCTAAAGGGAGTTTTTCCTCTCCACTGTTGCCTAAAGCTTTCTGGGATTGTTGGGTTTTTTCTTTTGTATAAATATTCTCTGTAAGATCTTAAACCTTACACTGTAAAGTGCCTTGAGATAACTTCTGTTGTTCCCTTGCCAGTATCTACACGGGAGAGGGTCTTATGGAGAAGTAGGGCCACAGCATCATCTGTGGATCTCCCTGGTCAGTACAGGTTTTAAGGACCTGACCACTGATGCCATCTGGCCCAGCTGCTTTCCTGGTGTTTACGCATTTAAAAATCCTCCTCACATCGCGCACCGTTCACAAAGAGTTCCTCCTCCCTTCCAGTTGGAAACACAGCATGTGGTCAGTTTCCCGACTCAAAGTATGCGAAAAAGTTATTCAGTACGTCAGGCAGGAAGGAATCAACACTTGCCAAGTGTGTGTGTGTGTGTTGCTTTGTAGTCTGTGATGGCACGTAAACCCTGCCATAGTTCCCTAGGGTTAGCTTGGTTCATTTGGTCCTCCAGTCTATGGCCGTAGCGGAGTTTAGCCGCTTTAACTGCTCTACGCACCTTGTAAGAGGCAGCCTTATATTCACATAGTTTATACTGGTGTGAAAATAAACAATTGTGATTAATACAGTGCATGTGTGTATTAAAGATACATAGCAAGTTTCCAACATGACTATTTTCTTTAAAGAACTAAAAAGAACAATATTTGATGAGCTTTAACTTGACAAATGCATGTTGGGAAGTCTACTGATTAATAATTGGTTTTGTATTTTATCAACTTACTTAAACGAGTTGAGTAACTCTGAAAAGATTTATTCATTTAGCTCATAATTTTAGTTAAATTATGAGTTAAGATTTCAAGTCTGAACCACTCATTTTTATAAGTTATGTCAATAAAAACAGATTTTTATTATATTATTTAAAAAAAAATAGTAAATTTTAAGTTTAATTACCTTGAAAATATAAAACTTAGATATTTAGGTTAAATTAATTAAAAAATACTTGCCATTTCCACAAATTTTTTTGAATGAGAATTAACAATGTACAGTTATGATTTACATATTACTTACTATTTAATCAGATGCAAAAAAACTGTTAGACAAACATGATGAATCATCATTTTTAAATCACAAATTACTATATTGTAAACACTACAGTATCAGCACAGTACATTATAGTACAGTATATAATAAACTGTCAATGAATAAAGAATAAAGAATTTAGATATAAGATTTAGATATAACTTTTGAATGCAGGGCATTGCAGGGTTTTTTTGATAAATGTTTTATTATATTATATTATATTATTATATAATATTGGTCTCAGATCTAAACTTTTTTTCTTTTTGGGTTATTAAGCCCTCCAGTTAATCACATTACAGTACTAGATAGCAGTTTCTCGAAGTGGATTAGATGGCTTGTCAGTAGCAAAACTGTTTATGTGACATCAGTAAGTTATGTTCCCCTGAGGTCTCTGCTTGAATGGTGAGAACAATGTGTGTCATGATGCTTTCTCCTGAGACTCCCATGGGTGTCCTTCCCCGAAGGAACCATTCTCCCTGATTAACCAGCACTATAACAAAAGCTATCTACCAGTCTGCTGTGACAGTAGAGGTTTTTGTGTGTCAGTGTTAATTGTATGAATTTCCCTATGTTTTAATCAATGTTGGCTGTTGAATCACTTTTTACGTCAGACTTTATTTGACTTGTTTTGCATATTCCCTGTTGTGCAGGCTATCATTATCTATCTGTTGTTTCAGATAGTTGGAAATGTCAATGACATGCAACAGCTGGAGTAAGATCCAAAACGAACACATTGTGGAAAACACTGTTTGTGTGTGTGTGTGTGTCTGTGTATGTGTGAGTGTATGTGTGTGTGTAGAGTGTAGTTTCTCTGCCTTGCAGAATGTAAAAGTATAGGGCTTGATGGTCCCTTTTGCAACTCTATTTTCTATTTCTGTTTTTCCTACAATCAGGGAAGTTTAAAGGGGAAGGGGGAGCAGAAATGGTTTTAGATCAATTTCTGCCTCCCAACTCCTGTTAGTGGTGCCTTCTTCTGATATTATACTTATTCCTCAATCCTTTCTCTCCTTGTACTTTTATCGCATTTGCTGCCCAAGACAAACAGCAATAAATCCAAGGTAACCATGGATACATGATGACCATGTCTCCTTTTTCTTTCTTCCCTGTCAGTCTTATTCAAACATCCGTCCACTGAATTTGAGTGGTACAGTAGGAGTCTCTTATTTCTCCCTGATTCCTCAAGGTTATGAATCGTGTGTAGGAAGTAAACAATACTGTGATGAAAATAAAAAAAAAAGGTGACATTATGTCAGTTAAAGAGGAGCACAGTGATGTTTAGCCTTGATGTTTAACAGTGAGCTGTGGAAACAGCTAAGCAGCAAAAACAATAACAGGAATGTCTAGAGCTCCTTGCTCAAGTAAAACATTGGTGTAATAACAAGAGAAAGAAGAGCTTGCAGGCTGCCACCCTGATTGACTCAACATCTAATCTCTTGACAAAGCTAATGAACACATCAGCTAATTAAAACACACACACACACACACACACACACACACACACACACACACACACACACACACACACACACACAATTAGAAAAATATTGTAAAATTAAAAACAAAATACTGCGCCGTAAAGCAGGGACTTCTACAGTTGGTAATCATGTCCATTCTCTGCGATGCTTAGTGTTATAATTTGAACATCACATGATGAGAATCCCTTGTATGAAAAGCTCATTAAAGACTTCATGTCCAGATTTTAATCTGACACCTTACACAATTAGAGAAAGTTGAGAGATGAGGAGACAGGCCGATGAGAAGAAGAATGCAAAAACACAGGGTAGACAAGGAGAAAAAAAGAGGAAGGGTGAGAGGAAATGGGAAGGAAAGCTTTTTCACAGTTGGCCGACCTGAGAGGAGGATGAGGAAGGGGGCATTAGTGTCTGTGATTGTCCCGGAGAAGGAACATGACAGTGGCTGTAATAGAGTCCTCTCACACCTTCCTGGAGCTGACCTGCCTGTCGGAGAATTCTTCATTGAGGCAAGAATGTAAAGGAATCTTATAATGTGCTGCACACCAATTTCACCATGGTGTGTGGCACTGTAGACATTAACATAACATTTGACATGCATGTTTGTCTTAGTGTTTGATGTCATCAACCCAATATGAAGGAATGTAAAAGCTGTGACAGCTGTTAGTATGAGTGGCTGAGGTGCCACTGGGAATAATTCCCTCTCTTCTCACGTATAATGTCCCATAGCTATTATTCCCACACAAAGAGGAGGCCTTATTAACTTACCTATAATATAACAAGCTACAATAAACTGAAGTGTATTTCATCCTCTCCTCTATTACGATGTAGCTTGGAGAGTTGGAACAGCAAGAGATTTCATTGTATATGTATAGCCAGCTAGCAACAGAGTCACCAAGCAACAAGGTACCCCGCTCCCTGTTCTGGGTGTTGTTCTAAAGAGTCTGAAGTGTTTGCTTTCCGCTGTCACAGCAGCCTACACACACACACACACACACACATTCACAGGCACAGGCACACAAACATACATGTACATTTCTCCAAATCCCCTCTCCCAATCTTTAAATTAGCAGTAATCCTTTTGGGTCTGACCAAAGTCCTCTAAACAAACATAATGGGCAGTAATCAGCTCTGCACCCGTCAGCGTATTAGCTTGTTTTGTTATGCTCAAATGACCAAAGAAAATAATATTGTTTTCTTACTAAAAGATGAGGTTATTAAGTTAATGATATCCAATCCCTCTGTGTAGTATAAACGACCACCCCACTCGCTTCTCTTTATGTGTCTCATTCTCGATTTGTTTGTGTCTTTGTGTGTGTTATGGATTCGTTAGGACACATAAAATCAGACTAAATGGTGAGCATAACAGTTCAGGCACTGAACTCCAAGTTGCTCCCAGTGGATCAGACTCCTTGCATGACAGCTTTCCCTCCATTGGTGTGTGTGGGTGTGTGTGTGTGTGTGTGTGTGTGTGTAAATAAGAAGCCGCACTGTAAAGTGCTGTAGGTATAAATAAGAAGAATAAGAATATAAGAATAAAAGTGCCATATACTATATGCTGCCATCTAAACTATGTCTTTTTCAGGCCATTGGGCAGGTCAGACCTGTCACCAAGCCAAAAATATAACAGAAGATGCCCCAAAATATGAGAAGCTGAAATCTTATATCAAGCTAGCATGGGAAAAGCTTTTACTTTCAAAACTGAGTTGCAAAATGAGATTGTATTGTTAATTCTCATGTTTATTAAATTAACACTTAATAGGTTTCTCCTATTTCTCACTCATTCAGTTTAATTTCCTTGTCTTTCATTTTGTTTATTTTTTATAAACTCTATTTTTCCCCTTTTGTCCTTGAGGCGTTTTAAAAAGAGTGGGGCCCCTGCAGCTGTAAACTAGCCAGGTGTAGGCCAAACAATAAAAGCTTCATCTTATTCACTCTATCGTGTAGTGTTGCCTTTTCAAATTGAGAAGGAAACAGCACCTGGTATCTCTTGTGCCTCCATTACGAGCAGCCAAGAATGGAGAGGATTGCTCTGCCAGTTGCTCTGAACAATAATGTGGACATCCACTATGTGCGTCCATCAACCCCACACCCCTTCATCTCTCCCTTTCACGCGCTCGCCAAAATCAATCCCTTCTTCTCATCTGTTCTTTATGGAATAAATCATTACCATTCTTTATCTCCCTTATTGTCTCTGTCTGCCTTACTGCATTAGTTTTCATTATCATGGCAGATTCAAGGGCTTTACCCCACATTCTCTATCGTTTTTATTCTCCAAGTCAAAAGCATGACACAAGCCTTTCTGGTTTGCTGTGGAGCAGCTGCGGTGCAAGGCAGGATGACACTCTGTCTAATCTTTTATAACTTGGCTCTGTGCAGCATTGACGTAAGTCATTTTAATAATGTCTAATTGTTGTACAGTATTCCTTCACACAGTAAAGGTTTCCAGCAAAAATCAAGTGGCAAAAGCACAATTCATTCATAAAGAAAAAATAATATGTACCCATACATGAGTACATACATGGGTACTTATATAAGTATATAAGTACAAAATGTGTCTAAACCCACAGTATTAAGCTGTCCACCAGTTTGTGTCATTATATTAACAGTAAAATGCAGCAGATGTGATAATTTGGTGCAAAATACAGAACACTTGGTTTTCTGCATGTTACGATTCCTCCCTTCGCCCCTGTCAAGTTGGTTTTGTTTTTGTTTTGTTCACCTGTTCTCACCCTACTCTCCTGCCACTTCCTGTTGGCCCCTATATAGACTTCCTCTTCCTCCACTCACACTATTGGACCTTAATTACAGATTTGATTGACCTGTTGGTTTTCGTTGCTTTATAAGCTTATAAGTCTTCCACTCATCTGTGGTTTGTTGCACCACACATGGAACGTCTCCACTTGTTTGTTGTTCATTCGTCGGCTGGACTTTATCACACGGTCCAATTTGTTAGTTTTTTGTTTGCATTAGTGCATAGTTTTTTTGCTGTTACTTTGTATTGTCTGGTTTGTATGTTCATTAGTGTTTTGCCTGCCTTCAGCAGTGATTTTTGTTTGTTACTTTGTATTTCTAATTAGTGAGTTTGTCTGTGTTCGGTTAGCGTTTGTGCTTTTTGTTTTGTGATACTTTGTTGGTTTATAGTTTGTCCATATATGTGCATTTATCTTTGTTGGTACTTTGAGTTGTTGAGTTATTATATTAGTTAGTATTTGTGTCTGCCTCGACAGTTATTTTTATTTGGTCTGTGTGTTTAGTTTGTTTTTTTGCCTGCGTTACTGCAGCGTTTTTGGTTGTTACTTTGTTTCATTATTATCCGTAGTTGTTTAGTTTCCCCTTATCAAGTTTTGAGTCCCTGGCTTACGGAACGGGTTGACTAATGAACCCTTTTTGTTCTGTACTCATTTCCCTAGTTTTGCCCTGTTTGTAACACTGCACTGCCTCTAATGCCTGTGAGTACAGTCCCTGGACAGTAAAGTTTAGTATGATTGAATGACATACTTTATTGATCCCCTTGGGGAAATTGTCGTTGGACAGCCGAAATATATCACTACACACATTCAGGATGATGTAAGAGTAAATCTATTTGCTTCGGCAAACATCGCAGCTAATGAACTGGCATGCCAAGGGCATAATCAACAGGTTCGCTAATGAAACAGAGTTCCTACACTGTATTACTAGAGGGTTTAATGCTTGCAATCACTAATTAGGACACACAGATGATAGCAAATGCTATCAGTGGAGCAGACACTGATTGTTTAATGAGAAATGTAGACAAGCAGTTATTATTGCCATATCAGGAAAAGATCAATGGTGTTAAAGGAACTGTGTTATTCGAATGAATAATTAAATAGTCAATTAGAATTGTATGAAAAAATACTGCTTTTATGGCTGTATTAGAAGCAAGGCACAGAAATGCAGTCAGCTTTAATCCCAGGACCAGAAAGTTTCACAGTCTGGAAAAGATATTCAACAGATTCCTTTATTGGGCAGAGATTTAGAGATTGTGAGATCAACTTAAAGACCGTATGAGTTCTTGGAGAAGATAGAATCAGTGTGATGACTCAACAGATGACTTTAACATCTTTGAGGCCCAAAGGTCCAGAGATGGTTCATTCACTGACCCTCAATAATTAATGTACTTTAGCTTGACAGCATCGGATGAGTTTCGGGAGCAGTGCACATAAGACCTGTGCTATCACTAAAAAACATTGATTGATTCTTTAAGCTTATCCTGTGAGACTACATCCTATGCTAGCAACTATTTACAAATTGTTATGTTCTAGCCTTTCTTAGTTACCTTATTTCAGTATAATACAAATAACACAATACTGTGTTAGAAAATATAAAAAATAAAGTTGTCAACTCACTATTTTATTTTTTGTATATTTAGGCAAGATGGGATGGGATGGGATTTATCTCGTCAGAGGTTTTCTCATATTACATACATATATTTTACAAAAAGGAGTTAGTAGGGGAGCACAGCCAGGAAAGAATTGAAGAAAAACCAGAGCAAACCTTTTCAGGTCTGTCTTTGATAGTCAGGTGCACTAATGAACACCGAAAGAAGTCTTATTTTGCCTTAAAGAGATTTTTGCCATTTCAATAAAAGTGAAGGGGCAGAAATCCAAAGGCTTTGTTCTGTTTAAAAATACATAGTTAAAAAAAAAAATTAAAGGAACACTTAAACGCACATTGGATCTTGATTAACAAATTATTCAATGTAGTTGTATACTTTATTCAGAACAAAATTACATATTACAACAATCGGCAGTGGAAGTGGAAAATCATCAGCCCATTGTTGTATTTAAAAGCACACTGACAATATAAATTAATAATTTAAATCACAGACTTTGTTTTCATCATGATAACTCATTATGCGTGTATGGCCCAAACATGCCTGTTTGTACTCCCAACAAGGCCTGAGGGTGGGGTGGCAGAAGCTTAGGTGGTAGAGTAGTTGTCTACAAACCCCAGGGTTAGTAGTTTGGTTCTCAGTTCCTCCTAGCTACTTTTTGAGGTGTCCTTGGAAAAGACACTCAAACCCCCTAGTAATGCTGATATGTACTGTCTGGCAGCTGTCAAACCACAATTTCCCCAATGTTCTCAATAAAGTATATCATTATTATTATGCTCATGAATTAAGACCCCTGGATTATCTCTTTTCTGACCTGGATCAGGGCATCAGTGAGCTTCTCGACATACTGTAGTGGTACTTTGTGGCATCAGCTGCACTGATATATAATGTTAGTGTTTATTGCATCTATTTTTGTGCTGTATATTATTTTTCTTCTGTTAAAGACATTTTAGGGCATTTCTGCCTTTATTTGACAGTACCAGTAGAGAGGCAGACAGGAAACATTGGAGAAGGGAAGGGGGTGTGATATCCAGAAAAGGCCCTTAGCCAGACTCAAACACAAGATATTTTTTACTAGTGGCCAAAAAAGTGCCACTAGGAAATAATTCTCTATACCAGCAGGATGAGGTAGTTCAGTACTCATCATTAACAAAAAAAAAACAAACAAACATTAATTTATATCATTCTTGTTTACCACAGACCATTTACCACTATTTCTAATGGAGAAAGTTGTGAACAGCATTAGCATGCAGTGATAGTTTTAGTTGAGATTTAATCAGTGAAATTGTTTTAATTTCAGTCACGTGTTAATCAGTTTAGTGAATTTTATTCATAGTTTTTTCATTCCAATCCAGGATATTATAATTTCATTATGATGTTCTGAACTTTTTGAAGAATATTTCCACAGTTTAATAATTTGTAATGTGTAGACATCATAACTGTCACCAAAAGCAAAAAATGTCCCTATGATATTTCGACTACAAATTGCTCCTTATCATCACACATGCGCACAATGCAAGAGCAGTATATTTAACTTGTATACTGTGCATAGTCTGCAGCTCAACGCAGATTTTGGACGCTGAACAAACAGTGTGTGGTTATTAATAATCATATAAACATACTCATAAGAAAAATAACATACAGCAGGCATTCACAATACCTCACAATGCCAAATAATTTATCAACAATACTAAAAAAACTATATAAATAACAAAGAATTGAACTGAATTGAATTGGTTGGCGTCGGTGAATATTCTCATCCAGTGAAGTTATCTGGAAGTTGAGTCACGGCAACTGGAGTTCCTTCTTGTAAGGTCAAAATGTTTAATTCTCATCCAAGTAGCTTCTTCAGTCTGTGTGAACTGTGTGAAACCTAACAAGAAGGTCCAGTTGCCATGATTCAAATTCCAGATCTTCAGGAGGAAATACAGCTGACAAAGAAAGCCAGCTGTGCAGCTCATCACTCAAGCAATATGGCTAAACTAAAGGTTTTTGTGAAATATCAGTGGATTTTCTGTATGTCTTTTAGATTTTTACATGACTTTTGACAGTTTTTTATAAACTTTGCTTTAGAGTGAAACTGTAGGCTCCTCTGCAGTTCAGAGACTTTCCATTATGTATCAGCTTACCCGCATGCAATAGTTTACCCATGCATTGAAGGGACTATTGTATGTTTGAATACATTTGACCTTGACTTCTAAAATTATTCTGTGTGTGTGTGTGTGTGTGTGTGTGTGTGTGCTGACTGTGCTGCCTGTCAGTGAGTGACTTTAGTGTTGAGTTGTGTTTTTACTGCTTTCACAGATTTACATGCTCAGCAGCTAGGAGACTTAAAGAGAGAAAGGGGGGGGGTTTAGGAGAAGGGAGATGTGTTACCTATCATTTGATGCTGCCTCTCTAGCATAATCCCACACTTTCAAATGGAGGGAAATGCTGATGAAGCCACAGAGCTGAACAATTGAAGTAGAGAGGGAGAAAGAGGAGAGACTGCCCTCTTCTTTGTTTTATCAATGTAAATTCCTGACAAGGCAAGCCTTTTTCTACTTCAAGAAGTTTGTTTTCCAGGCTTGCATTTTGACTGGATCAGCATATTGAAAGACTGTAATGCCCCAAAGCTCTGTCTGAATCCCTCAAGAAACTGTCAGCAATTGTCTCTTTTGTTAATATGCAACTTCTGCCATGCACCTGTAGAGAAACTTATGAAATAATTGTATTTTTATCCTTACAGTACAGGAAACTTAGTTCACCTTCATCAGCATAGAACAGAAGAGAAAATATATGGCCTTAAATTTTTCTAAATACTACTGAATCCATTCATTGTCACCTTTCCTCCCTTTGTAACCTCCTTAGCTTCACTTTTTCTCTTCTGGCCCCACATGAGCATCAGAATCTTTTGGATCAGGTACAGAGTCATCCAAAGCATGCAATCTAATCCAGGCTAGCGATGTTGCATTCAAACTCAACCTGCAAAACTTCAAAACTGTTCTCTCTGGTGAGGTTGTACTGAAACAGACTCAGCCTCTTTTATACCCTGTGTGTCTCTGTATGTTTGTGTGTGTGTGTGTGTGTATGTTTGTATGGCTATCATTGTTAGGATCAGTACAAATTTTCCAGTCCTTTGGACTGAGGACATTTTTACAAAGTGAACGCAACAGAAGTGGGGCTAGGGAATGTATTATGTCAATGAGTGTCCTTACACTGACTGCCATACCGAAATGTGTGTGTGTTTTGTCTATGCATCAGTGTGTAGCACGAAAGCACTTTCCATTTGCAAATGACTTCTGTGTGAAAGGATGCTGACCAGCTGATACCTTACTTTTATCACAGCTTTGGCTCATTACATGATGAACAGTAGGAAAGCCTGGCAAATATTTGCTGTTTTACATTAAAAAGCATGATGTATCCTAGATTTTTCAATTATGTAGGTTTTAATTCAGTTCCATTATCAATCTACAGTAGTAGTAGTAGTTGCTCTTAAGCTGCAAGCTGAATAACAACAAGGACAGCTAAAGCAGGGATTTGTGTTGTCTATCTGTGCACAGCAGCCTTTACAACCCTTTTCATGGCAAAGGCCATTATAAACCATTTGGCTTGACCTGCACTTTTAAAGCTTTTTCTCATAGAAAATCACTTCACTTCTATTTTCTGACAGGGGTGGGAATACTAAGGCTGAGCACCCGTGACCGTTCAAGCCCTGCTAACAAGTAGGGTAAGATAGAAAGCATTGTTTACTTTGATGACATGTTGAAGGTTAACTGTTACTCACAAACTGTAGAATACAGCTCACTCTTCATCTAGACTTGACAGGTTCTGTAGGATGTGCTTATATATAGTGTGTATACAGTACATAGAAACACACACACATACACACACACACGCTGAAGCAGCACCAGGAAGAAACATACTTAACATTAGAGCCATTAGTGAACAGTAATGGGGGTGTGAAGCTGAACCCCCTTATCCATAGAAATGTAGTCCTTCACCAGATATGTTTTTTAATCAAGCTTTGTTTCTATTTTCAAAAAGGTTTAAAATGTGATGACATCTAACAGATGGTCTTGAAAGGCATTGGAAGGTAGTCCTCTTTAGGCTGGAGTACTGCTGCATGTTTTGCATTGACTCAGCGCTACTACTGTGTCACCTTGACTTCTTGATTTACCAAATGTCAAAAAAAAAGAAAAGAAAATTGAGCTAATGAAAACCGTCAGATAAGGTGTGAATAAATGAATATGCTGCACATTAGGGACTCTGATGGGAGCCCTGCAGATTCTTTGTTTAAGAGAAAATTTATTAGCAAACACAGTTTCTTTCACATTAATTTCAGCAAACATTATTACAATGAATCTGCATCCCCCCCAAAAAAACTCTTTCCCCCCTCTTTCTGTCCCACAATTTTTTCTTCTCTCTCTTTCCTTCATTTTCTTTCTCGTTTTCTTTTATTCTCTTTTAAGCCAGGGAAATGAAAACTGAAGTGGAAGTGACTTGTTCTTTATTCATGCTTTGTTCCTGTATAGATATGATGCTATAATATAAACAATTCTCCACCTGTGCTGCAGAGAACTTGCAGTACATAGAGATGTGGGATATCGTCACATCGTCATATCGCCTTCCTTTCCTGTTACATTTTCCTGCCATTCAAACCCAAACACATATCCTCCATAGAGTACAGTCACAATTGTTTAAAACAGGAACTGGATCCCATAAAAAGAGGTGGAAATCCACTGGTATTGTGCATTTTACAGCTTTTAACTTAGATGTTTGAGGACTACTTATTTAGTGTTTCTTTGTTTTTTAATATTACAGAGTGGATTAAATATAGATCTAGCTTAATTGCTAAAGGAGGTAATCCATATTGCATATGTTTATTGCAGATATATAGATCCTTTATAATAACCTCCCATGGGCCTCGGCATGGTTACCCAGCACTGTGCTAATGGGGTTACTCCCAGTCCTCTGTGGATTTCCTCCCACCATCTGTGAAAGTTTGTTTCACAGATGAGTGTCCTTACACTGACTGCCATACCGAAATGTGTGTGTGTTTTGGAATTGCATAAGAATGCATAAGAATTACCAGAGTAAACACTGAACATTTAAATATTCATCACTACAAATGTGACATAAAATAGTGTTAACTGTTGAACAGTGAGATGAACGTTTGAAGTTTCTTGAATATGAGAAAGTTAATGAAGACACAAGCAAGCAGTCTAAGAGTCAGGGTTGCTTATGGAAATGCATTAAACCAGAAACTGTCAGGTATTCAGACAGGTTTTAAACAAGCTGCAAGGTTTGTCCTACCTATGTGGAACTATAAACAAAGACATAAGTACAATTATAGACCCAGCTGATGAACTTTGAATGTTCCATAACTTTTAATGTGCAACGAGAAATGTTTTCCAACAAGACTGGATTTGGTAAATAAAGTAATCTGCCTTAAGATTAGGCTAATTCCTTTATGGCAGCACATCATTATCTCAAGAGATAAAAAACCCAAAATAAAAAAGAACTTTTACGTAACTTAGGTATAGTGCATTTGTCATTTTATTTTGTCATTCATATGTGTTTTTGTGGAAACTATTAATGACAGTGAAATTGACAACCCTCAAACCTGGTATCTTTGTTTATTTCCCTCTGTGCCTATCTCTACGCCAGTAAACAAATAAGACAACAACAGCTTTAAACTTGACAGACACTCAGGTTTAGGTCACAGATCAGATTAAATCAGTCAATCTTTGAACTTTGGTTTTAAAGTAAATTCAGCAGCCATGAACCGAGCTTCTCACACACACTCACACTGCTTTGTCTGTCTGAGGACCACTCTGTCACAAACAAATACCACAGTTTCTTCAGATCCTAAAAGGTTGGGAGGAAGAAACTAATAATTTCTACCAGTGCCAGTTCCACCATGACAACTATCAGCTAATAAAATTATGGACATTATTTGTATACATAAGGTTAACAAAAATGTGTCCAACTGTGTATACCAAAAAAGGCAGCTATGATTAAAACAGATGCAACCAGGTTTATAAAGGTCAATAAAAGCTACAACAAAAACTATTAGTTAATGACTTGTTTTTCAAGTTACCAGTTAATAAAAGAAACACATCTGTCATCTGCAGTAAGCAGGAATGTGAATCCACCTTTTGCACCATTTACTGAACCAACTGAAGAACAGCGGAAAACTCAGACAATGTCCATGAACAAATAAATAAATCTCTCCACAAACCTCACTATATGATTGATGAGAACTACACCTGTAACCAGGGTTCCTTTGCACAGCAACTGTTGCCCTTAAAATGTATATACAAGATTATAAAAGATGAAAAAAATGATATTGAAAAAACTTAAACAAAATCTAATACACAGTTTTGCCCAAGATAAATTGAATAGTTGCTTGAAAGAGCCACTGTTCATACAGTATAGGGTATAACTATTAGTTAAGGTAGCTTTCATATCTGCTCTTCTTTTGTTCTTCCTACACTGGGAAAAACATCTTGACAGTAGGTAATAAGCATCGGCCAGACACTGGGAAACACATGACAGAGGTAAGACAGGGGAACAGTACACATTCTTCCCTTGAAACCATGTCTTGTTTGTACACTGTGACATAGGAGGATCTCCTGTTGCACCAGCTCTTATCACGTAGTCTCACCACTACATCATCTGCTACTGTCATCTCTATAACCAGTTGTTAAGAACAGTATGTGTATTTGGACTGCTTTGTGTCTTTCAGCTGCTACCACACACTGCAGGAACATAGAAAAAAAATCTGAAATGCAGAGTCGTAGGTTCTGCTTTTTCCTGGTTATTTCATACTGTTTTTTGTCTTAGGCGTTCTCCTCTCTCTCAGATCCTTAACTGATGTAACTTAACCCTAGCCTGATGTATATCATGAGCCTTATTACAGTTCACAGATGGGTTCTTTTTTACTGTGTCAGTTTTTTTGAAAAAAGTCTATTTTACAAAGAAATGGTGCAGCTTATATGATTTCAATTTCAAGCTTCAAGAAGTGCCATCAAATCTGAATTTTGACTTGTTAGTTGTAGCACTGCAGCAGATGTAACACAGCTAGGTTCTACTGACAGTTGGATGTTTGTGGTTGCAGCAGGGGCAATTTGTTTGAAAGCACTTTAAGAAAGCTTTAATTGTTGCCAATGAAAAATACATTTCTTAAGAGAAACTCAAACGACAAAAAACGAAAACAAAAACAAACAAACAAAAATACTGTTTTCATTCAAACTGATTTCTATGATGTGTAGTGCATAGCAGCAACTGTGAGCACTTAAGCTACTACCCAACAACCAGATCATAAGAGTACCAATTTATATCAATGATCAATATAATTCTAAATAAAAATGAAAAGTCCACATTTATGACACATAAAGAGCTTTGTGGAACTGAAAAATGCAAATAGCATATCCAAAACAACTTAATCCTCAAAGACGTTCTTACGACTCTGCAAACTTGACACAATTGCTGCACACTCTTCACAGCAATCAAAGTCATCTCCCTGAAAGTTTGATTGGTTTGTGATGATGATTAGTTGACCATGATGCAGAGCAGAGGAGTGGATGCAGATGTGGCTAATCCCAATAGTGCATGGAATGTTGATTGTGTGGCACAAAGTGGTAGCAGCTAATCAATACAGTAGGCATTAGCCCTATTTTTCAAATTTGACGGCTGCTCAGCACCTGTGACTGCAGCACTGTGCTAATTCAAGCTTGATTATCATCAGAGCTCTCCTCTGCTTCCTTGCAGCCCAAAAACTCTCCAATTAGAGGATTTGGATTGCTGTTAAACCAAAGGATACAGCAGTGTACTGAATACAGAAGGGCTAATTAATTACTAAGTGGCAACTTCTTTCAGATTTACTATTTGGTATAAGTCAGATGATCTTTGTACTACTGTGTGCAGTCACACTTTTCAATTCACTTCAATTAAATTTTATTTTTATAGTGCCACATTCACTTTACAGTGAAAACCCAACAGTCCCCCTTGAGCAAACACTAAGTGACAGTGGAGAGGAAAAAAACAGAACCAGGCTCAGGGGGGGTGGCCATCTGCCTTGAGGGCTTGGGGTGAGTGGTAAAATCTCCCAGACAGCTATCCACAGAATGACTCCATTAATGCAGAAACCATTTCTTCCAAATCAAAAGAACACCCCAGCCAATGTAATGACAACCTCTTCCCTTGTTTCCTTTGCCTCCGCTTTTCTTTTACTTATCACATGAAATTAGGTCATGAAGGTTGGGGGTGTATAGTATTGTGTAGAATCTGTGGTAAAATTTCCTTTGAATGACAGTGCAATGATCAAATGGTACCACGCTATATTGTGAAACAGAAAAATAACAACATACATTTTGAAACCATTATATATATTTTTTATGTTTCCAGTTTTTTGCTCAATAGCACTAAGCAGCTATTGAAGAGATCTTTTGCTTGGCATGTCTGACTAGTTTTTTTTTTAACTGTCTATTCAAGACGGGCTTAGTGCACCAATACACTGCTTCGCTGTTCTGTATAAAGAGTATGATACTGTTGTAGGGGTCCATGCTAACCCTCATCAGGCATTGGAGGGGTTGTGAGATGAAATATTGGTGGTGATATTTTATTGTGAGACCAGCTACTCTGGTTGTTTCTACAATGTGACAGCTATGATGTGCAAATATTGTGCAAATCATGTCTTAAATGTGCAAAACTAGCACAAGGACATCACATCCACCATGTTATAAAAGTGTATCTAAAATGCGTAATTGATGAGTTTTTTTCTAGTTTCATAGATACGTATAGCTTGGTGTCATCTGTGTAGTAATGGAAAAGAGTGTTTCCTAACAATATTGCCTAAGGGGGGGACATACTGTATATACAACATATAAGTACAGAACCTTGTGGAATTCTATAGCTAACTTTTGTGTGCATGGAAGACTCACCGTTAACATAAACAAACAGGAATCCTTCTGATGGAAACCAACCTAGTGCGGAAGGTTTCCTGGAGGCTCTCCTGGTGGTTTTGGACCTGCCTGTTTACCTGGCCTGATCCTCTTGTTTCTGTCAGCTCTGTAATTCTGCTCTGATCTCCCTGGCAAAATTTTGGTGCTGGAACTTATGTGGTATGTTGTCTGGCTCTGTTCTCACTGCATTATGGATTGGGCTTTTGTCTGGTAAGTGCTGATTCTGGTGTCTGGCCTTTTAGTTTTTATTAACTTTGTATGAGAACTTAAATTAAATAGACTTAATCTCCCATATTGTATGTAGTCCCTTTGCAGATGGTCAACTGTTAAGTCAGTGTGGAAATATCATAAGCCAGCATCATAATTGTGCTAATTGTTTGCTTTAACCTTGGAAAAGTGCATCATGCACGTAGTGAAATAATAAGAAGCTCTAATGCCACCCCCAGTGGGATAGCACCTGCTCATTTCACAATGAAACAAGAGGTTCTTGAAAAAGGGTGGGGATGTTACCTTTTTATATTCTATATGGAAAGTCATTACTTGCAACAATAGCGTTTTTGGTCTATTGCCTGTCATATTTGTCCATCTGATTTCTGTGGTGGTGTAACAACTTCAGTCTGGAGTCTAAGTGACCTAGACAAATAATGTTTTGTCTAGATCACTAGACAAACTACTTTTTTCTCATCATTCTTATAATCAATATAGAAAGAATGTCCTGTTTCAAATGCCATGCTTCTCAATTTGCCTTATCCAATGCATTCCAAAATGTACAAACACCAGAATTTAGCCTTGAAAACGTGATGTATCCATGTATCCAGTGTGGAGCTGGTTAATGATGCATTCACACATACAGATAAAAGTATTTGGCAGTAATGTAGCTGCATTTTGGTGAATCTGTAGTTCTTCTTTAACATTTTCTGTACAGTAAGATGGTAAACATAACTGGAAAACCACAAGACCACAGGGATCCGTTTTCTATGGTTTTGTTTCCAATCTCTTCATGTCAGGGACTAAACTCTTCTTGTCATGCTGTAGTACAGCTTCATCAGAGGTAAGCTAAGCCTTTCTCAGCTTTCCTCTTTGTTGCTGGGCTCGTGTTGAATCTGTAGTGCTCTGAAGGTGGTACAGTACATGTCTGTAACACCAGCTTGCAATGACAATGAATTGCAGCTGTCACTGGCCTAAGCCTAAGCTTTTGGATCTGTAAGTGTGGAACTTAACAATCCTGTGCATCATTCATGTAGAACATAATCAATTTGAAAACCTGAAAAGAATTTTTAAAATCAACATTGAACTCTTTGTAATCATATTTCATTTCTCTCCAACAATTATTGAGCTTTGGGAAATCTGAGATGCAATCAGAGATCCAAACAAAATGTTTGGCAAACTATTGTAATGACCAAGTCCCACTGAAAGACCAGTATGTGGTAACTATTCTGAAATGCTTGGGAGGGCTTTCATCTTTCCTCCCATCTCTACTTCTATGGTTGCGTTGCTTTTCATTCTGTCTCCTTTTAGCAATGCATGAGAGTGGAGGGAAAAATGCTTTTTGTTTTCTTGGTGACATTTTGGACATCTCAGACAAAGTCAGAGTCCTTATAAATTATCACTTTGGCTCCCCAGGAGGTTATGAAGATCTGATCTGATTCACCGAAGATCATTCTGTACCACAAGTGCAACCCAGAATACCACATTCGCCATGTACACCTGCTTCCCAGCAATGATCCAGTTCCTCAACACTCGCTACTGAAATTAGATGTTTGTCTTTATGTGCCAACTGGCCTAAAACTGCCTGTTCTGGTTGCCGTGAATATGTTTTCTCTAAAACAAAGTGGCAAAATGTCTGTGGCCTTCAGGTTTACATAGTAAAGTGGCCCCCTTTTGTCAGACTAGAGTGCAATACAGTGTCCAAATTATCTGTTTTAGATTGTAGATTTGATTAGAACATGTCATTACTCTTTTGAACGCTTTGGTTCTTTGATTCCCTCATTGTTTTGGCTTCACAAAGCTCTTGAATTTCTGCTCCTGACTTGTCCAGATAATGAAAAAGGACAAAACAAACATCGTAGTAACTTTTTAATAAACACGTTTAAGTCATGGAAAGGTTTCCATTAACTCATGTACAATTTGATACTCTCTGTGTCTGCCCCCCATTCCCCAACACCTCCAGCCTAGAATTTACAAAGACACATTATTGCTCCAAATGTGAGACATTTATTCATTGTTAGCATTTCTGGCTGAGAATACACACAAAGTTCCCGTCACTTTATAAAACATTTCCTGGGAGACTTAATGACTCAGGAAGTATCACCTAGATCATTTTCTCATTTTGATTAATGTTTATTTTGAGAACCCACTCCAACCCCCCCCCTAAATGTATGAAATAAAGTGACTGGATTGAGACACTCAACAGGATATATCTGGAAGTTGAGTCATGGCAACTGGACTTCTTTTTAGTTAGGTTGAAACATTTCACTACTCATCCTAGTAGCTTCTTCAGTCTGGAGATAGTTGGTTAGAGGCCACAAATATATGCTCCAGGACTGGTTTCACCCTAACAAGCCTATTCAAGGCTCGTTAGGGTGAAACCAGTCCTGAAACAAAGGATGGGGGAGAGGGGGGGGGGGGGGGGGTGAAGGATGTAATGGGCACACCTCTGCCCACCCCCTCTTAACACCTAAATGGGTCACTAGGTGTGTCCAACCTGGTGTGAACTGGTTCTGGCCTTTTTGGGGATAGATGAAAGGGCAGCATGATAAATAGAAGACAGTTTGCGTCTAAGTCCTCCACCTCTGTTGAGAGAGGGGTGTTGATTTGCACATGCAAGGCTTCCCTCACCCCTCTCTCAAACCATTTGTCCTCTTTGTCCGATATTTGAACATCACAGTCCTTAGCCATTAGGCTCCTCAACACACACACAACAAACTGAGCACACACTCACTGGATTTGATGCTGCCTATTTACAAACTGTTATAATATTTACATGTCTTTATTTTGCACAAATCATTTGACCTTGCTGTTCTTGCACATAATTTCCACCATCATTTTTACAGTACACCAGATGTACACTGAGAATCTTCACCGTCAACAGGATATAATAGCTGTCAAGGCAATATTACACTTCCTGAATATTTTCTTGGGCCATTGATAAATTCAATAAACTGCAACTGAATGATCAACACAATCTGCATACAAATGTGTATTTAGCTCATTCAAAGATTTTATATTCAAAGTTTAACTTTCTGTTAGCATTTGCGCCTTGCTGGCTGCAGTTTTTATTATGGGTTTGAACTGCCAAGTCAAGCTATCAAAATAATCTCTTCCACTGTGAGCTGACCTATTCTTGACAGCATATGAAAACTTGCTATTGAAACCTCCCTTGCTACTGTATAAATCTGTTTTCAGTAATGAAAGGTGAGATTGTGAGGATTGGTGAAACACATTTGGTTTGGGTTTCAGGATGTCCTGCATACAGTATACAGGTATACAGTATACAGTACTGCATACCTGCTATAGTATGGTCTTCCACACTCCTCTGCCAATCTTATTCAATCATTAATTATTTTTTACCTAGCTGCTGGCTCCATAAAGACTCAATTGAATGTAACTAGACTAGTTAGAGTCTAGTAGCATATGTATATGCTACATATTTCTTTTGCATGCTGAGGGCCAAATAACTTCCAGCAAAATGTGTGGTATTGTTAATGGTCATACCATGAACTGGCATGTTGAAAAAGAGGTGATGACACTTGAATAGCTACCGTAGCTTTTTATACATTATTACAATTATCGATGGACCATCTTTAGACTTTCTAAGGCTGAGCTATCTGACTTTGTCTACACATGAATGGGATACACCTCTCCAGGACATTCCAAATGTTGAATGGTTCAAATTAATTATAACTAATAATACAGCTATTCCCGGCTAAATTAAAGCATTAGAAAGCTAAAGCTCTTTGTTTTTGTACCAGAATTTTTTTAAAAGAAAATCGACTGATTCGTCAAAATAAATTAATATTGCTTAAATTTGCTGCCGTTTTAACCCCCTGGGACCGATGGATGTGCCAGCACGTCCATGTCATGTGACCAAATTAGGACAGCGTAGCAGCAAGACAACAGCACATATCGACTTCAATTTGTGTCGAAAGTTCAGACTTTAAACTTTCTGCATTTAAAAAATGATGATGATAGACCAACTAAAAGAAGAGTTATGATAAATGTTATACACATCTATTAAATGGCGATAAATAGTACATACCCGGTGATGGATTTCTCCATATATGTCTCCGTGTATTTCTTGTTGCTGGAAGAAGCAGTAAAAGAACTGTTCATTCAATATGTTTGTGGCTTTTACATTGAACAGTATATGTTTCTTGTGTGCATTTTATATTCAATGTTTAATACAGTATTTCAAAATAAAGAAATAACTGTAAAATCACACAAAAAGCTATACCAAACACTGACATGACAAACAGTAATTTAGTTGAATTATAAAGCACAAATCAAAAGTAATTAAAACCAATAATACCCTAGACCCCAGAGGGTTAATGACTGGTGTAAGTGAGCTTTTATATTTTCCATCACAACATTTCAACATTTCAATATTAGCATTTTATCATCAGAAGCACTCATTCATGTACTGTATATTTCTCTTCAATCCCGTTTAGACAGAGAGTTACTCTGTTCTCAATGAACAGCACGGTTACAGTACGGTGATAAAAGCAGAGAATTACCACATTCAATTTAGCTATTATGTTGAGACACTGGAGTTGCCAGGCTCTGTTGGATTTATAACGTAATGGTCTCATTTGGCCCCTACATCCGTTTGCCATAATGCTGGGTCACAGGGAGTCAAGCACTCTGAATGGTCCTCCCCTTTGGATTCTATGTGGGCCCCACGCTGTCATCAAAATGATTTGGCTGTTATCTTGTGAAAGGTGCTAAACATCACTTGGACATTTTTTGCCACAAAGATGGTTTACCTAACATGTAAACCCATGAATATTTTTTGCTGTCCTCAGCCTCCTTGCTATTCTTGCAAGACATGTTAAACACTAGATAAAGTTCTATTCTTGGATGAATTTCATCCATTCAGTATGCTGAATGATGGTTCCCTGCATGACTGTGCCCATTAGAAAATATGGAACACAAGCCACATAGTAGCATTGAGAAACATATCCTACAGATTAATCAGGGAATGCATTCTCCTTAGAAAACCAAATGTTGCCAGGCCATCCGTTGTCACTGGATGTTGTTGAGGCACTAGTACACTAAAACTCAGTGATGCCCAATCTTGGATGGCTACAGGGTATTGCGTGTCTGTTCTCATCTCAGATTTTGCAGTCTGTCTAATTTAATTTGTGTGCAGGGCTCAATTCTACTGAGGTCAAACGTGTTTGAATATGCCAGAGAATCGGCTGATGTAGTAACATCTCTGAAGTCCATGTGAGAGACAACCTTCCAGTAGGGGTCCTTATAGGCAAGACCTACTTATGCTTCCCCTGCCTTTGCCTTATACCCTTGTAAGTTGCTTTGGCAAAATGTAACTCTATAGCCTGCTACTATTAGCAAATTGCTGAAGGTAAAATGACATCGATTCAAATTACCTCAGAGAACCCTCATGTACTGTGATAACCTCTTTGAGGAAAACACAAGCTCTATTTAATGATGGCATTTAAATTTTGTCCTTAAAGTTTTACTTCAAAAGGCACTAACAGAAACTGCAGGGATTGTTTTTAAGTTAACAACATGGCCCACTGCCTAACAAGGAGCTTGAGGTAATAACATGTTAAGTGGAGCTGTAAGCTATAGTCCTACACTGGTGTGTTTATGTGTGATAGGAAAATTTCTGTAACAAACTTCTCAGGACCACTGATGATATTAATAAGGCAGTAGTTTAATTTCTCTTGTGCAAGGGAGGATGCACTGACAGAGGCAAAACTCAAAGAATCTAACACATACAGCTCTTTTATAGATTACAAATGGGATGGAGATGTTTTTCTGTTTGTAAGTAAAGACATGCCAGAACATCCTATCTGACTCCCTTGTATACAAGTCTGATGCACTATCTCACTAGGGAAAAGGCAGGTTTCCCAGGAGTCACTTTAAGTTATAACAAATGGCAGTTTCATGAGAGAAACAAATGTAAAAAAGATAACTCTCTGTAGAATTTTTCTAACAGTATGCTTATTGCCTCAACAAATAGACAGACTACCTTATCCTGCATATAAAAGCCTAGCCAGATTTCGGTTTCTAACAAAGCATTCTGCAAAACGCCTGTAAGATCACACTCAGGAAGGATTAAACTGCCATTTGACTCTCTCTCCCTTTCCCAACATGTCTCTCTGCCTTTTCCTCTGTCTTTTCATATGTTGAGTCTCAAGTAAAGACTGCGTGTGGCATTCCTGCTGGCTCCAAAGGCCGACTCGACAAAGTCTTTCCGAAAGGGAACTCTTTAGATTTCACCTAATCCAGTATTTATGCTTCTTGTATGTTAGCAAATAAAGACTAGACACAGGTTAAATGTGTCCACTTAAATAATTTTTGGCTATAGTGAAATTGAAATTGCAGAAGCTATGTGTAAAAATCAAGCAAGTGAAAAAATATACAGTGTTAAATATCACATGACCAGATTGGTCCACAAAAACAAGTGGAAATATGTCTGTAGTTTAACAAAGGCAAACTAGACTGATTATTGCTTATTTCCCCTTCCATTCCCTCAAGGAAGTTCATCTGAAGTAGTCTCTAGACCTCTGATCTTCCTGGAATGTTACTAACTCTTCCATGTCCAGATGAATTGGTCAAAAGCCTTATTTGCCACTGAACGACCTAACCTAGACCTAGAAGACTGTTATGGTTACTGTATATCTGATAGGAGTACTGACATGGCTTGAGGAGGCACAAGTAGGCATGCAAGTGACGATTAGCATATTTTCAAGCGAGTGATCTTTTCTGGAGTTTCATCATTTGTAATTGGCACTGGTTTTAACCATTGGTTTTAACCTGGTTTTAACATCCATATGTGTAGGTCTATTGTGTATAAGTGCTGTGGGAACTGCAACTGAATTTCCATTTATCTGTACCATGGATCGCAAAAATCTCAGAAACTGATATGTGAAAACTGGACTACTAAAAACTTTTTCTTTTCTGTACAGATAATATTGGAGTTT
This sequence comes from Anabas testudineus, assembly GCF_900324465.2. Taxonomy (NCBI): domain Eukaryota; kingdom Metazoa; phylum Chordata; class Actinopteri; order Anabantiformes; family Anabantidae; genus Anabas; species Anabas testudineus. The sequence goes on from NC_046611.1 coordinate 32,824,135, forward strand.
AATGACAATGTGTTGTAATTAGTTGTTGAGGGAATCAACCATTTTAACTACCCACATCATGGATGACCATCAATGTCGGCTCTTCCTGTCATTGTGAAGCAGAATTCACCAAGCGTTGGATTGTTCACCCACTAATAGGGAACATGAGCTGGGTTTAGACCGTCGTGAGACAGGTTAGTTTTACCCTACTGATGATGTGTTGTTGCAATAGTAATCCTGCTCTGGACATGATCAAACCTGTGCACAATGAGGTAGCATGTTATGTAGACTTAAGCTAAGTGAGTTGTGAGGGCATTATTTATGATCAAAGGACTTTCTAATTATGATTACTAATTATAATTTCTGATTATGATTGTTTTGTTAGTGTGTTGGCTCATCAGTTGAGAACGCCAAGCGCCCCCTACTTTTCTGTTGACAATCATTAGCATCTATGCAACCAGTCACAAACTTAATCCACCCCTTCCAAAAATGGCTAAATAAAAGATGTGCAAGTGCACAATTGCGCAAGTGCGCAATTTGACGACTTTGAAGCCCAGAAATGCAGATTTGAACTGCTCAGTAATCCGTTTGTGGTTGAAATGGAAAGTGCACCAACCAACCAGCTTCCATGTTTCCTCCCCGACACACTGCCCAAACTCCGTGCCCAAACTGCTCAAATGTTCTGTATGTTCGGCAGCACATATCTATGTTGAAGAAGATGAACAAAACACCACTCAGGAGTAATCTTACTGATGAAGACCTTCACTCAATCTTGAGGATTTCCTCAGCTCAGAGCCTAACCCCAGACGTTGATGCACTTGCATCTAAGAAAAGATGCCAGGTATCTGGCTTGAACCAATGTGCATCAGTGTAGCAAACTGAGCTTGAATGAATGCTGTCTTTATGCACTTTTCCACTTCAAGGCATGGACTGTTAGTAGTTAAAAGATTGCATTTTCATTAAAGTACATTGTTTTTGGTTGTTTAGTTGTTGGCCTGTGAAAAAAGATTTTCATCAAAAAGGAACTCGAAAGACTACAGATAGAGACATAATGATTTATTTTATTCATTTAAATAAGAAGCGAAAACCACTGATGTGTTTTATTTCAAATTTAATTTCTCATTTGTTTTTAATATTAAGCTTTGCTTGCTCCAGATTCAATGTTTATGCAAAACTAAGGTTTGTTTCCATATGAAAAGGTTTAACATTACAAATCTGGAGAGGTGGGAGTTTGGCCCGTGACTTCATCTCAGTTTTTAATGTTGGCCCACTGCAAATTTGAGTTTGACACCCCTGGTTTAACATGCTGAATAGAACACCAAGAATATGAACTTTAGCTCTTATCTCCTATCTATGGCTGAGGCAGAATTAAGGATTGGCCCTCCTCATAATCGCTTGGCACTGGCAATTATAAAAATAATTTGAATATTAATTCGAATTTCTCATTAGCACACCCTGTTGTTTTAGGAAATGAGTTTAATGATAGGGAGTCCTCCGGTGTTTGGCCTGGGGAAAGTAAAATCGCTTACTGGGAATATTTTCAAAAGGGGGAAAAAAATCAAACAGAAATTAGTTGGAGTCTGGTAAAATATGAAAGGTTAAGGAACAGGAGTTTCATTGTGAGCTGGGGGGGTGTTTACATAGTTAATGTCTAACCCAGATTTGTAAGCACAGCATTATGCTTAGATACTGTTCCTGGATAGTGTTTTAAGGAGATGCTTCACATCATCTGGACTCCATCTGAATCTGTGACAGAAAAATGTGGCTCAATGCTTGGAGGGAATTGATAATGAATAATTATCGGTTAAGTCAGTGTAAACTGTATTGATAGGTCTTTCTTGTAGTTTTGATTGCCATACCCATCACGATGACACAGATTTGATAACACTTTAGCTTGACTTAAAACTCAAAGAGCGTGAAACTAAATTGTTATATGGAAACAAAGTGAAACCCAGAACTTGTCGGTTGTGTTACAGAAGTACCTCATTCAAAATCCTTTCAAGTCATTTTTTTTGAATATGATTTTACATATAGTGTAGTTTGTTATTATGCAAAGTGAGACACACAGAACAACCTGGCAGCAGTGCAGATATAGTTCAAGTATAGGTTTTGCTGCTTAACCTTTAGTTATTTCTGCTTAATTAGTTAGTTTTGCAGCTTCTCATTTATTGTAATGTGATAATGACTAATATATGACGTGTTGTGCAGAGGATGGCAGATAGTAGAAGAACATAGTGGAGCTTCTTCTCTCTTCTCTTCTCTTCTCTCACACCAACTAAGTTCATGTCTCCTCTCACTACATCCATCAATCTCCTCTTTGGTCTTCCTCTAGACAGCTGGTGGCTCCAACCTCAGCATCTGTTTACCGATATGTCCCTCTTATGTATTTAATCCTTGATCCTATCCATCTTTGTCACTCCCAAAGAGAACCTCAACATCTTAAGCTCTTCAATTACACTGTCTCTAAGTCATACAGCATTGGTGGTCTCAGTACCATCTTGAACATTTTTCCTTTCATTCTCGCCGACACTCTTTTAACATACAACAGGCCTGACGCCTTTCTCCACCTGTTCCATCCTGCTTGCACACGCCTTTTCACCTCTTTTCCACACTCTTCATTGCTCTGAATTGCTGACTTTAAGTACTTAAAGTCCGTCACCTTCTTTATCTCTGCTCCCTGTAACCTCATGTATTCTGTCTTGCTGCAGCTAATCGTCATTCCTTTGCTTTCCAGAGCACATCTCCACCTCTCTAGATTTTCCTCCGCAGATCACAATGTCATCTGCGAACATCCTAGTCCATGGATATTCTTGTCTAACCTCATCTTTCAGCTTGTCCAGAGCAAACAAGAAAGGCCCCGGGGCCGATCCTTGCACACCCACCTCCACCTTGAGCTCCTCTGTCACACATACAGTACAGAAGATCTCACCACTGTCGTACAGGATTCATACATGTCCTGCACTACTCTGACATACCTCTCAATCTACTTCTCCCTCCTTACTGTCTAATCTAGCATACAAGTTAGCCATTAGCTCTTTGTTTGGCCCTAGCCACCTCTTCCTGAGTCCTCCCAGAGTCTCAATTGTTCTTATTTAACCTCTTTCTGCTACACTCTCCAGTATCAATACAGTCACTAATCTCTTTCAGATTACAGTGTTAGCACAACATGTAGTCCACCTGAGTGCTTTTACCTCTGCTCTTATATGTCACCCTATGCTCCTGCCTCTTCTGGAATAAAGTATTCACTACAGTCATTTCAATCATTTCTGCAAAGTCTACCACCATCTGTCCATCTGCGTTGCTGTCCTGAAGTTAATGATTCGCATGTTTGATTTGGCAAATGTCTTACGTTGAATGCCTTTTTTGACACAACCCTCTACATTTGTCCAGACTTGTGACTGGCACAAGATGGCACTAGTTTGTGCCCCCAGTGGTTGCATTTTCCAGACAGTACATATCAGTGCTACTACAGGGTTTTGGTGTCTTGTCCCAGGATACTTTGACAAGTAGCCAGGAATCAAATCCCTAACCCTGGAGTCCATAGATGACTGCTCTATAAACTAATGACACTGACACTCATTACATCCCCTTGTCCTCTCAGTACTGGACCTATTCCTGCTCCTCCTTATTCACCCTGCTCTGTCTTGTGTTGGGCAGGAATGGAATGCAGAATGGCAGAGCTGCTATGCAGCTGATCTGACTCACCGGGAGCAATTTAGGTTTTAGTATCTTGCCCAAGGACACTTTGGCATGTGACATGGCAGCCGGGTATCAAACCACCAATCCTATGATTTGTAGACAACTGCTCAACCTATTGATCCACAGCCACCCCCCCCTTTCCACTGGTGCCAGCCACTACTCCCGAATCAGTCAGTCTCCACCTGCCTCCTTCTGGTCCTCGTGCTCTCTGTTTGTCGGCCATCTTGGCAGTGACGTCTGGCTCACCTTTGACCCTCAGCAACCATTTCCAGTTCACCACCATTGCGCCATCGCTGGTGTTCTGGACTCTCACCGCAGTACACAACCAGACCACCAGACTCACCTGACGCCATCTCCTCCCAGGTGCCCTACTGACCCCTTTGACTTTGTCCCTTGCACGTTTGTTAAAATAAACCTTTAGAATTCATCTGTGTCTCAGTGTATCTCTGGGAATGGAGTCTTTTAACCGATGCGCTGTTTAATCAGGTTGAGTCGGGTCTCTTTTTACTCTCTTGGGTTTTAGGTCTGTCTGCCAATATGATCCAAGCCTGTGCATTTCTGACTGCTGATGAAATGGTATGGTACTATCATTAGGCTGAAATGTTATTCTTTTCTATCATGGCTGCTTGTTAACTAATTGACTACCTATCAGTGCTTCCAGTGTTTGTGTTCACTTTCTGTTAAGATCTATTTGGGTCAACTAGACTGCTCTACCTACTACTACTACTGAGCTACCGCTGCCCCCATTATAATATTTGGTTTGAGTCTGGCTGTGCTTAGTTCGAGCTTATTTGTTTTGAAAATTAATTTATTCACATCAAGTTCAGCTTGCCTTTCCACAGGTCCATTCAGGCAAATACTTCTGAACTATGCTAAGGTTGTGCAACAGTGGATTCTTCCGCTCCACATTCAAGATGAGACCAAGAGTGTCTTATTTCTCCAGCTGCAGCTATTAGTTAAAGGATGGAAGAAAATCTGCTGTTAGGGCAGATGGATTTAGAGAATATTACTTACTTTAGGTGAATAAAATACCACAGCTATTGTAATGATTTACAATGTAACTGTGAGTTAATATCTTGTATTATATTACCATTATTTTATATGGCTATTTTCCATCTATATTGTAGTTTAAATTTTAGTAATGCTTCAGATCTGAGCTGGTGTGAAGTGCTGCTTGCCTACCATGTGACTGTTGTTTTTGGATTTTCCTAGCCATAAAATGGAACCATTTTTTTTTTCTTTTGTGACTTAATGAATAGCTTTTTTTAAACATAATATTAAAAAACATTTGGAAGAAAATAACTGTCAACACACATTGTTCTTATAGTTTCTGGTAACGTCTTACCATTTTTTGAATACAGTTATAGAAATGCATTACCATATTGTTCTCATATATTGTATTTGTTTTGTCATATGATTGTGTGAAAGATTTATGAATGATAACAGAAGAAACAAACAGTTTCAATGTACAAATGAACACCAGTCGATTATCTAAGTCAGACATTAAAAAATTTAAACTAATTGTGAAGAAGGGCAAAATCACAATAAAAGCCTACAGCCATATTGGATATGCTCAACTAAAAACAATCGTAGAACCATTTTGACGAGTGCTCTACTTGATTGACCTCATCATATTGCTGTACTATGACCTTGTATATCAAGTGGTAATAAGTAAAGTGCAGGCTGTTAGCACCCTCTCCCTGTTCACCCATCACCTAGTCATGCATAAACAACTTCCTCCAGTTTGTAACTCGATGCAGCTGTCTGCATGGTAACCTTGTCATGCTCCATTCATTTGAGTACTTGAAGCTCTGGTTGTCTGCATTTATTAAAAGAAGAAGTGCGCGGTGGTTGGTTAGAGCTGACGGGTCTGACATCAGACACCAGGTACATTCCTCTAATGCTTTCAGGTCTTGTGACATAAGACTAATAGGCTCTGACAGGCTCTTTGAATGAAAAATATAAATGACCTAGTATGTTTGCAGGATGTTACTAGCACTAGCTGGTATTTTCAAAGGGTTGAGATTCTTCAAGGTGACTGGATATCAGACGTCTATTTTTGCAGAGGCAAGAGATGGAGCGGAACAATAGGAAACATAATATAATGTGAGTGAAAAAGAGAAAGAAGTTAATTCAATTTATTCCTGAAATGTATAGAATCATAGCAACATGCAGTTATTTGTATTGAACTGATGCATTTAATCTATTTTAGATTTTGCTGATTATCAGCTGAAGGCTTAATTTGCCAATAACTCTTTCATTTAAGTTAAGAAATCAGCATGAAATCAGTATGTAAAAGGTCTGTCTTGAAGAAACTAAAATCCAATCAAAAAATGTGGCAATTAAAAAAAAACAATGACTGTGGCATTGAGACCAAATACAGGAAAGCATTTTTCCTCATGAAGAAAAAAAAAAACGTATGAGCTGAGTTATTCCTGACACTTTATATACTTGTAAGCATAATTGTAAACATTTCTGACAATATTACCTCTGTGCAAGAAGAAAAGATGAAAATTATTTGAGTGACCTAGTCATTTTTTGTGTAATTTTGTTCCAATGAGGACACTGCACACTCATGCTTCTAATCAAAAGGTTCCTTTTTAACATAAAAAAATATACAATGTATTCTCTAGTCAAAAAGTGACCTTAAAAGCAAATTCCATTCATTGTTAATAGTAATATTAATAGAATTAGACATCATATTTAGTACATTCAGGTAAGTTTAGACGCGGCAATAGTTAAGCTGGTAGAGCAGTTGTCTACAAACTCCAGGGTTAGTGGTTTGGTTCCCAGTTCTGCCTGGCTACTTGTCAAGGTTTCCTTTGACAAGTAGCCACCCTGAAATCCCATAGTAGCACCAATATCCAGCAGCTATCCAAACGCAATTTCCCCAAGGGCATCTATGAAGTATGTCTTTATTCTTGAATACATTTTCTAAACAGCATCTTCCGGTTGAGTAACTAAGGGGTAAGCATTATTTTTTTGTTCTTATGTGAACTTAGGAGTCCACTTTGTTGCACAATGTTTCAATCAAAAGTTATCTGTGATGTTTTAAAAGTCAAAATAAAGAATGTCAAAGCTTGTGGGAAAATTGCATTGTTGTGTGGTGAGAGGTTCCAGTCAGGGCTGGAAGGTTGAACAAGTGTTAAATAAGTTCAACAAGTGTTGCCAGCATGTGTGAGGTGGTGGTAGAGTAACTACTGTTTAGGTCATGCCTCTTCTCAAAAAAAGACAGCATTACCACTGGATCTAGATCAGGGGTGCCCAAGTGGTTTTTTAGCCACTCACTATTTTTACTTGCCACAATTTTGTCTTTGGGAAATAATGTTTTATGTGATTAAAGTTGACTATGATGTGCTGGCATTTATTTAATTAGATTTACAACCCCTTTAAATGTAAATTACCACCGTACATACTCAAATCAAGACTACATAAAATGTCTCTGTCTTTATCTCGTTATGTCTTTTTTTAATGAAACATGTACTGTAGTATATTAAGACAAAGAAATAGAATGTGTAGGTCCCTATTGCATACAATAATATGCTGCAGGGGTGTACAACATTAACTGATCTCAGCTAAAAGAGTGTGTGATCTATGTGCACTTTGTCTCCATTTTGTCTCTTTATCAAGTTATCAATCAGTTTGGCCACTCCAACCCTGCATTCATGCCTAAACTTCCTCTATAATCATTGCATTGGAAGGGTTGTGACCTCCTACCCAAAGATATGAGAAGGAGGATGAAGTTCACCGTAAATTCTATCTACATCGAGTTTTCCTTTACTTACTATGTGTTGTAATGCTCGTTACATATTCAATTACATTTTTAATTAAAATTTTATTTGTATAGTGCCAAATCACAACATAAGTCATCTCAAGGCACTTTGCAGTGTAAGGTTTAATACCTTACAGCTCCAAGGCCAAGGATACCTGCAGAAAGGTACAAAGAGAGACAGAGAGACAAAGAGGAGGAAGCACACCTATGGGAGAAAGAAGACAAAAAGTAGATGGATAGAGGGGAGGAGAGAGGAGAGGAGCTCAGTGTATCAGTAGAGGTCTCCCAGCAGACTAACCTATAGCAGCATAACTGAGAGATGGTTCAGTCACCTGAGCCATCTCTAATCATGAGCTTTATAAAAAAGGTAAGTTTTCAGTTTAGTCCTAAATGTAGAGAGAGTGTCTGCCTTCCAAACCTAAACTAAGAACTGGTTCCACAGGAGAGGGGCTTTATGGGGAGCATTTATGTGACTATCTGCACAGGATAACTTGTATGAAGATTTCCAGTCAGGAGTTAAAGTACATCATAGTACAGAAACAGCACTGGTAAAGGTTACTAATGATCTTCTATTGGCATCAGACAATGGACTACTCTCTATACTCGTCATGTTACATCTTAGTGCTGCATTCAACACTATAGATCACAACATTTTATTACACAGATTGAAACATGTCACTGGGATCAAAGGAACAGCACTAGGCTGGTTTAAATCGTATCTATCAGATAGATTCCCGTTTCCACATGTTAATGGTGAGTCACAATGGCACAGCAAAGTTAGTTACAGAGTTCCACCGGGTTCTGTGCTTGGGCCAATTCTTTTTGCCCTATGTATGTCCCCCTTAGGAAGTATTATTGGGAAATACTCTATACATTTCCATTGCTATGCAGATAATACCCAGCTATATTTATCTATTAAACCAGAAGAGACTAGTAAATTAATCAAACTTCAAGCATGCTTAAAAGACATAAAGGCCTGGATGTCCTCCAATTTCCCTCTCCTAAATACAGACAAATTAATTTTAGGATTCCATGTTGCCCGCTCTTGCCCTGGGAATATATTTGACTATGGCCGCTGGAGTCTCTAACTTCACGTTTCTCACTATGGAGCTGCCAATGACCAGAGTAGGTTTCTCAGCAGGTGTGTCGCTGAGTGGTAAAAAAAACATTAGAAACATGAGGCTGGTCGTGTTAAACCTTGGGCGAGTGTCTGGGGTCATGCTTCCTACAAACCTTCTCCTAACCCTACAAACTAAGAAACACTCTGACCTGACCTAATGGGAAGTCAGGCCAGAGCATTGCTTGTTCAAAACATTGTATTACCAAGGTAACTTGTTCAAAACATTGAACAAGCAGCCTGCTATAGACACGCAAGGTCTATAGCAGGGGTTGACTAGTTAAGTCTAAAAAGTTTGACCATATCCCTTCATGGTCAGACCTATTCCCAGTACATGTTGGACACTGACAGGGCAGCGCTTATTCACTGGTTCTGTTTATTATTTTCATAGAAAGAAGTTCTAGGCACATCCAATGGCCAGAGGTAGTCTGGTTTGGGGACCACAAGATTTAATCTCAGGATTTAAGCTTTTTGCAGTGGATGTTTTCTTGTTGACTTCATCGAACCAAGACCATCAGTGTGTACTGGGGAAGTTTGCAGGTGAGTGTGAAGCAGCTGGGATGAGAATCGGCAACTCCAAATCCGAGGTTATGGTCACGGAAAAAGGTAGCTTGCCCTCTTCAGTTTGGAGGAGAGATCCTGTCTCAAGTGGAGGAGTTTAAGTAGTGGAATGTGAGATTGACCTCTTCTGTGCTACTGGATGCAGGTTTTCCCTCATCTCTCCATGTGTTCTTTGATAGCACATGAAACAAACTGCCTGCGTGCCAGATACTTTGCAGGTGTGGTCACTGCTATAAAGCTATAAGTTTTCACCAACTGTTTTACTGGAGCTCGAGCAGTAAGACCACACCAGGCTGTATTGCCAGAGATGGCAAGGTTTATTCACATGTTGTATCACTGAAATATATAGAACATTTGTTCTTTCTGTAGTATCTATCATATACGTATATATCCATATAGACATCAGAGTCAAACTAACACTCAGACAGACATTTTTAGAGGTTGAATTTACTTTCTGAGTAAGGTTCAACAGTGGAACTGCTTCTGTTACTGTTGCTGCTGCTACTGTTACTGCAAGATTAACTGCTGGGGTGAAGTAAAGGTTTTTGGGAACAACTAATCATAAGACGAGTTACCTGGTTTCATGCACTCATGTAATTTCAGGCACTGGGTGTCCTTTTATCCTTCTACCTCCTAATAGCTAAGATATATTGATTCTCCCTCTGAACATCTGTCCTATTAGTATGTTCTCATCAAATCTCTGATGAGTCCTATTACCAAGATGAGATGGAGCAAACCATACAGCAATAACAACAGAAACCCATTAATGTAACCCTGAAAAGGTACCTAAAGTGGATGGAAAAGGACAGTAGTAAACAGAGACCACTGGATAAAATGGAAATAACCATGAAATAAAGGAGTTCAAATCAAAACCAATGATAGTTCTGGGTTAAGAGTGCTCTCTCCATCAAATGCAATCAGTCTTTATTTGGTCAGGGCCAGTATTGAAGCAGGATTGGCTTCATATTACCAAGGTAACTAATTACTATTAGCATGAAACAGCTGAGAGAGGGCATGCCAAGAGGAGATCTAAGGAGTGAGATGGAGGGGGGTAATTGTTGATCACTATAGTACAGCCTAAGCTTAACCAGCCTCTGTAATTAGGCCAAGCATACATTTCTCAAAGGACAACATGCCTTTTTTTATCTTCTCGTGTAGCCTGTGTTTTTGCCATTAGCAAAGAACCAAACTGATAACCATACGATAGCAAAATTGCTTCTTTTTTAATCACTATAAACAAATACAGTGGCAAGAAAAAGTATGGGATTACGTGGAGTTTTGCATGAATTGGTCATAAAATGTGCTCCGATCTTCATCTAACTCACAACAATACAAAAACACAGTCTGCTGAAAATAATAGTACACAAACATTATATGTTTTTATTGAACATAACATGTAAACATTCACAGTGCGGGGTGGAAAAAGTATGTGAACCTTTGGACTTAATAACTGGTTGACCCTCCTTTGGCAGCAATAACCTCAACCAAACGTTTCCTGTAGTTGCAGATCAGACCTGCACAACGACCTGGAGTAATTCTGGACCACTCCTCTTCACAAAACTGTTTCAGTGTAGCAATATTCTTGGGATGTCTGGTGTGAATGGCTCTCTTAAGGTCATCGGGTTGAGGTCAGGACTCTGATTGGGCCACTCCACAAGGTGTATTTTGTTCTGTTGGAGCTATTCTTTTGTTGAATTACTTGTATACTTTGGGTCATTGTCCTGTTGCATCACCCATTCTCTGTGGAGCTTCAGTTGGTGGACAGACGGTCTTACGTTTTCCTGCAAAATGTCTTGATAAACTCTGGACAACAATCCGTCCAGGCCGTAAGGCAGCAAAGCAGCCCCAAACCATGATGCTCCCTCTTCCATGTTTTACAGTGGGGATGAGGTTTTGATGTTGCTGTGCCTTTTTTTTTCTCCACACATAACGTTGTGTGTTTTTTCCAAACAACTCAATTTTGATTTAATCTGTCCACATAATATTTTTAAATCAAAATATTATGTTATAATATTTTGCCAGTAGTGCTGTGGAACATCCAGGTGCTCTTTTGCAAACCTCAAACGATATTGTTTTTTGGACAGCAATGGCTTCCTCTGTGGTGTCCTCCCATGTACTCCATTCTTGTTTAATGTTTTCCTTATTGTAGATGTGTCAACAAAAATGTTAGCATGTGCCTGAGATTTCTGTAAGTCTTTAGCTGACACTCTAGGATGCTTCTTTGCCTCATTCAGCATTCTGCGCTGTGCTCTTGCAGTCATCTTTACAGGACGACCACGCCGAGGGAGAGTAGCAACAGTGCTGCAACAGTAAATCCAAAACTGGTGTGTGTTTTTAAAGGGCAGGGCAGCTTTCAGCAACACATTCAATATCATCACACTGATTGGACTCAAGGTTTGCTCACTCCTGGCTCCAATTAGCTATTGGAGAAGTCATTAGGCTAGGGGTTCACATACTTTTTCCACCCTGCACTGTGAATTACATGTTATGTTCAATAAAAACATGAAAACCCATAATGTTTGTGTAGCATTATTTTAAGCAGACTGTGTTTTTGTATTGTGAGTTAGATGAAGATCGGAACACATTTTATGACCAATTCATGCCCATACTTTTTCCGGGCCGAATGCTCCAGAACCTCTTCCCTGATGGCAGAAGTGTGAAGATTGGGTGTGAGGGGTGGGTGGGGTCGTCCACAATGCAGCTAGCTTGCGGATACAGCATGTGATGTAAATGTCTGTGATGGAGGGGAGAGAGACTCCAATGATCTTCTCAGCTGTCCTCACTATCCGCTGTAGGGCCTTGCGATCCGAAACGGTGCAGTTCCCAAACCAGGCAGTGATGCAGCCGCTCAAGATGCTCTCAATGGTCCCCCTGTAAAATGTAGTCAGGATGGGGGGGCTTTCCTCAGCTTCCTCAGGAAGTAGAGACGCTGCTGGGCTTTTTTGCTGATGGAGCGGGTGTTGAGTGACCAGGTGAGGTTCTCCTCCAGATGAACACCAAGAAATTTGGTGCTCTTGACGATCTCCACTGACGCTCCATCGATGATCAGTGGAGAGTGGTCACTCTTTACTCTTCTAAAGTCAACAACCATCTCTTTAGTTTTCCTAAGGTATAGAGACAGGTTGTTGGCCTTGCACCAGGCTGAGAGCTGATGTACCTCCTCTCTGTACGCTGACTCGTCATTCTTGCTGATGAGACCCACCACAGTCGTGTCATCAGCGAGGTTTCATGACTTTATTGAAAATAATCATAAAAACCTCACAGTGCAAGTGTATGTGAACATATGTGAACCATTTCAATAATGACCTCAAATAACCTAATTGGAGTCAGGTGTTATCATACATTTACATTTAGTCAGTTGGGAGATGCTTTTATCTAAAGCGACTTACAAGTGAGGAACAAGGCAAGCAAAACTAAATCTAATTCAAGGAAAAAAAAAACATCAAAGCAAAGTGCTATCAAAAAAGTGTTTCTGTTTCATGAGAAGCAAGTACAAGAAGGCAGAAAGGGGCAAAGGAAGATGCAGAGTTCTGTTTTCAGCAGTTTTTTAAATATTGAAAATGAGGTGGCTGAGCGTGCAGAGTTTGGCAACTCATTCTATCATTGTGGGATCACTGAGCTGAAGAGTTTTCCTTGGTGTCTACTGTGTGGTGCTGATACCACCAGATGTCGTTCACTGACCGAGGGCAGTAGACGGGACGGGATGTAAACCTGAATGATTGAGTTGAGGTAAGTTGGAGCTGTAGAGTTGACTACTCTGTAGGCAAGAGGCAGAGCTTTGAACTTGATCCTTGCAGCCACAGGAAGCCAATGAAAAGATCTGAAGAGCGGTGTGACATGAGACCTTTTTGGTTGATTGAAAATGAGGCGTGCTGCCGCATTTTGGATCATCTGTAGGGGTTTGGTTGTGGATGCCGGTAAACCCATCAGCAGTGCATTGCAGTAGTCGAGACGAGATATGATCAACTCCTGTACAATGAGTTGGGTCGTGTACTCCGTCATGTAGGGTCTGATCTTTTTTGATGTTGTGGAGGGAATATCTACACGACCTAGAGACTCTGCTGATGTGTTCCGCGAAGGTCAGTTGGTCATCAGTGGCATCATAAATTAAGAAAGTCTGTAGAGCTTTCAGGGGATCTACAATAAAGAATTGTTGATTTACATAAAGCTGGAAAGGCTTACAAAGTGAGAAAGAGAAAGAAATTCAAAGTCTAAGGCTAGGAAAACAATCTACAAATGGAGGCACTTTGGGACTGTGGCTACTCTAGTGTCTCTAGTGGCCAAGAGCATAACAAACATTTATTTATGAGGTAAAGAAACAACACCGAGTGACAGCCAAATATTTGAAGGCATCATTGGAACTCCATAAGATCTGTGTTCATGAGTCTACAGTACGTAAAACATTGAACAAGCAGGGTGTCTATGGCAGGATACCACAAAGGAAGCCGCTGTTTACTATAAAAAAACATTGCTGCATGCCCTAGGTTTGCCAAAGACCACATTGACACTCCACAGCAGTATTGGCAAAATATTTTGTGGACTGGTGAAGCTATATTAAACTATTTGGAAAGAACAGACTGCATTACGTCTGGCATTAAAAAGTTCACTACATATCATTCAAAAGATTCAAAATGTTCACCATGTTTTGGACCTCCTTTGCTGGCTCAGGGCCTGGCCAGCTTGCGGTGATTGGGGGGATGTTGAATTCCCAAGTATATCAAAAAATTCTTCAGAATAATGTGAGAATGTCTGTACGTCAGCTGAAAGTCTGCAGAAGTTGGGTGATGCAACAGAACAATGAATGTAAACACAACAGAATGGCTTCAGAAATACAAAATCCGAAGTTAGATCCCAGACCTCAACCCAAAAAAGATGCTATTGAACAACTTTAGGAGGGCCACACACGAGATGTCCAAAGAATATAACAGATATAAAGCAGTTCTGCCTGGAAAATTTTTCCTGAACATTAATTTGAGAGCCTCACTTTTAGCGTTGCTGATCCTAACTGGAAACATAAAAAAAGAGTCCTGTTTGTTATTGTGTACCGTCCTCCTGTCCCTTACTCTGAGTTTTTAACTGAATTCACAGACTTTATATCTGATTTAGTTCTTAGTGCAGATACAGTCATTATAGTGGATGACTTTAATATCTATGTAGATGTTAATGATAAATAAATGAAATTGATCATTTAACAGTTTTTCCCCAAAACCCTCTTTTATCTGACCACTTTTTAATAACATTTGAATTTGCAGTACTAAACTTTACTTCACCTAAGGATAAGATTCACTACAGTAGATGATTATGTGAAAATGATGTTGACAAAGGGCAGTCATCCTGGCGTTACTCCAGCACAAGTCGACTATCTTGTTTATAATACTGCAGCCTCACTTAGAACAATATTCAATACTATTACTCCTCTGAAAAAGAAGCTAGTGAATCAGAGCAAGTTAGCTCCATGGTACAATTCACAAATCCGTAGCTTAAAGCCGAAATCACGTAAGCTGGAAAGGAGGTGGCGTTCCACTAATTCAGATTAATCTTGCCAAGCCTGGAAATAATAATAATTAATTATATATTAAAAAAGCCCTCCATGAAGCTCGAACCACATATTACTACTGATTAATAAAGGCAAATAAGAACAACCCCGGGTTTCTTTTCAGTACTGTAGCCAGGCTGAGAAAGAGTCATAGCTCTGTCGAGCCTGGTATCCCCTTAACTCTTAGCAGCAATGATTTCATAAATTTCTTTTACAAATAAAATCATAACTATTAGAGAAAAAATGTAACAGATCCTTCCTGCATACAGCATAGATGGTCTCATATGTACAATGTACATAGCTCTATTAATAGGATGTCCCAAAAACTCCTTATAAAGCCTCCAGTTCATCCAAAATGCTGCAGCCAGAGATCTGACTGGAATTAGTAAGAGAGATCATATTTCTCCTACGTTAGCTTCTCTCCATTGGCTCCCTGTAAAATCCACGAATTTAAAATTCTTCTCCTCATATATCAAGCACTTCATAATCAAGCTCCATCTTATCTTAAAGACCTCATAGTTCCATATTTTCCCAGCAGACCTCATTGTTCTCAGACTGCAGGTTTACTTATGGTTCCTAGAGTTTCCAAATGTAGAATGGGAGGCAGAGCCTTTAGCTATCAAACTCTTCTCCTGTGGAACCAGCTCCCAGTTCACGTTCTGGAGGCAGACACCCTCTCCACATTTAAGACTAGACTTAAAACTTTCCTTTTTTATAAAGCTTATAGTTAGAGATGGATCAGGTGACTCTGAACCATCTCTTAGTTATTCTGATATAGGTTAGTCTGCTGGGGGACATCAACTCAACACTGAGCTCCTCTCCGCTATCCATTCAAATGCCACAATTCCATTTCATTAACTTTTTGTCTTCTTTCTCCTGTAGTTGTGCTTCATCCTCTCTGTACTAGTCTGCAGGTACCCTCAGCCTGGAGCTGTATATCTCCAGAATTCTGTTGATCCTGCTCAGTATTTTGCTGCTTATTGTTGTTTTTGTTGCCTGCTGTTCTTTTCTCTCTCCTCTTTTCACTCACCCCAACTGGTTGAGGCAGATGGCCACCCACCACCCAGACTGGTTCTGCTGGAAGTTTCTTCCTCTAAAGGGAGTTTTTCCTCTCCACTGTTGCCTATGCTTGCTCAGATGGGATAGTTTTGTGATTGGGTTTTCTATATCATTTTTTAAATAATTCTACTCTGACTAGGTCTTAAACCTTAAACTGTAAAGTGCCTTAAGATGACTGGCGTTGTGATTTGGCTCTCTAAACGATCTAAACATCCAAACACAACTACTTTAGACATCTGTGAGGGTCCTGGTTGCTGTGGTTGGTATGAAACCTTTAGATCTTTATAAAAGATAGACCAACTAGGTCAGAGTGATGGAACAGACTAGGGATGGAGAGGAGAGGCTAACAGATAATCATAGAACATGACAAGGAGATAGATACACAAAACTGAGCAAGGAAACAATGTGGGAAATTTGCAGCTTCCTGCCTCAGTTTGGCACTTATCCAGAGGCTAATAAACAGTCTCCCTCATGTTTTCATGTGAACAAACAGCAGGCAACAGGGTACGAGTTTGGTTTTCAATTGGTTTCCTGAGGATGTAGTGCTGCTTCAGGACACTGTGACTGTAAAGTTTGTCTCCAGTCATTGTGATTTGAAACCTAGTAATACGAGATCAATCTTTTTGTTTTAGAGTTGGTTTTATAGGTTTACCTCTTGAAAAAATAGCTTCAAACACGTGCTGGCAAGTTCAGTTTCAGGTTCATTACAGTGGCTGGACAGTGTAATGGTAAGATTACCGCCCTGTATGCTGGAGACTGGGGTTCCAATCCTGGCTGTGGCCTACCTCCAGTAGGGGTCCATAGGCAAGGCCCCATCAATGGAATGCCTAGTGTGAGAATGAATGGACTTCAGTAAACTAGATTAATGTAAGTGCTGTTGATGAGTAGAAGATAAACATGTTTTACCCTGAATATTATTCAGTGTATACTGTTTACCATCCACATCAGTGCAGTTGCTGTGTGTCCTCGATGTTGTGAGGGATAGCAATTAAACTACTGTATCAGATTCCACTGGGATATAAAATTAACATTACAAACAATACATCCACAACAGTTCCTCCCTATGCAGCCTCTCTGTGGAGTTGGAAGAAAAATAAGAACAAGCAAAGAAAAGATTTTTTTTTTTCCTTTGGCCTATATGCTAATTTGATTGATCTAACTTGTATCAGATTTGGAAGTGCATGCTAAAAGTGAAAGGGTGTGCTGGGTCACAGATGATGTGAGAAAGAGAGACCTGATAGAGACTCTGATTATCATAAGCCATATGTCTGCAGCCTGTGGAGTGGCTGCAAGGTAAATAAGGATGATGACAAACACTGCACACACTTCCAATACTGCCCCCTCACTCTCTCATCAGAAGAATACAGACTGCCAACCAAATTAGCATCAGCTGGCTGATTCATTTGTAATCTATTCTGAGCATATCAAACAATACAAATTGGATTTCTAATTTACCCTGGCTTATTTATGCAAACAAAGAGTAATGGACTATCACTATAGTAACAGCTTTTATATGTGGCAATGTTCGAAACAGACGTGAGAAATACCTTCACCTTCCTTCCTTCACTTCAGTACTCAACATGAATTGATATCAAAATGTGTAATCTTTAAAATACTAATTAGAATTTCTCTTGTTATCGGAATATGCCTGAACACACATAGACACACCCACATATCTTGTGTCACAAGTACTCACTCAGGCTTTTGTAATTGTTACAAATGCATACAGCTATATCCATAAGTACACAGTGAAAAGGACCAGTTCTTAATAGACAGCTGGTTATTCTGATACCACATACCCAATGCATCCACAAATGATTAGACAGATTAATTACAGGACAGCTTCCACGTACCACCGTTCTGCCGCCAAAAATAAAAACAAACTTTTGCTCCTGAAGTAAAAGAATAGAAAATCAATGCATGCTAAACCTGAGCCCTTAATGTTTTATCTATCTGTCAAGAACAACATTGTGATTATCATTTTCTGCCAGATATCATTTTCTGGCTCCTTTGAGCCATTTTCTCCATCAGACACCAAGCATGCTAATAAATGGACCTTAAACTCCTATCCGCTAAAATATCAACATATGTCCACTGGAAGGCTTATCACAATATAAATATTACTGTGTTTGCACTGAGATGATGATGTAGGTCAGTGCTAGTACAAGGTATTATCTAACTTTAACTTGACATTGTTGCAATACAATTGGAGTAGCAGCTCTGTTGGTGGAGCTGTTGTTTACGAACCCCTCGGTTAGCTGTTCAGTTTCTGGTTCTTCCTACTTGTTACTTGTCGAGGTGTCCTTGGACAAGACACTAAAAGCCCATAGTAGCGCCTATATATACTGTCTGGCAGCTGTCCATCTACAATGTCCCCAAGGGGATTCATAAGGTTTTTTTTTTTGTTTCTACCTTTCTGTTACTATTCTCACTTCATCATTATTAATGTATATTGTGCAAGGACACATAGACATGTGTTGAGGTGAATTTGTGATTCAAACCACTAATCCTGGAGTTCGTGGACAACTACCCTACCAACTGATCTCTGTAAAAAGCTACATTTACAGTTAGCACTGAACTTTTGTATCCAGTAGTTTTAATTTTAATTTACCAAATGGGACATTTAAGAGGTTCTGTTGCTGTTACACTCTCTATTTTGCTGAGTATTTGATCTGCTGAAGAACACAATAAAATACAAGAAACTGAATTGCTACCTGATATCTGGCACTAACCTATGAAAATTTGTCAGTGTCATAATTCTAATGGGAATACATTTTTCAACTGGCAATTCAATATGTGATTTTGTTATGCAATTTGACAATTTATTTTGCAATTTGAAAATGCAATTGCCTCTCTCTTAGAGAGAGAAACGTTTACTCCGAACTCAGGGGTTTTAGTAAATTATAGACCAATATCCAGTCTGCCCTTTAGCTCTAAAATCTTGAAAAGGTAGTTTTCAAAGCAATTATGTAACCACCTGTGCAGCAATAACTTGTATGAAGATTTCCAGTCAGGATTTAGAGTACATCATAGCACAGAAACAGCATCGGTAAGGGTAACTAACAATCTTCTATTAGCATCAGACAATGAATGTCTCTTTTGTTAAGATCTTAGCGCTGCATTCAACACTATAGATCACAACATTTTATTAAACAGACTGGAACATGTCATCGGGGTTAAAGGCACAGCAGTACTGGTTCATATCTATCAGATTCCAGTTTGTCCATGTTAATGATGAGTCTTCCATGCATGTATACAGCACCAAATCACAACAAAGGTCATCTCAAGGCACTTTACAATATCAGATTTAAGACCCTAACAAATCCCCCCTTAGCAGCACTTGGTGACAGTGGTGAGGATTTCCTCACCACTGTCACCAAGTGCTGCTACTTGCTTTAATGGTATAAAGAAAATATAATGTGTTAAACTTTCTATACATTGTTGTTATGAAACAGATTACTCAATATTGCATCCACCAAAACTAGCTGCTAGCTGTGTTATTCAAGATTCAAGATTCAAAAAACTTTATTGATCCCAGAGGGAAATTATTTATTTATATTTATTTATCCTTTTACATTTGAATCTCTGATGAAACTGTCAATTGTTATAACTTAACTTAACTTAACTTAACTTGTGAAACTTGCCTTTGAGAGACAGTGCACCTGACTTTTATCTTAGGTAGTCAGATAGGATGGTTCCACATGGAGGTCACCTCGAGACGAGAATCAACTGTAATGTCTCACATATAATTATTATCTATTCACTCTTGAAGCATGTTTTGGCATGTAGAATGGATTAATCCCATCTCTCCTAGTTTCTCTTGCAGTGGCTGTAAGTCTCATCTCAGTGTGTGGGTGTTGCTGCATTCCTTGTATCAGAGGCCTGCTACAACGGTGGATAGACACTGCCATGACAATGTATCAACAAATAAGTGGATGAGCTGATCACGTCAGCTGATGACGACCTGGTTTAGAAGACAATGATAAGAGACTTGGCTTCACCTACATCTGAACTGAACAGACACCTAAGGTAGTTATGAAAATTGTGTAACTACTAGTGTAACTAGTAGATGATACATGTAAGAACACAGATGTTGTGAAGTTCATACCTATATACCTATATCTTTTATATCATGTCTTGACTGTGCACAATTTTGACATTGAAAATGTTGCTTGGGGAGTATAAAAGGAGGGAAATGTAAAGAAAATATGATGTGTTAAACTTTTTATGCATTATTGTTATGAAATAGATTGCTCAATATTGCATTCGCATTATTTATTTATTTATTTATTTTTAAGAGGACAACTCATTCTGAGGTATGTTTTCAGTTACTGGCAGACAGAACACTTTTGGTGTCTATCTTCCCCCACCCACATACATACTTTTTTTTTTATCTCACCACAGATTGGCACTATATGGTATGGTTAAGTAAACTGCACTGGCTAATATACTCATAATACTCATAATATTTATTTTTTTTATGTCTCAATTGGTAGGGCTGTCATCTATGAACCCCAGGGTTTGATTCCCAGTAGCTACCCTCATGTGGCTAAAATAAAATTTGTTAATTAAAGCTCTGTCCCCGCAGACAGTTAAAATTGTGTAAATAATGGTCAGTGAGTGTATGCAAATGTAAATGTACATGCATGGTAATGTACATAGAATATTTATTCTGTTTCATTGCATTCATTCCTGAAAGTATTTGTGTTTGATGGCTTTTAATTTACTGATGTCTATCAAGTATCTTCTTCTGAGAGATTCTCGTGGTACAGGTCATGACTGATCCTTGGCAGACTGCTTATTCATGGCATTCATCCTTTTTACTGTCAGTTAGGATCACCTTCGCACATGGCCATGGTAGCTTATCCTTACTATTAACGGAAGACACAGAAATCACAAGAAGAAGACTGTGTGGTAAGATAGTAAAGTGATTTGTAAAGACAAAAGGCTGGGAAAGGATCATGAAATCACAGCAAGAGAATTGCAACTCCCCCCTGGTATTTGTTGTACATTTCCCTGATCTTGTCCCTGAGCACACCCTCTATACATCTTTGAAGGACATGATCATTGTCTATTTATTTAATGTTTTTTGTGGGGGGGCTCTTTATGTTTACATATCCATTTGTGCCACCATTGGTATCAGAGAGTGGAGCTGTGAAGTGCATCACAATAACTGTATTGACATAAACAGCACATTGCCTCAGCCCTTGATGAACCTTGAGTGGGAAGCCACTGAGAGAGTTATGGAGACATGTTCTCATGGGATCAGTAGATTACAGACCTAACTGATCTTAGTGAGCCAGACAGCAGACATTATAAGGCCAAATCAATCTTTTCTGCTCTCAAATCTTAATCAATCTTCACTCTACAGTAAGTCAAGAACAAGTAAGCACAAGTAATCATCCCTGTTATTTTCCATGTGTTTCAGTGACGCTCTGAGCCTTACATAAAATCAAAGGCCATTTAATGTCTTCTCATGATTGATATATTGATGATGATAATAATTCACTTTAATGTTGACTGTTAAGGTGCTTCTAGATGAAAACTTCCACAAAATGGTCTGAAAAACTATTGCTTATCACACTGTTATCCTTAAACAGTTAGAAATTTCAGTTCTGCATCATATCTGATAGTTTCTTGGCATTTAAACAATGACTCAAATCTGATTTGTGTAAAATGACTTTATGAAATTCTTTGCAAATAAAATCAGAACTCTTAGAGAAAAAATTAATTAGATCTTCCCTGCAACTGGCATGGATTAATTTGAAAGACCTCACCCGTATTTAGACCGTTTTTTCCCTGATGATCATGCTGAGAAAATTTTAATAATTACTTTATTTAAACTATCAACATGTCTAGATTGATCTGATCTAACAGGCATCACATCACAGCAGCAAAATCAAACTGATTTAAATTTAAGACTAGCATAATAATGAAATACAATTAGAGAGGTAAGATACAACAGATAAAAAAGTTTGTGGGAAGCAACAAAAAAAAATGAATTAACAGGTAACTTTAAATTGAGAAATTAAGTAGATTAGTCCAGAGTTTTTCCAGGTTACTTACGTTTGCTGGAAGCAATGGCGAACGAGACGTCAGATTCTTTACTTTATACATGTTCCACTTAGAGAATATTATTAGAAAAATGCTATAAATTTCCATTTCTATGCAGATGACACCCAGCTATATTTATTTATGAAATCTATTATCTATCTTTATCTTCCACCTGAGGAATACTGCTATAATTAGGAGCATGCTGTTTCAAGATTCAGGTTTCAATTCAAGATTCCAAAAACTTTGTTAATCCCAGAGGGAAACTATTTTGTCTCATTACAGTTGTTCACAACACAGACAGAAAGAAAGGGAACCACAACCAGGAAAGATCCGGACCAACATAAATACACAATAATATCAATAGAGTGAACTCAATATATATACAGAATATGTGAGATGAATGAAAATGGCTTAATATTTATAGTCCAGGGTGAAATGACAGCAATTATAAGACATCAATTGTCCGTTCCCCCACCCCTTACAGAGGGGGGAGGAATTGTATAGATTGATGACCACAGGTAGAAAGGACCTCCTGTGGCGCTTTGTGGAGCATTTGATGTTAATAAGTCTTTGGATGAAAGTGCTCCTCTGTCCAGCCAACACGCTGTGCAGTGGATGGGAGGGATTGTCCAGGATTGAGAGGAGTTTGGACAGCATCCTCCTCCCAGGTATTTGTACTCGGATGTGACCTCCACCTCCTCCCCCTGTATAAAGAGAGGGATGACAGGAATCCCAGATTTCCCAGAAGTCCATCACCAGCTCCTTTGTTTTATTGATGTTCAGTGGAAGGTAGTTGAGTCCACACCAGTCAACAAAACTGTCCACCACTGTCTACTCTGTGACATCTCCACCATTAATCCAATTCAATTCAATTTTATTTGTAGAGCGCTTTTTACAATTGACATTGTCACAAAGCAGCTTTACACAACCAAAGAACAGTACATGAACAGTGAATGTGTATGAATCATGAAATGAGATTGTCCCTGATGAGCAAGCCGAGGGCGATGGTGGCAAGGAAAAACTCCCTGAGAAGGCAACAGGAAGAAACCTTGAGAGGAACCAGACTCAACAGGGAACCCTTCCTCATATGGGTGATTACATGCTATGTAGGCAGCAGGCAGTCCAATGTAATAGTTAATGTCTTTAAGTTAATGTGGAGTCCAGTTAGTTAATTGCAGGCAGACTTGTTCTATTCCTGGACTATCGAGCCATTAATATTTCCTACCACTGCAGTGTTATCAGAGAACTTCTGAAGATGGCAGGACTCGTTGTACCTGAAGTCTGAGGTATACAGGGTGAATGGGAATGGAGACAGAACTGTTGCAAAATGATGCTGAAAAACTGTTCATGCATTTGTTACTTCTAGACTGGACTAATATAATTCACTGTTAATAGGATGTCCCAGTGACTTCTTAAAATCTAAGCTAATCTAAAATGCTGCAGCCAGAGTTATGACTGGAATTAGAAAGAGACATCATGTTTCTCCTACATTAGCCTCTCTCCACTGGCTTGGATTCTAATCTTTTCTGTAAAATCCAGAATATAATTTAAAATAATTTTACTCACATTTGAAGCACTTAATAATCATAGTCCATCATATCTTAAATACCTCATAGTTCCATATTTACTCAGCAGAACACTTCTGCAGGTCTTTTAGAGTTTTCAAATGTAGAATGGAAGGCAGAGCCTTTAGCTATCACGCACCTCTCCTGTTGAACCAGCTCCCAAGGGTCATCTCCCTCCCTCCCAATCAGGTTCGGAAGGGAGACAACCTCTCTACTTTCATGACTAGGCTTAAAATTTTCCTTTTTGATGAAGCTTATAGTTAGAGCTGGCTCAGGTGACTCTGAACCATATTTTAGTTATGCAGATTAATCTGCTGGGGGTATACTCAGATACAATAAACTCCTTTCCTTTCTTCTCCTCTGCTCTCCTCTCTTGATCTATATGCCACCATTGCATGTTGTTAACTTTGTGTCTTCTCTCTTCTGTAGTTGTGTTTCCTCCTCTCTGTCTGCTGTTAAAAAGAGTTTTTCATCTTCACTGTTGCCAAATGGCAGTAGCTGATCCGGTTTGAGGAACCCAGGACAGAAGTCAAATTAGACCTCTATGTCAGGAGTGAATCTCTGCACCATTCTTCATACCACTTCAATTATAGCCATCTAAGAAATGATTAGATAATCAGTTGCAGGCTAATGGAGCCATATATCCTTATTATGGGAAACCATTGCTCATGGGCTTGGGAATGTCTGGCCAGTGCCAGATGTCACAGAGCAATGCCAAACGAGCAAGATGAATTACAGAAAGAAGGGAGGTGGAAGGCTGGTAATGAGGGACAAAGAAAGGGGACTGTTTATTAGGCCAAGAGAGCATTTAAATTGAAATTCATCACAAGGTTTCCATCAGTGAGTTTGGTGACACTATCAAACATGTGCATAATATCAGTCATGTGTAGGCAAAATAATCAGGAAGATACATTTTTCCACTGTAGTTTGTTGGAGTAGGTTTGATTAGGTTTAATAATATCCATCAGCTGTACTTAACTATAAACTTAGTTATGAAAATAATACAACAATTTATATTTGGTATAAGACACATGATGCCTGATATTCCAGAGCTAAACTTCTCATATGTCTTTTATCGCAAAAACATCATGCACACAGAGAACTATGTACAGTAAAAGAAATTGGATTAAGTAGCTGTAATTATTAGGCTGAGTAGCTGTAGAATGGGGGTGACCCTGGACAGCTCTCTGTCTTCCAGTCCCACGACTGAGCTTTAATGGTTAATTGGTGTCACGAGGGACTGTGATCAAAGGCCTTATAACCAGAATCTTTTCAAGCATGCACCACTGCTATTCTATTAGCAAGGCATATCAGACTGAGGTGGGTCACGCTCTCCTTTACCCACCCAACCCCCACAACCACCCCACCCTACCCTACCATCTCTCATGATAATTAGCCTCTGCCAGGCAGAGACTGAAACACAAGTATGCACAGACACGGCTGCAATATCTGCAGCTTATTGGTTCTGACAGCCATCAGCAGAAATAGAGACACATCGTGTTTATTTTGCTGGGTTTTCACTGGGTACCCCCCCCCCCCCCCCCCCCATACCATCCCTCCATATTTATGTCCCTTTTATGATTTCTCTCTTTACTATAGTCTGTTCAGCCACACCTCCTCAGAAATCATGATGCAGTAAGACGTAGGTCGCTCGCTACAACAATTGTTGTACTTGAAGAGCACAGACATTTACAAATTTGTAGGGATGGGGAAGAGTTGTCACTAGTTGTCTGTATATACAGTATAAGTACATGCTAAAACTATATATTTTTAATTCAAACAACATTTAAGGTAGCTCTTTATACACAGACGCTCTGTTGTATTGGTGAGAAGGTGGACCCTGCCTATTTGAAGATGTGCCAGTGTTCCTTCTACACATCTACCAATGCACTGCAGTGTGAAGTTTAATTTGATGATATGATCTGTAACATGCATGTCAGATATGTAAAACATTACTGTTGGATGAATTGGGATAAGCTTTTGCTAGTTTTGCACATTAAAGACATCCATTCATCTATCTATTATCTTAACTGTCCTCTTAAGGATTGTGGTAGTGACGGAGCCTATCCCAGCTGAGGGTGTGGGTGCACCCTTGACAGGTCACCAGTCTATCATAGAGCTGACACATATAGACAAAGATTCACACTTATGAGCAATTTAGAGTCACCAATTAACCTTAACCCCTAACATGCATGTCTTTGGATGGTAGGAGGGAGCCGGAGCATCAGGAGAGAATCCACACAGACACGGGGAGAACATGCAAACTCCACACTCACCGCTTTCTTCTACTGGCTTCCTACAACTACTTGCTCTTATTAGTGTTCTTTAGAGAGTCTCAATTCCCCAGCGCAGTGGTATGTCTCTAGGACCAGAGACTCTGGTCTAGACAATTTATCCTCAAAACAGAATCACTGTCACACCATACAATACAGAGGAAGCACTTCTACTTTGTGAAGACATAACATTGTGAATTTGGCAGCATGGAATAATTAGTGTAGCTCTGGGTTTCACTTACTGTTTGCTGGATTCACAGAAAATTCCCTCTCAGGCTCTTTGGCTGCCAATTAACTTTCACACTCACAAATGATCTTGCATGTGCCCCAAGCAAAATGTCATTAAGATTGGAGAGTACAAGCCTTATTGGTATGACTTTTTCAATGCCTTGCCTCTGATTGCCACAGTATGTTGCACAAACAGGTTTGTCTTTGATCATATGTATTGTGGGCATGCAATATCACATCTAAGCCAGGTTGTGTGGCACCTTTTATCATGTACGTGTACATGTGAGCATACTTATATGAACGTCCTGTCCATATACCCTCTCAGCACACGTGTTTGCCTTAACCAAATGCACAACTACTAATTTGTCAGGTGAATAAAAAACATCTTTGTATTTGATCCATCTAAGCTGCTGGTTTGAAGACATACTGTGTGCTGCAAGAGCTAGGCAAGCAGGGCAAGTTATGCATCACTAAGAAAGCTCAATAAATGCATCCTCATTGCTCTTGCACAACAATTTCCCAGTAGTAGGTCTACTTGATGATTTGCCAGATACTCTCCCTGTTATTGTCCATGTGCCAGCCAAGTGTCAACATACGTGCATGTATTTATCAGTCAGGTGGCACAAGCCTGTTTTGTTTTGCCCTCCTATTCTTCCTTCTTGCTGTTCCCAGGTGTGAATGGGATTGGTTATTTATGTCTTTTGTATTACTTATCAGTGAATTGTAGTGGTAATCAAATGAACTCAATAATAATGCAAAACCACACACACTCAGTGATTAACTATGTTGTTAGCATGCAATAATGTTCTGTATAACAATTGCACGGCATGCTGTACAGAATTTTATACTGAGTCTGCAAATACATACATAATTAATGAGCCACCTAGGAAGTTTTGGCCTGCAATTGACTAATGTGAATTAAAAAAAATGAAATAAGAACATACATGAGATAAACTGCACAAGGATGAAAATAATTACAGTAATCCAAAAAGAGCCCGGAGCCACTAGCACAAAGACTAAGATTTTTCTTTCTATGAGAACTTGTTGTTACTCTGTTTCTTTTGTTTTGGTGCCAAAGGGATTATCAGGTCCTCACATGCAACATTGCATTACAATATTTTTGTTCACTTTATCTGTCACATTAAACATCAACAGAAACACCAGCCACAACATATCAACTCTATTGCTGGTGACTTCTCACAAATTATTTTCACATCCTACACTCCATCACCTCTTCTTTTCATTCATGGATTAATCACTAGAGTTGAACTAATGAAAGTGCACTTCAAAGAAGGAATTAATGGAATTAGCTTGTCAGTAGATCGGGGCTGGTTGTGAATGTCACATGGGACTATAATAACATGGGCAAAGACAATGTATGCGGGTTTTCAGAGGTTGTGGGCAATTTTTGAACTGAGATTCAACAATATGTCATTTCAAGCTTGAATTTAGAATGGACCATTGCACTTCTAATGTACTTGGTATGTGTATATAGATGTACAATAATGACCAAAAATTTGATTATTACATAATAGAGGCACTTTAATTATTTTTCACATTACTATATATACATATATATGGAAAAAAAATATGGGAAAATGAGGCATAACTTAACAGCAATGCCCAGTGGCTGGTGGACTTGAGAGCAGACCACAGCAACCTTCCTGAACAAAATCCAGTAGCCATCACAATGGCTCAGGTATGGAGAACTGGACGGCACCAGGTCCTGACATGATCCATACCTACTGGCTTAAGAAGCTAACCTCACTCCATGAGCGTCTGGCGGTACAAATAAACAAGCTTCTAGTGGATGGAACAACTAAGCTCAATGAATACATCAGGAAGATGGCCCCGACTGATGACGTGTTTAGTGAATACCTCAGGCAGCAGAAACAAGAGGCCCAAGGGAAGGAAGAAGAGGAACCCCCATGGAAGGACAAACCCCTGCACGGTATGTACCAGGCAGATAGAAGAAGTGGCTGATGTTGACAAATCCTACCAGTGGCTGGACAAAGCTGGACTGAAAGACAGCACAGAGGCACTAATCCTAGCAGCACAGGAGCAGGCTCTGAGAACAAGATCGATAGAGGCTGGGATCTACCATACCAGGCAGGACCCCAGGTGCAGGCTGTGCAAAGATGCCCCTGAAACAATCCAGGACATAACAGCGGGATGCAAGATGCTAGCAGGCAGGGCATACATGGAACGCCATAACCAAGTGGCCGGGATAGTGTACAGGAACATCTGTGCCGAGTACAAGCTTGAAGTCCCAAAGTCAAAATAGGACACACCTCCAAAGGTAGTTGAGAATGACCGAGCTAAGATCCTGTGGGACTTCCAGAGATACAGACTGACAAACTGGTAATGGCCAACCAACCCGACATAGCAGTGGTGGACAAACAGGAGAACAAGGCTGTAGTGATAGATGTAGCAATCCCAAGTGATAGCAACATCAGAAAAAAGGAGCACGAGAAGATCGAGAAATAACTAGAGCTGAAAGAAGAGATAGAAAAGACGTGACTGGGAGAGTGGCTCCAGCAGATCCCAGGAACAACATCTGTTCAGAAGAGTGCAGTCTTAGGAACAGCTCTTTCTGTTACTGTCCTCTGGTAGAGGACCCAAGCTTGTAGGAATATGACCTCTTCAAGGATGGGGCGAGTGGGGAATTTTTTATACCTCACAAATTGGAAAAAAAATATTGGAATTCTCATTATCATCATAATGCAATAGATCAACATGTCTGTCGATCTCTGTCATCACTTATGTGCATGAAGTCAAGTGCAGCTCATTAAGAGACTGAAACAAATCATTGAGGGCGCACAGTAGGAATAAAGAGATGAAGCAATGCTTAAATACTAGAGAAGCAAATGCATTCTCCAGTTTGGAGACCATTGCACTATAAATCATGCCTTTTCTGAGGTCTATTATGCATGATTGTCACCATTACCGCATGGCACCTGCCCAGCAGCGTTCTTTTCCCCTTTCTCCCTCTTCCATTGGACTTCACTGCCACTGTTCTACTCACCCGCCACTTCCTCATGCCCATATATGGACCACTTCACTCTCCACTCTCCCTGGCCATAATTATAGATCAGCTTCACCTGCTTGCCATATTCCAATTGAACTCAGTGTCACTACTGAAGTCCACTTGGTAGTGGCTATCAATGTGAGATCATGGACCCATTGTCAGACCCTACGCTGATGCAGTGGGTCCTGGGTTCCTCCTGGTGCGTGACAATGCTCGGCCTCATGTGGCAAGAGTATGAAAGGAGTTACTGGAGGATGAAGGAATTGATACCATTGACTGGCCCCATTGCTCACCTGGCCTAAATCCAATAGAACACCTCTTGGACATACAAACTACTCACTACCATGTTGCTGCAATTAAATTTCAACAAAACAGGGTTAACCTGCCACATCACTTTTTCACTTTTATTTTGGGTGTCTTTGATTTAAGCCCTCTATAGGTTGATTATTTTCATTTCCATCAAACAATGTGGCATCCTTTTGTTCCTAACACATTACCCAGTCTAGAGCAGTGTAGATATCCATCATTATTTTTTTCCCATTGAGATCTGATGTTTTCAAAGTGTTTAAAGTGACTGTGTTCCAGTCCTTGCAGGTCTGCAAGTCAAATAATCTGCTATATCTGTATGACAGCAACTATCCAGCGATGTCTCCTGACTGATCTTTCGATATAGATTTCGATACCCAGCTACATGACCTGAACCTTGTTTTTGCCCGAAATTCGTTTTGGATTCTGTGAGTTTTCCTACTCCTCTGCATTCCTGTGATTACTCTGGACTGGCTCTGTTACTCCGTGATATTGGATATTGGACAGACTTCGGACCTCTGGAAGATTACGGCTCATCATAAACCATGACTGTTGCCTGCTCCCAGAGACTTGTATCCCTGTATGCTTAATCTCACCTCTACTAACTAACCATTCAGTGCTTGTGTTACAGTTTGCATCTCCTGCCATTTGAAATTACATGCTCCAGTCTATGGGTGCTGCCATCTTGGAGAAGTAACAACAGTCACCTCTTCCTGTTGTCACCACGGCCATCTTTGTAGTTCTGGCTTTCAATCTGCTCATCCTCCACCTATCTGTGAGCACCGAGTCTGTCAGGTTTCAGGTAAATGTGATGTACTGTCTTGTACAGGAAAGAGCTGTTTACTCCAACATGCAGCAACTATCAGTGCAAAGAAAATCACAGAAATACAGTTAACAGAATATTTGACGCTGTGACAAATTTTAATCCTCTACATTCTGTAAAGTTCCCAGTCTAACAATTACCAGCTAAGAAGTTAGTGCTGATTCTAAAGCAACACTAGAGTAAGCTGCAGGATGACAAAAGGACAGAGATGCGCACTATAACAGTACTACAGTATTGTCAGTAACTGCAGCACTGCAGTATTCTGTCAGTAATAAAACCATATCATCAGCATATCACATAACTGCTGATATTATCTGTGGATCAGAACAATCATTTTAAGGTCACCATGACTTTACAAACTCTGTCTCTGTATCACTGCAGCTTCGCAGTGTGTAGTGTTAACCAACTTGGTGCTGAAGTAAAAACAAAAGTTTGAGAGCAAACTGAGAAAGGAATTTGGGCTTCTTTGGAGTAACTTCATACTTATTAATAACACAGGATTGTTGTGCTGTCCTAGGACTAAGGTCAGGCCCTGTCTGTGTGGATCACGGAGATTCTGTGGTAATAGCAGATCAGCTGTTTCTGCTATTCAATTCAATTCAATTTTATTTGTATAGCGCTTTTTACAATTGACATTGTTGCAAAGCAGCTTACACAACCAAAGAAACTATGGAAGTGGTGAATGCACCAGTGAATGTGTATGAATCATTATAATCAGATTGTCCCTGATGAGCAAGCCGAGGGCGACAGTGCCAAGGAAAAACTCCCTGAGAAGGCAACAGGAAGAAACTTTGAGAGGAACCAGACTCAACAGGGAACCCATCCTCATGGGTGATTACATGCTATGTGTTAGGCAGCAGGTAGTCCAGTATAACAGTTAATGTCTTTAAGTTAATGTGGAGTCCAGTTAGTTATTGCAGACTTGTTCCAGTCCTGGACTATCGAGCGTTGAGTCGAGACCTCCAAGAAACAGCTTCCGACGTCCGCCGAGGCCAGGACCGACTTCATGGAAGCGTGTAACCAACCACCGTCACCACACGCATCCCACAGGGGCCATACGGGGGATCCAAGCAACGAGATCTCCGACCAGAAGTGGGGCACCAGGACGAGTCAGACAGGTCCAGAGGTCAGAGGGTGGAACGACGTGTAGCTCGACAGAGAGACAGGAAGAGGGAAAAGAGAGAGGGAGAGGGAAAGAGAGAGAAGAGGAGAGATAGCAGTTAGTTATGATCACAGTCAGATAAAGTTTGAGGTGAATGTATATGTAGAATAGTGCAGCAGGGACTCCAGCAGGACTAACTATGACAGCCTAACTAAAAGGGTGGGCCAGAAGAAAGCACAGACAAGAGGGCTCCCTGGGAAGTAGAGCAACCAATCACTTCACCATCAACAAACCTGAGTGATCAGTGAGAGTGGGGAAGACAGCATCTAAATATACCAGTTCACCATAATACTCTACATCCATGAGTCTTTCCCTAAGGAAAATCTACTTACAAAAATGTTTGACTAAATAAAAAGGGTTATAGTCTAGACTTAAACACTGAGACTGTGTCTGAGTCGCGAACACAATTAGGTACGCTATTCCATAACTTTGGGGCTTTGTAAGAAAAACCTCTGCCCCCTGCTGTAGTTTTTATGATATGAGGTACTGACAGGCAGCCTGCATCCTTTGATCAAAGTAGGCGTAGCAGATCATAAGGCACTAGCAGTTCACTCAGATACTGCGGCGTGAGACCATTTAATGCTTTAAATGTCAAAAGTAGTATTTTAAAATCAATGCAAAATTTCACAGGGAGCCAACGAAGCGTAGGTAAGATAGGGGTGACGTGCTCGTATCTTCTGGTTCTAGTGAGGACTCTCGCTGCTGCATTCTGAACTAACTGGAGCTTGTTTATGAACCTGTTTGAACAGCCAGACAGTAAGGCATTACAGTAGTCCAACCTAGAGGTGAAAGAAAGCTGTCCTGGTGATATTATGTACATGAGCTTCAAATGAAAGACTGGAATCTAGAATCACACCAAGATCTTTTACTGTTGCACTAGATGTAACAGAAAAGTCATCTAGAGTCACGGTGTGATCTAAAATCTTGCTTCTAGCCGTAACTAGTACTTCTGTCTTATCAGGATTAAGCAGAAGGAAGTTAATTAGCATCCAGTCTCGTATATCATTTACACATTACTCAACTTTATTAAGCTGTTTGATCTCATCTGGTTTTGATGAAACATATAACTGTGTGTCGTCAGCATAACAATGAAAGCTAATGCCATGCTTACGGATTATGTTGCCCAGAGGAAGCATGTAGAGGGAAAAAAGCAGTGGGCCTAAAACTGAACCCTGTGGAACACCAAACTCCACTGGAGAGCATGTAGAGTAATCGCCATTAATATCTACATATTGAACAATCAGTCAGATAGGACCTAAGCCAGGAGAGGGCTGTTCCCTTAATTCCTACAACATTTTCTAATCTGTCAAGGAGAATACTATGATCAATGGTGTCAAAAGCTGCACTGAGTTTGAGTAACACAAGCATAGTGACGCAACCCTGATCAGAGGCCAGTAGGAGGTCATATACTGCTGTCTCTGTGCTGTGATGAGGCCTAAATCCTGACTGATAGAGTTTGTGTATGTCATTTCTATGTAGATACGAGCATAGCTGCCCTGCTACTATCTTTTCGAGAATCTTGGAGATAAAGGGGAGGTTTGATATCGGCCTGTAATTGGACAGATGACAGGGGTTGAGATCAGGTTTCTTAATTAGCGGTTTAATAACTGCTAATTTAAAAGATTTTGGAACATACCCACTGCTGAGTGAAGAATTGATTATTTTTAGCAGGGGTTCTATTATTTCTGGCACTATGTGTTTTAGAAAGTGTGTTGGTATAGGGTCTAATGTACAAATTGACGATTTTGCAGAAGAGATGAGTGAAATTAGTCTCTTCAAGGGGAGTAAAGCATTGTAGGTACTGATCTGCTGTGGTTAGTTTATCATCTGCGTCAACTAAATTGTCCGGTTTTAAAGCTTGAATTTTATGCCTTATATTTACAATTTTGTTATTGGAAAAGTTTATGAAGTCCTCACTACTGCACAACGTTGTTGTGGAGATATCTGCAGTGGTCTTCTTTCTAGTTAATTTGGCTACTGTATTAAATAAACATTTAGGGTTATTTTTTGTAGTTTTCTATAAGAATAGAGAGATACATTGATCTAGCTGCACTAAGAATGTTTTTGTAGCTCAGGGTGCTCTCCTTCCACGCTATCTGGAATACTAACAATTTAGTTTGGCGCCATTTACGTTCTAACTTTCGAGTGGTCTGTTTTAAAGCGTGCGCAGGATCGTTATACCAAGGAGCAAGTTTCTTATCTCTAATAACTTTCCTTTTAACTAGAACTTCATTATCTAAGGTGTAACGGAATGACGACTCTAAATATTCAGTCGCCTGGTCAAGCTCTGTAGGGTGATCCAATCAAAGTTGATAACTCTGGGAGATTACTGATAAAGCTCTGTGCAGTAGTTGATGTAAATGTACGTTTAATGCAGTAGTGCGGTGCTGAGTATACATTATTAATATGACACACTTTAATTGAGGCAAGATAGTGGACTGAGATACAGACAGTGGAAGCGTAAGTCAATTTCTTATACTTAATCCAAAGGATATTATAAAATCTAAAGTGTGACCCGCTTTATGAGCGGGTCCTACTACACACTGATCTACTCCTAGCGAGTCCAGTATGGACATAAATGCTGTTCTCAGAGGGTCTTCTGGATTCTCAAAGTGAATATTAAAATCTCCAGCAATTAACGTGTTGTCTACAGAAACTACTAGGTTTGAGAGGAAATCTGCAAATTCACAAAGAAATTCAGAGTAGGGCCCTGAGGGTCTGTAAATGATAATTAGCAGGATCGGCTGAGCAGAAGTTATATTAGTATCTGTGTTTGTTATGTTACTATAGAGAACTTCAAAAGCTTTAAATTTGTGTACATGTTTTTGTACGATAGTCAGTTTATCATTGTAAATAACTGCGATGCCTCCTCCTCTACCAGTCAGACGAGGCTGGTGAATGTAGCTGCATCCAGGAGGAGTTGCTTCATTTAAAGCTACATACTTGTCCTGTTTAATCCAGGTTTCTGTTAAACAGAGTATATCAAACTCCTGATCTGTGATAGTTTCATTAACAGTAAGAGCTTTAGATGTAAGAGATCTAATATTTAACAGTCCTAATTTCAGATTAGAGGTGCTGGCTGTACAATCAGTGTGCTCTGAATTTGTGGTCTCTATGTTAATTAAATTTCTAAAACAGACTTTCTGGGTTCTTCTTACTTTTTGTTTAGCTCGGGGAACAGACAAAGTGTCAATATGTTGAACCCTGAGTGACGACTCTGTACAGCTTGAAGAAGCTTGGTTTAGCCTGTTTGTCTGCTCCTTGGCCTGGGCTCTGGGTAGTCAGTGACTAGCTAGGTCTGTTCTCAGGGTATCTGCTATACTACAAGAAATGAGAGCAGCACCTTCCCGAGTGGGATGGACACCGTCCCGCCCTAACAGGCCAGCTTAGCCCTCAAAGGTACTCCAATTGTCTATAAAGCCCACATTATTTTCGGAGCACCACCTGGACATCCAGCGTTTCAGCGAGCATAACCTGCTGTAAGTTATGTCGCCACGTCTCATTGGGAGGGGGCCAGAGCAGATTACAACGACTAAGACTTTACAGAGTATAATTGTAGAGAAAATTACATAGAAAACCCAACAATCCTATTTGAGCAAGCTTTAGGCAACAGTGGAGAGGAAAAACTACCTTTAGAGGAAGAAACCTTCAGCTTAACCAGGCTCATGGTAGGGTCATGGTGAGGCCATCTGCCTCGAGCTGTTGGGGTGAGTGGGAAAAAATTATAAAAAAAATAAATTGTTTTCTTTTCTAATACTTTTAGTTTTATTTTACTTTTTATCACCTATTCTACTGGTTCCGCCCTGAGTCCCCAACTCTGGCGCTATCTTTAACATGCTCCATAGTCTCAGAATGATCGATTGAAAACCATATCATACGCTTTTCCGCTTTTTTTGTTTTGTATTTTATTGATTTTACGATTTTATTTATTTATTTTTTTGGGGCTTTTATTTTTCTTTTATAAAGTAGACCCTACCTTACTAATTCAGTGTCCTGGATATCTATTAATCTCGTCACTTCTCAGACATCCAGAGGAACATGGCAAAAAACTCACACTCATACTGGTTTGCACCAGAGGAATTACTCAGGAGTCCCGGACTCCCCCATACATGGTTTCAGGACCAAGTTAATAGGAAAAAATCTGAAACAAACTTGTCAGGACCACCGATGAGATTAATAAGTAGTTTATTTTCTCCTGAGCAAGAGAGCATGCACTTCTCAGCACAGCAGCTGACAGAGCCAGCTCTTAAGTATCTAACACATACAGTTCTTTTTATGCATTTCAGATGGGAGGGAGATGTTTTTCTGTTTCTAACTGAAGATGTGAATGCTTATACAGAAATTCACCATACATCATCTGTCCTTTGAGGTTTAGAGGCCTGCAAAATAGATGATTTTCTCTCATCATTTAAATGATGTCCATCCTGTTATAGGTTCTATCCTAGGTACTTTACAGTGGTTATAGCTAGAGTTTTGGAGTTTCATTTAGAACCTCTGCTTTTAATAGATCTTTTATAATTGGTTCAAAACCCTCTTCAGCCTCAGGCTTCAGTGGATATTGTCTTTGGTGTGGTCTGAAGGAGGACCTAAGTGTAACTCATACTCACTCTATTCCTTTAATGAGACCCACATCTGTGCATTGTGACCACAGAGTGATTGGAAAATCTTTAAAACTGTGTTCTTCTCCAGTTAAAACATATATGTCTCATGGGGAATTGTCTGCCTTTCCCTGTAGATGGATGGTTGATTTAGCATTTGCCACCCAGCATTTGGTCTGGCAGTAAGCAGTTCAGTGTCCTGCCAGTCTGAGGTTTCCTCACATGTTGTCACAAAGGTCCCTACATCTTTCCACTGAGCAGCTTTTGGTTTGGCAACACATACAAGTGGAGTGTTTAGAGAACAATACAGCAAGATTCCTTAAAAAGCTGCTTCTCATACTGGCCCTCAAGTGTACTTATAGTACATGGTGCCATGAAGTTCTTTATGAAAGTGGCAGTAGGTGTGACACACTGCCTTTTTCTAGTAGGGAAAGTAAAACTGAGCTGGGGCCTGTAGGTGTAAGAGACTATAGTGCAGATCATTTAGCTCATACAGCACCATGGTGTCAATTTCCCAGTTTAACCTTTGTGCTACAAGGCCTTCGGCCAGTGGTATGACAGCTATTGGCAGTTTGGTGAGTAAGTCTCTACCTAACAAATTGCAGGGACAGACTCGGGACAGAACTAACTGGCAATCTAATTTTTGTGTGAGGATCAGTTACAAAGATCATGTCTGATAGGTGTTCTCTGTGAACCTTTCCTTTTGCTGATTTAACATAGATGGTCTTTTGTAAGATAAGCTAAGATTGACTTTATTTATCCCAAGATGGGGAAATTCTTTTGTCTACAGCAGCAAGGTGACATTAAATAGGACAACAGTATAGAAGAATTGAAGAACAGTTTACAGCATCAGTATTAACTATACAGAAAAAAAAAAAAAAAAAAAAAAAAAAAAAAAAGTAAAATCAAGTAAAACATTTTTAAGTAAAGTGTCAATTAAAAATATTATAAAATTATATGACAATTAAATTACACAATAAACAACAATATAACCACAATAAAAGTGAACACCACTGAGTATAAAAACAAACGACAAAAAACAACAACAACAACAACATAGTACTGTATGTCCCTTCTTGCGTGCGATTTTTTAGACCAGTCCAGTTTATTGTTAAGGTGAACACCCAGGTATATAAATGTGTCCACAGTCTCAATGTCTGAGCCCTGGATGTTCACCGGTGTGTGTGGTGGAGGGGACCTCCTGAAGTCAAGAACCAGCTCCTTTGTCTTTGTCTTTGGTGTTTAGGATCAGGTGGTTATTTTCACAACAGCCCACAAAGTCAGAGATGACCCCCCTGTACTCCTGCAGAAAAGGGGAGAGTTCAGTTCCATGAGGTGCCCCCGTGTTGCAGACTACCACATCAGACACACAGTCACGCAGCCTCACAAACTGTGGCCTGTCTGTGAGGTAGTTAATGGTCCAAGCAGCCAGATGTTGGTCCACGCCTGCCACCTCCAGTTTCCTGCTCAGCAGTGATGGCTGGATGGTGTTAAAAGCACTGGAGAAAGAAAAAAACATGACTCTCACAGTGCTCCCAGGGGACTCCGGGTGAGACAGGGCCC
Source organism: Anabas testudineus (assembly GCF_900324465.2). Taxonomy (NCBI): domain Eukaryota; kingdom Metazoa; phylum Chordata; class Actinopteri; order Anabantiformes; family Anabantidae; genus Anabas; species Anabas testudineus. Next base: position 32,861,458 of record NC_046611.1, read on the forward strand.
GATGCTGCAGGTAGATGATGGCGTCATCCACCCCGATGCCTGGTTGATATGTAAACTGCAGCGGGTCCAGTGCTGAGCTCACCTGCGTGCGGAGGTGGCTGGGGACGATCCACTCCATAGCCTTCATCAGGTGGGAGGTTAAGGCGACGGGTCTGAAGTGGTTAGGCTCCTTAGGACGAGGTACTTTTGGAACCGGAACCAAGCAGGAAGTCCTCCAGAGAACTGGTACTTTCTCCAGGCTGAGGCTCATGTTAAATATGAACAGGACCACCTCACAGAACTGGTCTGCACGCTCCCTGAGGAGCCTGGAGCTGATGTTATCAGGGCCTGTCACATTCCTGGCCTTTGTCCTCCTTAACTCCCTCCTAACCTGGTTCAGAGTGAGGCAGAGGGGGATGGGCAGTGGCTGGTCTGGAGCTGTGGGTTGTTGGGGGGGGTCCCTTTGTTGTGGTCGGAGGAAGGGCAGAGTGGACTGCTTGGTGCTGAGGTGGGAGGAGACGTCTGGACTGGAAAGGTGTGAAGAGGGGGCCATGTGGATGGAGACCGGGGGCTGGGCAGAATTAAATCTGTTAAAGAACAGGTTCAGTTCATTTGCCCAGGCTTAGTCACCTGTGACCTGGCGACCATTTCCAGCCTCACCGTGGCCAGAGATGTGTTTCAGACCTCTCCACACAACTGATGTTGTTCTGTTCCAGGAGATGCTCCAATTTCTTCCTTTAGCTGTCTTTGCACCTTCTGATTTTGTATTTTAAATCCCTCTGTCCTCTGCGCAGTTCCTCCTTGTCCCCCGAGAGAAAGGCCCTCTTCTTCTCATTTAGTAGGGCCTTCAGCTCAGGAGTGACCCAGGGCGTATTGTTCGAGAAACACAGCACTGTCTTTGTTGGCACAGTGTTTTCCACACAAAAAAGTATGTAGTCCGTGATGCAGTGTGTGAGATTGTCAATGTCCTTCCCATGTGAACTGCAGAGAACGTCCCAGTCTGTGGTGTTAAAACAGTCCTTTAGTTGCTCTGTTGCCTCCTCAGTCCAGATCGTCACTGTTTTAACCTGTGTTGAAATAAGAATAAGCAGTAATTTGTTCAGTCCTGTCACTTCATCTGGGTTTATAACTGTTCTGGATGTGTCTGTGTCACACAGAAACTTTTGTAACATTAGGTTTAGGCTGTCAAGGCTTAAAACTTCATCATTGAAATTGCTTGTTTGTTCCTCTATGTGAAAAATTTTAAAGTTGATGCAGATCACTGCCAACACTGACAAGTTAATCGCCATTAATTTAATTGTAATTAGTTCATACAATCTCTAACGTCTATAATTTTTCTTGTTCACTGCCAGTCTGGGCAGACTGTTGTGTTTACTGCGTTAAAACTATCTGCATCTCGCATGCAAGAAAAACCACCACAGAGCCCATTGGAGGTCATATAGTAAATGTTCAGTTGCTTAATTGTAGTGAATCACAGCTGCTAACTCCTATCTGAACCTATTCTCAGTTAAGTTGTATCCTGTTTCTAGGACAAAACTGTTCATGAAGTAAATAAATGATGGTTCTTATCTAGAAATGGAGCTGATTCAGGATTATGATGGCTTTTGAACTATTCCTTCCAGACCGATGACTGGTTAATAATTAATCAATTTTTTTGAGTGCCTCATTATCATTACAATATCAATGCATCCCACGAGAAGTTGCAAAGCCAAGTCATTAAGATTTTACATTCTAGCTTCACAGGCATGTCAAATTAAAAAGGTTTGCCAGTGACACTTTGAGAATGACTCTCCACAAACAAAGAAAAAAGATGAATTATGTAAGATCTCTTTGAATATTGCATTACAGAGGAGGGTGTCCCACATGCCTACCTATTCCAGTCTCAGACAAGACATCAATTGGAATATATTCACACTGGCAAAATACAGAGTGAATACCCTCCCACCTACTTTTTATTCACCCTTCTCATTGTAAGAGGTGCAGGGTTGGCCCATGTGAGTTTTCTAAGAGAAAAGCTGGAGATAAGGGGAGAGGAGACAATCACAGTCGGATTTGTTACGAACTGGCTAACAAGCAGACCCAGGTGCAGAAATGCAACAAGGACAGATTTATTAACAGACTATTGAGGCAAAAACAAAAACCTCAAAAGAAGGAGAAAACTAAGGACACTCTACAAAAGGCAGGCAAACTAGTGACTAGCCGTAGAACTAGCCGTACAAACAAAAGAAGCACAGCATAAGCTGGCACTAACTATCAAGAAAACAAAATCACAGCAAACACTGGAACTAACTAGAAATACAAGAACTAACTGGAAATAGAAAGAAACTAACAAGCTGACTATACTGAGATCGACTTACAGTACAAACCGTGGAGAAGCAAGCTAGAGGTCGGGAAAAGGGTGAGGAACAGGGAACAAACAAGGTAGATAATCAACACACTATGACAAATGGACAGACATCTTCTTAAATGCAAGGCACAGTAATGACTAACACAAAACACCTGCTAAAAACACACACCTGCAATACTTGAGCCAGCTGAGACATGCCCCCGGAAGTGAGAGAAAAAACAAAACCTGACCTGGGTTCTTGCATGGGAAGAAACAAAAAAAAGTTATATATGTTTATATATGTTATTGAAATACGTGAAAAGTCAGATTCTTCAACAGTTCTATGGACAATAATGATTCAGGGATAATTTTAAAAGGAGCTTTAAAAAAAGGAATATAAAAACCACAGCATAGATGTGATCTGGAACACCAACATGAAACAAGAACACACAGCAGGGAAACTGCCATCAGAAACAAATGTTTGAAGTTGTTTCCAAAAGACCTAAAACAACTCAAATGGCTCCCTCAGTACAATATTCCACAATCTATTAGTTTTACTGCTAAATACTTTTCTCTTTCATGCTGTTGCGTTTATTGACCTTTTATCAGTACCACCAGTCTCCTGCTATTTCACTGTGTGTTTTTGTTTTCATCTACTCTCTTCATTCCCTTCAGCAAAACAAAGAGATAATTGAATTGATTGCACCCAACAGGCGACCTAATAAATCTCATATTCAGATTTTTTTTTATGAGTATGGCCTGCATCTGTATTTTCTGCCCCATGCCTAATTGTTATTATTATTATTATTATTATTATTATAATTATTATTACTGGAAAGGTACCACTTGTTTTTTAGATATAGTGAAATATGCACTATTGGACTATAAATGTAATGCAGCTGTTTTTAAACTATTGAATTAATTAAAGACACTTTGGTGATAAATCGTGTTAGTAATAGATGGTATCACCACAATGGAGCTGAGGAAGCAGAATTGTAGGGTTCACTATTTGAATTCTGATTTCCTAATTACAATAATGTTGTGTAATGATAATAATTTAGTATTGCGTGTAACTGAGAAGGAAAAGAAAGGCTATTCACACAATAAATAGGAATGTAAAGGAAGATGGTATTAAACATCTTATTCTGACTGACTTTATAATGTAATGTATTTAAATGATGCCATAATCCTAGGGGGCATACTGAGGTATGGAAGCTAATGGAAAACTGAATGCAGAACTGGAAATGTGGTGATGACAACCACCAGCTATTTGAAATCATGCCTCTTCTTCAGTAAAGAGCTTAACTTGAGCCTTTGTTGTTATAAAAATGCAAAGTTAAATCTCAAAACAAGCTCCCTGATCAAGCTGTCACCAAGAAGGCTGTCAACCTGATTGCCTCAGAGGTAAAGATAGTTGCTTATCTGCCTCATGTAGGCCACAAGAAATGTTATGGAACATTTCTCAGTCTAATACCAGACAGTCCTGTATTTGTGCACAAGGCAAAACAATGAATTCTAAATAAAAATATTACTTCTCTTTCAAAACTGTAGATGTTTCTATAAAACACATTTATTGAACTAAGGCTTGACTTTGGTCTGTTCTGACATAGGCTGGCTTTTTATTTAGTATGGCAGGCCATTTAACATTAACAGGATTTGGAAAGATATATGCAAGGCATTTGTGAATGGTCAAAACTCTAACTGAAGATCTCTTTTATTACTGTTTAAGTAGTCAACATTCCAGTTAAAGATATAATGTAATTACATCCTGGTTATTTAATTACTCTTTGACTTGTACAGGAAAATTAATTCAAGATGTCTGCAAATCCACATTGAATAGTACATATTGCATGTGACATGCTATGTTAGATGTCCAAAGTTATGTATAAGTAAACAATTGTTAAAGTGTTAAAACAGTTTGTTACACACTTGGACATGCGTCATCCCCCACAAATAATTAGAAATTTCTTTGTTTTCCATGAAAACACATTTCTTTTGTTAAGGTAATGTAACTGCAAATGTGTTTTCTATAGCACAGCAAATGGCGTGGCAAGGTGAAAGCCACTGCCCACTGGAAGTCTGTTGTTTGCTTAATTTCTTTTTTTTTTCATATATAAATCTATCAACTCTTCAGCATTAATGCTGCTAGTCTTAGATTCAGGTCTACTGTGCCAAGACAGGGAGAGTAGAAGCTCCTTTTGAAGCAAACTGTGTGATGTATGGCTGCACTCCACACAAATGACAACAAATAAAAGTTGGCACTAACACAATCCCCACAGCCTCCAAAGCTGAGTCATCATTTGAAACTAATGTAATAATACAGTTAATGAACTGGCAATGTATTTGATTTGCCCTAATCTGTAAAAAGCTGCTAATTGTTAAAGGATGCAGTTTGTTACCAATTTAATCTTAATTTCATATTTTATTTTAAATTAATATTTTGTATTATTACCACTAGTATATACATTACACTTATAATGTTAATTGCTAAATCAAGTCACACAGTTTTTCACACAGTACTTGGCTAGCTATTTTTTTAATTGGAAGAGAGAGAGAGAAGTGACAGATGTTGAAGGGGGCAAGGTAACCATTCCTTTTTTCACATGTGAGAGATAATTTTCAGAGAATGGTATTTAGTCTTACTTCCACCAGGGCTTCACCACATCTATCTGTAAGATAAAAGGGGAACCCATTGAGCTCGATGTGATACAGCAGCTTCTTCAAGCTTCATGAACTGATGATTGTAACTTGCTTTTGCTCTCAGTAGGGGCTGGCTCACCATGGCAAAAAAACAGCTGTGAATAAACCTTTGTTTATCAGTGTGAGTATTATCCACTGTGCATTTTTGATCCCCTTTCATGCCCTGAACACTCAAAACTGCTGATTAGTACTGTGTAGTCTGGAGTACGTCAGGATAATTAGAAAATATGAACTGAACAGGCCTTTGTCTGGAAAGGTCTGTTCAAGTTACCTTCTTACAAAGTGAGTAACAATCAGTTAGCTTATGATGGTGTCTGGCCACGGACAAAAACACATTTTATTTAAATAACATTTTATTTTCCTTTGAAGAAAATATCCCTCATTGAGCAGTTATTTGATAAATTAACCCATTAAAAACACAACATAAAAGCACACTAAACAAATCAGAATCAATTAGAATCAGTATACAGAAAGGTATTGGCTCAGTCATTCATAATGTAATCCAGTTCTTTATACGCTGATCAAATAAATATATTGTGAATATATAGAACTTTGAAATCACTGAATTTACTGTACAACTCCTCCTTTCCTAAAATATTAAGGAAAGCTTTTGATGAACGTAAATTCTTCATCATTTGAGTTTCAGATGTTTTGTTTTATTCTTTAAAAAAGTCTGCTGTTTGGGAGTCAGTCAACTACTCACCAGGGGAATTGAATTACAGGAAACAATGCAATTAACTCTTGACATGCACTGTAAACAAAGAACATATGTGAAACTGCTGCTATGGTGGTAAATAGATAGTAGATGACGGCACTACTGTGGGATGCCTCAACATGTAGCCAGGAGGAACCAGGAGTCAAACCACTGACCTTGGGGTTTATAGAAAGAAAAAAAAAGAACTTTCCACTGTTCAACTGAACTATCATTAAATAATTCACGTTATTCTTTTGCAGTTTTAAAATTCAGTATGGCTAACAAAGACATGAACTATTCATGTTTCTTCTTTTCGGTGTTTGTAGAGAACAACAAACAATACACAAGGTGATCTTAGATACCTTCATCTGGAGCAGCACAAACAGCTCAGCAACACCTCTGACTCTATAAATATGTAAAATTCTTGGCATACTCTCAAGCCCATGTTGAGTTCTGGGCTTTTGAATCATTAAGCCTCCCACAACCTCATCCAGTGGTGCCCTTGCTGGCTTCTTTGGGGATCTGCCAGAGTAAACAATGTAAATAAGTCATGGAAACCAGGACTTGTTAGCAGATGTTTACACAACCTGAAACAGTATGACATTCAAAGGCCTCAGTATAGCAATGGAGACTGTTGTCAGGTGACAACTGTTAGTTGGCAGTGGATACAGTAATAAGATTCAGTAGCTAGGTAACACTATGGCTTATGCAACATCATTGTTAGGAATTTGTTCAACGGTGCAGCTGGACAGACACAACACTCAGCACAACAATCAATGACAAATCAATGTAAACATTCTGACGTTGAGCTATTGTAATTTATCATTAATAGGATGTCCCAATAACTCCTTAAAAAGCCTCCAGTTAATCCAAAATGCAGCAGCTAAAGTTCTGACTTGAATTAGCTAGAGACACCAAATGTATCCTACATTAGCTTCTATTCATTGGCATAATTTTCCTCACATAAAAAGGACTTAATAAACAAGCTCTACCTTATAATAAAAACATCATAAGTACCATATTTTCCCAGCAGAATACTTTACTCTCAGAGTTCAGGTCTACTTGTGGTTCCTAGAGTTTCCAAATGTAGAATGGGAGGCAGAGCCTTTAGCTATCCAGCCCCTCTCCTGTGGAACCAGCTCCCAGTTCAGGTTCTGGAGGCAGACACCCTCTCTACATTTAAGACTAGACTTAAAACGTTTCTTTTTTATAAAGCTTATAGTTAGAGATGGTTGAAGTGACTATGAACCATCTCTTAGTTATGGTGATATAGATTGAATCTGCTGGTAGACCTCCCTTGATACACTCCCTTGTGCAGCAGAGAAGGACTAAACTGTGAGATGGGGACATTTAACCTTCTATTACAAATTCCAGCCACATTTTTAAAAATATTTGGTAACTTATCACTGCAAGCTATCAAGGTTAGATCCAGTCTTTGTGGTGGATTACCTTTTCAGTTACAGTAGACCAATGAAGATATGTTGTTAATTTCTGTATTGGACATGTTTGGCTACCTAAATCTGAAAACTTTGGTGTCTGCTGTGTCACTTGTATTGTCACCTTTATTATTCATCCATTGCCTGTCCATTCATCTATCTGTAATCTTTATGGCTTATCTTGTTAAGGGTAACAAGGTCTCAGCCTTTTTTCCCATTTTCATATACATGAATGATTTTGTGGAAACACAAAACAATCCCTAATCTAATTGCATCTGTTCCTCAAAATGAAATTATTGTACCAAGGTAAGCATCAGTGCTTGGCTACGGAGCCATTCTGTACTATGCTGCCGTTTAATTGTTGATGAACTCCATGTCTGCATCTGCAGTCAGGGCAGGGAAGAGAATTACTTCACGGAAACACAAAGCTAACATGTGAAGAAGGCGATTACTAGTGAACTTCATTATTAAAAGGCCTCTATCACAAGATGTCATCTCTTTGGGGAGCTAGCACAAGACTGTGGGCTACGTTCACACTGTTGGTCTTTTTTCATTACCAGAAATTTCACCATGGTGAAACACCATGGCAGAGAGAAAACAACACCCTTGGGGGATCTGACACAAGATAATCTTCTTCTTCTCTTTCGGCTTTTCCCATCAGGGGTCGCCACAGCGAATCATCCTTTTCCACCTCACTCTATCATGAACATCTTCTAACCTAACACTAGCCAACCAAATGTCCTCTGTTAAGACATCCATATATCTCCTCTTTGGTCGTCCTCTTGTCCTCCTGCCTGCCAGCTCCATCTCCAACATCCTTCTACCAATATACTCACTATCCCTCCTCTGCACATGTCCAAACCATCTCAGTCTGGCCTCTCTGCCTTTGTTGCTAACACAGACAACGTGAGCCGTCCCTCTGATGTACTCGTTCCTTATTCTGTCTAACCTGGTCACTCCTAAGGAGAACCTCAACATCTTCATCTCTGCTACCTCCATCTCAGCCTCTTGTCTCTGTCTCACTGCTACCGTCTCTAACCCATAGAGCAGAGCTGGTCTCACCACTGTCTTGTACACCTTTCCTTTGAGTCTTGCTGACACTCTTCTGTCACACAACACTCCTGACACTTTCCTCCACCCGCTCCAACCTGCCTGCACTCTCCTCTTCACCTCTTTTCCACACTCTCCATCACACTAAACTGTTGACCCCAAGTACCTAAACTCCTGCACCTTCTTCACTTCAGCCCCCTGTAACCTCACTCTTCTACCTTGATCCCTCTCGTTCAGACACATGTATTCTGTCTTACTACGACTGACTTTCATGCCTCTTCTTTCCAGAGAAAACCTCCACCTTTCCAGCTGTTCCTCCACCTGCTCTCTAATCTCATTGCAAATCACAATGTCAGCGGCAAACATCATTGTCCAGGGAGATTCCTGTCTGACTTCATCAGTCAGCCTGTCCATCAACAAAGCAAACAAGAAGGGACTCAAAGCTGATCCTTGGTGTAGTCCCACCTCCACCTTGAACTCCTCTGTCTGACCTAAATCTCACCACCGTCATCCTTCTCTCATACATCTCCTGGACTACTCTGACGTACTTCTCTGCCACTCCCAACAACCTCATAAGTACCACAGCTCCTCCCTCGGCACCCTGTCATACGCCTTCTCTGTGGCTCATCAACTTTATTCCTCTGTAGTTGCTGCAGTTCTGTGTGTCACCCTTGTTCTTAAAGATTCTGTTGAACAAACTGGTTAAAAACTCCACTGCTGTCTCTCCTAAGCACTTCCACACCTCCACAGGTACGTCATCAGGACCAACAGCCTTTCCACTCTTCATCCTTTTCAGAGCCTTCCTAACCTCATCCTTTCCAATCTCTGCTATTTCCTGCTCCACAACATCCACATCTTCCTCCCTTCTTTCCCTGTCATTTTCCTCGTTCATCAGCTCCTCAAAATACTCCTTCCATCTTTTCTGCACACTCTCCTGGGTTGTTAGCACCTTTCCATCTCTGTCCTTAATCACCTTTATCTGTTGCACATCCTTCTCATCTCTATCTCTCTGTCTGACTAGCCTGTACAAGTCCTTCTCTCCTTCCTTTGTGTCTAACCTGTCACGCAGCTCATCGTAAGTTTTCTGTTTGGCCTTTGCCACCTCCCTCTTCACTCTACGCTGCGCTTCCTTGTACTCCTGTCTACTTTCCTCAGTCCTTTCTACATCCCACTTCCTTTTAGCCAACCTCTTCCTCTGGATGCATTCCTGTACTTCCTCATTGCACCACCAAGTGTCTTTACCTTCTTTCCTCTTTCCAGATGACACACCCAGCACCTTCCTACCTGTTTCCCTGATAACTTCTGCTGTAGTTTCCCAGTCATCTGGAAGCTCATCCTGACCACCCAGAACCTGTCTCAACTTCTGCCTGAATTCCTTGCAAGTTTCTTCATTCTTTAGCTTCCACCACTTGGTCTTCTTTTCTGTCTTCCCTCTCTTCTTCTTCCTGATCACCATAGTCATCTTACACACCACCATGCGGTGCTGTCTGGCTACACTCTTTCCTACCACCACTTTGCAGTCACTAACCTCTCTCAAATGACCTCGTCTACATAGGATGTAGTCCACCTGCGTACTCCTACCTCCACTTCTGTATGTCACTCTGTGTTCCTCTCTCTTCTGGAATTAAGTGTTGACTACAGTCCTCTCAGCAAAGTCCACCACCATCTGTCCTTCCAGATTCTTTTCCTTTACACCAAACCTGCCCATCACCTCCTCATCACCTCTGTTGCCCTCACCAACATGCCCATTGAAGTCTGCTCCAACAGCAACTCACTCTCCTCTGGGGACACTCTCTATGACCTCATCAATGTCACTCCAGAATCTCTCCTTCTCTTTTAACTCACAGCCAACTTGTGGAGCATACCCACTGACTACATTCATCATCACCCCTTCAATTTCTAGCTTTAGGCTCATCACCCTGTCTGAGACTCTTTTCACCTCTAGAACATTGTTCACAAACTTCCCCTTCAGGATCACTCCTACCCTATTTCTCTTTCTATCCACACCATGGTAGAACAGTTTGTATCCTCCTCCAATACTAAGTGCTTTGCTGCCCTTCCACCTCGTCTCCTCACACAGTACATCCATCTTCCTTCTCTCCATCATGTCTGCCAGCTCTCTGCCTTTCCCTGTCATTGTGCCAAAGTTAAGAGTCCCTATTCTCAAACCTATGCTCCTGTCTTTTCCCTTCTCTCTCTGACCACGAACCCTTCTGCCTCCCCTCTTTCTTCGACCAACAGTAGTCAAATTTCCACCGGCATCCTGTAGGTTAACAGCATCGGTGGCGGTCGTTGTTAACCCAGGCCTCGACCGATCCGGTATGAAAGTCTTATTGATGATTCGCATGGTTATTTTGGCAATTTTTAGGCCGGATGCCCTTCCTGACGCAACCCTCTCTATTTATCCAGGCTTGAGACCGGCACGGAAGTCACTGGCTTGCAACCCCTGTGGCTAGATTATCTGACACAAGATAATAAATACTTTAAAACATCTATAAGGCCCCTGATTAATCCAGCATGTAACAGATTCAGTTTTCTACTCTTAATAGAAGTGGAGCACTCCAGTACAGGAATGGGAGTTAAACTTACAGCTCTGTAAATGGTCATTTCCAGATTTCTGGTCATTTAGGCTTACAGTACTAAGCAGGTGAAGCACAGTAAGGGTATATGTGATGAGACCATTAATACCTGTATTCAAGATTTCACCAGTCAGTTATTCTGGAATAGTTAGTGCTAAGATTCACTGACTACAACATTGTTTTATTTTCCATGGTTAAGTCTGGGTTCACAATTCAAGAGGCCTTTTTTGAGAACAATGGCACACTCATGGATAGGTTATTGGCCAAGTAGACTGAGTGCTCAGACAATATTTTGAAAGCCCTTGGGAGCTAATACAGGACTGGGATGGATGTGGAGTGGACCTGAACATAGCTCATTCAACAGGAAGTTACTTCAGTCAAAGCTGCTTATGTTATTGTACAAAGTAAAAATGTAATACTTGTTACCAGATCAGGGGAGACAGAAGTGGACATCTCAAGTGACACATTTTTCACACACTAACAAAAAATAATACTTTTTACAGTTGGAACTCTGGTCTGAAATGCCTTTCCCAGTGTAAATAAACTGCTTTCAAAGGAATGATTGCATCTAAACCTATAATCTACAAGTGACTTTGGCATTTAGCATCAACCATAAAAACATGTTGGCAAACATGTTTCCATTTCGCATAATGTGTGAACACTAATGCCCCAAGGCAAAACTGTTTTTTATTTCACTAACCTTTATGCCTCCCCGTTGGTCTTATTACCACATACTTACTGGTTCCCACATGACTTGTTATCAGGGTTTACATAAAAAATGAATTTGCATATTCTATCAGTTGATAAATCATTAATTCTTTATGAAGATTACATGGTCACTGACCTTACTGGGGTCAGTGTCTGGCTGTGGTGAGCAAAAGTGACGGTTTTAGTAATTATGTTGTAATGGGGCCATGGTCAATTACAGGGGAAATTCCCCAGGTTCAATTAAATTAATGTTAATATATATTGGTTGCTACCTCAATTAGGTGTCTCAACTGTCAGATTATTCTGTTTTAGCTTTCTCTTCAGCTTCACATCAGTTACCTAAAAAATTCCCCTTGATTGTTTAAAAGAAAACTGTTCTCTTTAACATTCTTTTAGGCCCTGTGTCTAAATTAAAAAAAATATATATATTATAAGAAGCAAAGACAATCATATTTGACCCTGATTAAATGTCAGTAAGGACACATTCTGGGCAGCAAGCAATGGGCAGGAATAAAGAAGACCATTAGACAGCCACAAACAGATAAGTGGGGAGAAGTAATGGTAGGAAGCCAGCGACGGCTGCCGTTAGTGGTGATATCTCTGTGGAGCAGACGTGATACTTCAGAGGATTTGGGAGACTGGCTGGCAGGAAGCATCCACACTGTGGACATGACCTGTCTCAGCAGCTAACAAATACAATATCTACTCTAAGCAGTTTTTAGGGATTTGTAAATAAGACAGTTTTTTCTTCTTTTGAGGAATTTCTTTCTGTTTTGTATGAAAAAAACTGTTGTTCCACTTAACAATTGCTGCTGATACAGTATTCTACCTCAGTCCAGTTTAGACCAAATTAGGCATATATATCCTCGAAGAATGCACAATATTCTTGAATGCATGAATGATTAACTGCTATCCTTCATCAGTGACTGTGACTGCCCTTTATCAGGAGGAGGAAGGGCTGTCACTATATCCCTTATCATCTGCCACAACATTGTGCATGTCAGGATTCTTGCTCTTTTCATTTCTTCCTCCCCTTTTTTCTTCCCCTTTTCTCCTACCTTTGACGTTTTCCCCTGGTATTCAAACATTTTGAGGAATTCCTATAATCTTGAACCTCCTAGCCAGCCCTAAGCCTCAAAGAGTCACCAAGATATGGGTAGATGGAAGTGAGCTATCAGCTAACCTGTAGCTATTGGCCTAAGGCGATAATCATTTCAAAACCGCGGGGGGAAATAGCCCTGTAAAGGTAATGTTTGCCGGCCTTATCACACCTGACAGATGCATCTCACAGAAGGAAGGGGGAAAAGGAAAACAGGGCAGGAGGAGTTAGAAAGAATCAGCTGATAACAGTTCCTCCCCAGGGAAGGTTGAGTGTGAAATTAAAAAAGTGCTTCCCTCAGGAGAAAGTTTAGAGAATTAGGGATAGTCTCTTTCTCCTCTGTTCCACCTGCTCCTCATCCTTTCTCCCATACCAGCCAGCTGTTAACCCCCTTTTAGGAGTCACGCAATATATTTGACATTTTGTCATGGTTCAACTATTTTCTTTTTTTTTCACTGCGACACTGCTGCTGTTTTCATCATTACCTCTCATCCTCCACTCAAAGCTTCTTTCAGGCCAGGAAACATTTTCATGATAACTGGCATAAACTGAAACACCGGACCTACAGATTAAAAGGCCCCTCTCTGACGGTTTGTACTTGACCAAAATGACAGAAAAGAAAGCCTCAAATTATGTTTTATGCGGAGCATAGCCTTAAGTGCAGTGTTAATGGAATATTCCACTCTCCTATACATTGGACAGACCTGGACTCAATTTCAGACTACAACTCTTTGAAGGTCTATCTCTCAGGGCTCTTTCAGTCGCTTACATCAGAGTGTGCACTGGTTTGGATTTATCTCTGACTCCAGATTGTTCACTTTTGCTTCAATATAAAACTTTTATGGCATGCTTATGGAAAAGTTTGTATTTGTGCTTATTGTTCACAAACCAAGAGTGGGCTAGCTTTGGTAAGGAAAATCAGAGCAATTTGTATGGATGAACTATAGTAACAAATATTATTATTATTATTATTATATGCAATATATTTTATGTCACACATTGTCATATCTTTAGTCAGTTATTTTTCATCTGCTCTTTACAGTTTGGGGTCAATATGTGGCAAATTGTATAGGGCCAGGATATTGAACTATGCAGATCACATAATCTACATTTATTTTAAAAATAACAATAAATAGGGCAACATTTTTTACAGGGTGCACTATGGTAAAATTAAAGCTGTGTTCTTTCAGTACTACAGCCATTCAACATGTTTAAATGTTGCATGGTGACACTGGGAGTGAGCTCTACATAAATAGAACAGGTGTCACTTTCTCCCACTGACTCTAAACAGCAAGAGCTGTCACAGACCAGACAAAAACCTATAATTAATAGAGGTTCAATAGGTTTACTGTAAATGAGAATCTCATACCTATATTGGTCAAAAATAATATCAGAAACTTTACTTGCAATCATCTTGAGCCCAGTTGGGCCTGTGAGATTCCTCCTTGTAATGACTGACTACCAGCAGCCTTGTAGCCCTGACAATAATTTCAGTTTAGTTAGTAATTCAGTGTCACCCGTCATACTATAACCTCTATAATATCTGCTGAAGTAGAAACTTGAAGAACGAAAGAGAGGGAGCGAAACAAGGTGATCTGTAACCACACTTACATCCAGAGTTAATGTTGAGCTTGTTCTCTCTGTATGGAATCGCACTTTGACATGTTTAGAAATGTTTAACACTCCCATTATGCTGCAGGGTACACATAACTTTCGACCTACTAATCTCTCTGTTTCGCTTTCTTCATATCTGTCAGTTTCTTTCTCTCAGAGGCATTGAGACTGTTGCACCTTTAATGCCACAATTAATTCTCTGACACCCTTTTCATCTTTCTGGCGTAAATTATTCTGCTGCATGCCTCTAGGTATTAGCTAACACTCTTTATTTAGTAAGGAAGCAAGGTGAAAATTAAAGCTCTTTTAGTGAGACAAGCTAGTTTGCATAAAAGTGATGTGTCTGACAGTTGAAGTTACTTACTAAACTTTGTCCTCTAAATTACTTAACTTTCTGATAACAACACATTCTACATGTTGATATGTAAAATGTGATGAAATGGGGCATTCAGAAATCTAATAAAGACGGATGAACAATCTTCAGTTTGAGGTGGTATTATGGTGACTAACACAATCAAAACCTGGAATCATGTTTGGATGCCCTCTTTGGATGCAGTTTTTTTTTTCCAGGCAGCAATGTCTGGAAATTCAGCAAATGGGTCCAAGATGGCTGTGAATTTGAAATAAATACAAGTGTTCAAGACACTGTTTCCTTTATCAGACTGTATCCATGCCTGTGTTGATTCAAAAACACGATTCCTTGCAGTGCTAGTTTTATAGAAAAAAAGCAAAATTGCAGATTTCTAAATGCGCCTCATACAGTACAAAATTCACAAATGAAAACTGAATTTAAATGATGATTATTTAATCATATAGTAGGTTAATTAATTTTCTCTCTTTTCTGTAGCCAACAACACTTCCAAGGGAAGCCTAACCAATGCACTTAAGGCTGACTGAGTGCTTAACATTTAGACTTACTTTACCTTTATAACACATTACTTAAGAAAAAAATCTACTGAAGTTAACATGCCTTCAACCATCAATAAAAACTGAAGCATATTGTGTTTAGTTGGGGGTCTTCTTTCCATTCGGGCACACTGTGTCTTAGCTGGAGCAGCAGCCAGGTTTCATTACCCAATATTGGAACAGTGAGGAAAATTGTGTTTTACATTAAAACACTCAGTTTCAGATTTGGGTTTTGCCTGTGCAGATGGCATTTATGGTTTAGAGGTATAACCAGAGAGCTGTCTATTGGTGAAAAACATGCAATTGTGAAGCTGAGAGAATATGAAAAATTCATTCAGCCATTGAGCCATTGCACAAAGATTACTGTCCATAGCCAGTACCACCATTTGAACATTTAGAAAGAACACATTGAAATGAGACAGATATGATCCATAGAATAAAGCTATTTCCTTCATGTTCTCTTTACCTCAGAGTCAGACAATTCTTTGTGTTCTATTCAGTTATGCCTTTGGATTAATGCCAAGTGCACGTGTATAATTTTTTTCACTCTTAAGACAACAAGTAAACAAACATCTTCTGTCCCCCAAAGGCCATTAAAATAGCCCTGTTGCACAGGATGTACCTAATTCTACAACAAGCACTTATTCTCCATGCTTTGCTAATCCCCATTGCCTATGATCATTGATAATATTCCTGCCTGTGTCTCAGCTTAATTATTACAAGAGGCCTTTTCTCACCTGTCAGGGCGGTCAAGTTCTTTGCTAAGAGTATGAGAGCCATCTAGTACTCTCATTCTTCTACTTCCATTAGTGTTACTGGTCGTTGTCACTGCAGGACCATTGCAGGGTCAGGGACTGCCACTAAGGACTGTAATTGCTGAGTGTTAAGCACTGTGGAGCCACTACACTCACCTAATGAATTGTCATCCAGTTTAATATGAAATTACATTAGGGTAAATTGTAATAGATTAATAAAGTTGGCAAAGGTTAGTCTTAAAAGATAATCCATTGCAAATTTCTTAATACCTGACTAAAAATATTATAAGGAACATAAAAGGATTATTCAGCCTGAGTGATACAATCTTATCAGCCTCACCTATTACTGGATTACTTTGAGCAAAGATGGAGACAAATGCTAATCTTCATCAATGTTTAAAAGCTATTGATCATTAACTTGTTCTTAAAATGACTACACGGGACACTGGAACTTTTTATCATGGTGATATTAGTTTAATTATTATTCTAGTACAGTAAATACATCAGGAAAGAGAACAATGAGGGAGAGAACAGATCAGGGGAAAACACTCAACAGAGGGGTAGGCAGGAAGCAGGTTCAGGGCAAGCAGGGTCCATATAATCAGGTTGGCAGTCCAAGTGAAACGCTGGATAGTATTACTCTAAGGTTGAAGATAGACTTTCCCCCAGAAAGGCAAACAGATCTGATCTTATAGTCCAGGGGAAATTAAGTGCAGCCAATCAGTGGGTGAGGGTAATTAGGTCCGGAGGAGGAAACAGGAAGTTGACCAAATAAGGGCACGAGCGGAAGACAGGCAGCAAGGAGGCAGGAATCGTGACAGTAGTTGCAACAAGATTGTGCATCACATTTTATCAACATGTTTTCTACATGTTCCAGACATCTGTAATTCAGGACACTCTTTTTTAGTCTTCCTCTTGCTCTGCTTTTATCATATAATCATAAGAAGTAAAGCCATATTTCTCATTTTTTTTCAACACTGACAATACAATAATAAAAAATAATAGCAGTGATTTCGTACTATTTAGTAAACATGGAGAAGCTGGTGTACTATTCAATTTTCAGTATATTCATTCATTCCAATGCATTATGGTATTTTTGTAAAAGTGCACAATGACGGTAATTATTATTATTTGTTTAAAAAAAAATGTAATAATATATATCTGCTTTCAGATATAAATCAAATAATTTAGAAAAAACTGTTCATGTTATGCTAAATCTACTTTTTTGTCATTTTTGTACACAATGGTCCATTAAAAATTCTAACTCAAAATTATGTCTTTTCGTCTCTCAGGGACCAATTCCCTCCTCAGGCTTGGCATAATCACCAACAACAACTCACTTTCAAAACAGCAAAACCATAGCAGCAGAGCACAAAGCACACACTGTGTTTACTTGTTGAAAGTATAAGTGAACACAGAAACTTCTCTTTTTCTTGTCTTTTTCTTCTTTTTTTGACTCATGGTTCACAGATGTCCCAGATGCCTCTGCAAAGAGCGAGGGCTGCAGCAGCAGAACTTTAAATTCATCCTGTCGGACAACAACCACAGTATGATCTGGGTAACCTTTTAGCATGAAAATCTTGACATGTGACACATTTTGGGAGACCTTAGGAAATAGAAAAGTTCCAAAATGGGTGTAAAATGGACTCTTATGTCTTTAAGCTACATTTTCTGACTGACTCTGCTGTAAATGCATGTGATTTGTCTTCTAATTACATGAAGTATGGCACTTATTCAGTGACTGCATGTGGAATAAACTGAGAGTTCATCATTACTGTGCGCACATGGCAACAATCATCACATCACACCTTGCTCTGCATCCCATGATGTTTACAAAAAAGCCTAAATGAACTCTACTTTAAAAGCCATTCCAAATAAATGGCTTTATTGATCTGTCATTTTACCACATAGTTATCTTAGAGGTGTAGCTCTTAGTTCTTAATAATAGTTTTAATGGACTTTAGTCAAGTGTGTGAGCTTGTACTTACAGATAACAATGTGATTGTGTTATTCCGGCACAAAGAGTTGTAGAAAAAGTGCAGAATTCCCTTTTGTTAACTGTAATGATCACTGTAATCACTCCACTGCAAAGTTCACAAATTTTCATCTGATGCATATCCAATCAATAGTCTTTGTAACAACAGCCGAATTTGTTATCTACAATAGAACAGATTTCAATTTACAGCTCCTATGCCTTCATCTCTCCTGCACTTATATTTAGCATGAGTTTTGCTATATGTGTTCAGATTGACATGGCCCAGACACTAATCAAATTGTCCCTACTGGCGCTCAGTCTACCAGCCTTCCAGCCCTGGGCTCTCGAGATGGAGAAAGGCCATCCTGGGGTCACAACATTCTGTGTTCTCATTCAGAGAAACCCCACTGCTGCTTCTTTCTCATTACCCATGAGTCCTGTGTCTGTATTAATCTAACAGCACACCCCAGTCTCAAGTCAGAGGTTAGGTATTACTTAAGTTATTTATTTCACCTCCACACTCATGCATCACTGTCACACTCACCCTGGATGATGTTATTTGGGTGTTCTGTTGTATATTCTACAGGATGTCATGCATTTCTGATTTGTTCTATTCTGTTTTATTATCTTGTCCCATGACTGAGTGAAAAGAACGCATTATTTATTCTAAAAGCAAAAACCTTTACAGATGGAGAAATTATTACCAGCAACCAGGGAATTGGCTTATATCAGCTTCCCCCAAATCATCCAAACATCTGCAGGAAGGGAGAAAAGTGATGCCAAAAAGCATAATTGATTACACAAAGTATTTTCCAAATATGGGAACACATACATTTTGACGATGAATTTAATGCACCTGTGAGATATTAGATTTTGTAATGGTAAACAGTCTGCACCTATCACACACCAATGACAGAGCTGCAGCTGATCTGACTCACCAAGGGCAACTTGGGGTTCAGTATCTTCCCCAAGGACACTTTGGTATGTGACAGGAGGAGCCACCGGTCCTATAATTGGCAGACAACTGCTCTACCCCAATAATACACATTACATGTTTCTGCACTTCAAACATCTTTACAGAAGCTCAGCAGCAAAACTGCACTAATGAAAGAACCAGAAAACAACTGAACAAACTCAAGGTTCCTTCAGAAAACGCACTCAATAAAACATGGTAGCAGTTGTCATTCATTGGCAGTGTTCGGCACACCTTAATGACCATCCCTGTATATAGGACACCTGGTCTGAGGCTTCTAAAAACTAATAATCTTAAAATGAGTAATATTTTAAGGAAATAAATCTAAATGATCTCAAGTAATTTTAATCATGCACTGCTGTGAATTGCCATGCAAGCTACAAACAACTTTTTTGTGAATACCTGAAAAATTTTGCCGAGCTCAGCTTAATAATTTCATCTGTGTCTAAAGATGCTGGGCTCAAGCATCGTCAGTCATTTTACCAATCATCTGCGGAATTAAAGTCTTCACTCACAGCATTACAAAAATGTGGCGTGGATGTAAATAGTCCAGGAGTCACCACATGAAACATGAAAGTTGATAAAATATTCTGAGCGGGTCACAGGCATCACAACATATATAGTCTGGTAAATTTATATATACCCTTGACAATGCCACTTCCATCTAGATGCCTCTAAAATCATGTTAGCCAGAAGTAATAGTTTGCATAAGCATATTTTGCATACTAATGTCAATATTAGTAACTAATAATATATTATTACTTTTTGTGATTTTCCACATTGGTTAGGTTACAGTTATCATATGGGACAAAAATGCTGATTTGCTGAAAATGTGAGGGGGACCAGTCTTGGTCGACAGGCCCCCCTCACAGCAGCTGTTATTGCAGATGTAAGGTGACAGTAATCAATACTCATTATTAAAGTAGGAGCACCATCTCTAGTGTGTGATTAATCTTCATTCTCCCATGTTTACAGAGCCTCTTCTGGGCCACTCGCCTTAGAGGGGGATTGCTCCCTATTATCTATCCCCAGAGACAGGAAAAACAAAGCAGCATCATTAAAGATCTTCACTGTCGCGGTGGAAGGAGGAAAGCACAGGTTGTTGGGACCCACATGTGCTGTAGTATCAAATCGCTATGTATCATACTGGGAAGACATTGGCAAAGAATACATGTTGACTATTCAAAACAAACCTAAAGGAAAATCTCTCCTGTTACCCAGAGTAAGTGTAAAAAAGTAACTACTTTGTATAATGCACTGTATCATTTTGTTTGCCTTGTACTGCACTTGTAAGTTGCTTTGGACAGTGTCTGCCAAATGACTAAATGCAAATGAAATGCCTGAGGCCCATGTTCTGAATTTTAACATGCAAATGCTGTCTTTTTGCCTTTTCCTTAAGAATGATGGCATTATTTATTCAAGTAGTGAAAACATTTTTTTTCTTTTAAAACATTCATAGCATTGCATTAGCTTTTTTGTTTGTTACTTGGGGTGGCTGGGGATCAATAGGTAGAGCAGTTGTCTGCCCATCATAGGATCGGTGGTTCGATTCCCAGCTGCCGTGTCACATGCCAAAGTGTCCTTGTGCAAGATACTAAACCCCAAGTTTCGCCCAGTGAGTCAGATCAGCTGCATAGCAGCTCTGCTATTGGTGTGTGTGTGTGTGTGAATGAGATGCAGTGTAAAGTGCTTTCATTACCAATTAGGTATATACTGTAAGCGCAGACCATTTATTTGTTTGCATTTACAAAAAGTGAATAGTGTTTTGTTGTGTGTAAAAAAATAAAAATAAAAAGCAACTTCAGAAAAGAAGTTGAGACATTGCTTTCTTTCACCACTTCACATATGTCGTGTGAGTAGGTGTTAATATCACTTTGATTGCCATAGAAACTTCCTGCCAATTGCAGTGTTGGAAATGTGTTGAATTTGAAGCATATGGATCTCTTCAGGACCTTTCACAACTTGTAAGGTTCAGTGTACTACAAGAGACTCATGTTTTGAGATGGGAGATATTTTAGAAATCACTTTCTTAGTTTCTCATTTGCTTCTTCTACTGGCTCTCAAACTATTTTATGATCCTATCCCAACTTGTAAGGTATTTTTGGTATCAAATTGAAAACCAACACCTATTTTTAAAAAAAGAATAATAATAAATCACATGTGAGTATAATCCAGGCAGCAAGTACTGAATGTTTCCTTTATGATATTTTAGGTAAAATAAGGCCTCACTTCCCTTAGTTAAGATCAGTGTTCATCCTTCAACAATAAGAATACTTGTTGTTGTTGCTGTTCTGTCAACCAGGCAAGGAAAATGACCTATCACCATGAGTCTAGTTCTGCTGGAGAATCCTTCTGTTAAAGGGAGTTTTAGCTCTCCATTGTAGAGTCACCTATTGCAGAGTACCAATGTAAAAGCCACTGCTAAAGAAGAACCCAAATACATCTCACATTTGCCAAAAATCATCTTGATTATACCCAAGAGAAATAATTCTGTAGATCAATAAGACAGAAGTTAAACTTGGAAGGCATGTGTCCCATTACATCTGGTGTAAAATTAACTCAGAATTTCATAAACAGATCATCATACAGACAGTCAAACATGGTGGGGATAGCATAATGGTCTGGGGCTGCTTTGCATCTTCAGGAGATGGACAACTTGCCATAATTGATATGACATCAGTGCCAACATCAGTTTGTGACCTCAAGTTCAATGGTTTTAAACAATGGTTTAAAATACAACAGCAAGGTCCACCTATGAATTGTCAAAACAAACAAACAAACAAAAAAACAAATAAGGTTATTAATGAAAAACAAATATTAATTAATAATAATTTCTGTGGCATGACCTTAAAAAGGCCAATGTTCATAAACCTTCCAATGTAACAGAATTAAAACAATTCTGCAAAAAAGAGTGGGCCACAGTTCCTCCAGCAATGTGAAAAGCTCATTGCCTGTTATCTCAACGCTTGATTGCAGTTGTTGTATAATCAGTTATGAGATTATTTCCTTTTTGACATAGGGCCAGGCAGGTTTGGACAGCTTTAGTCCCTTAACTAATGAAATCATAATTTAAACAGCATTTTGTATTTAGTCAGGTAATCTTTGTGTAATATTAACATTTGTCTGATGACCAGAAAGGGAGCAAATACTTTTGTTACCTTTGTTTATTGTTGGTTTACATACAGGTATCTTAGCTGGTTAAAATTTGAATTGCCTTGTTTTCAAGGTGTATTAATAATGCTCCAGGACATATAGGTAAAATGAATGTGTAAACATATTACCTAGCCAACAACCTCTTAAACTCTGCTCTTTGTTAACAAAGCCATGCCTCTGTACAATATGTTTGACCCACTTGTTCCTTTCAGACGTTAAGACCTGTAAGCTTGCTGTATGGCAACTATTGTGAAACAAACAATTCATCATCTATGCTCCATTGCATCCACAATCAAATTCTGATTAATGTTTAAAACAAAACCAAAACAAAAATCAAATTAGAGTCACTTAGAGTATGGATTGTTTGGTGTGGGGGTATTTATGCTATCAGGTCAATTAAAGTCAGAATCAATAATACAATAATGAAACAATAGTGAAACTTTGCCATCGTGTGGGGAAGAAAGTAAAACAACCCAGGGACATAATGCTAATCACTGATATATAGCAAACATCTAAAGCATGTATAAGCATTTATTAATCATGACTGTACAGTCAGGAGAAGAGCGCAACACTGTGCCGAGATGTGCATTTTATATGCATCAGTGGTACACCATTAACATTTTTGGACTGGGCTGAAGGCTCCTGGTGCCTCTCAGCCCCATCGCCTGTGACTAGAACAGATGGTCACCCCCTTTTTCACAAACTCCACCCCCCTCCCTGTGCACACCCCCCACAGGTGGCAGACTCCCTCTCCCTCCTCCTTCGTTAAATAATCACCAGCATTGGCACCAAATTCCCCTCTCCTTGGTTCTCAAAACAAGGCACAGCATCCTTCCTGTGTTTAATTTAACTCCTACTCCTACTCCTCGTCTCCCTCTTTCTCTTGAGGACTCCACCACCACGTCTCCTATCCTCCCATCATTCAGCATCTGTGAGGATGCCACAGGTAGGAGATAAGGCCTTTGCATAACTAAAAAATGTCTCAAAAAATGGGGAAAAAGTAATAGAGCTGCACTCTGAGTGGAAAAAAAGAAATGTTCAGAGGATTCATTTCACATGAGGAAGAGTTGATGGCCCCAGTCAAGGAGGAGTATGAGGAAAAAGGTACAAAACATTATCTTTTTTGTCAGATGTCCAGGTGAGAATCTTTACTGACTTTCTTTGTCAGAGTAATTGCTCTCAGCCAGTCTAGTGTGCAAACTAAGAAGAGATTATAGGATTTATTCCCATGTAGATTTTCAACTGAGACGCTTCGCTGAAACTTCTGTTCCCTTCAACAGAGAGTGTGACCTGCGATGTTCAGCATAAATACTGTGTAACACTGGAGCACTGTGGCTTTTATCCTTAGGGACAGTGAGGCACAGCAAGTACATACAGATCAAATATGTGCGTGTGTGTGTGTGTGTGTGTGTGTATGAGAAAAGTAGAATGGCGGCTGAATTTGGGGCAAGAGATTATTGTGAGATCAAAACAGTTACTACAGCTACTTTGTTTACCAGAATACTTTAATAAACAGTGCATCACTATTTTAAAGCTGGTCAAGTATGTGTAGTTTCTTGTCCCTACTCGAAAACAATGTTTTGGATTTCACATATTTACTTACTACAGTACATTTGCACCTATAAACCATAATATATCTTAGCATTGAACTTGTGCTGACTCTCTCATGACTTGCATAAAGTAATGAAGGTGAATAGTATTGTGTGAATGAGGAGATGGCACATGCAGGACAGATGTATGTATTTTCTGAAGAATCTCTATCTGCTAGTAGAGGAAACTTTCTTTCAGCACACATCAATCAAACAGCTCTCAGATCACCTGTTTTCAATAAGAACAAGACAAACACCACCACCATTTTTACAGACCTAAATTACTCCAGGCTGTGGTAGAACAAATAGTTCTGAAGCTTCAGAGGAGTTTAACAGAACCATGTTTTTTGTGACCTCAGTTCCCACTGGTAGTAAAATAAAGACTAAGCTCCCACAAGGCTGTCACTCATGTGTCACATGTAGGCAAAGGATTGAGAAGTGCACAGACTCAGTACTCAAGTAATAAATACAAAATACCATGGACATGTGTGTAGTGTAGTACATTGTACACTACAAGTACAATGTACTTGTAGGGATTCTTTGAGTAATGTGGAAAGGACAGTAATAGATTACTTTGTCACCACTGTTAAACAAAAGCAAATCAAATATGTGTCATGGCCTTATCTTTTAGCAAAGCCCAATTTAAGTATTTTTTAAAGTTAACACTGTATTTCTGACTTCTCATTCATGGTGTCTATTGTTAAATACCACAGTTTTGCTAATTGCAATATTATGGAGAAAACTGTAAAAGTGCTGCCTAAGTACAGTCTAAGTTCCAAATTTCTTTAGCCTAAATAAAGCCGGCCAACAAAAGTCTCCTAATAGATTCCAAAATCTTTGAGTGTGTAGCCATTGTCAGTTACCTTTAAATGATGATTTGTAAAATCCCTTGACATGGGTGCCAATAGGAGGCGGGCTGTGCTTTGCGACTTTTCCTTGTTTGATAGAAATAAAAGAAAAGACAGGTGGGATTGGGTGGCAAAGAGAGGAAATGACTCTGTCTCTATTAGGAAACATGTATTATAGTAATACATTCAGTCTGAACTCAGTATTAAGATTCAATGTACAACCCAGCTTCAACCTACTATCAAAAGGAACAACTGTAATTAAAAAGTCAAAATAGCACCAAAGGAGAAAGCCACTGATTTAAGGCATAGCTTATAGTAAATGGGCATTTAACATTCTTAAACAGAGATTTCTTAACATTTAATGACTAGCAGTCAACTTACCTTTGCATAAACTCCAGTGTCCTTGCAGCTTGTTCTTGGTATTGCAAGTTGAAGACATAGTAAGTAGCAAAAACTGCAGCGAGCCCTATGATGAAATATATCATGTTTAACTTGTGTAAATAACATATAGCAAATAGTAAAATACAGACTAGTACCATGTGTAGAGTTTACAACAAAACAACATAAAACATCATCTTACCTCAGACACATTAACATACCGCTGTGCTAAATGTGAATCACCAAGCTTAACTTAAATTAGAAATTCTTCAATAGCAAGCTAATAAATTACACATTTGCTGGTAACATGGTTCAATGAGTTCTTCTTCTCTGTATGAGAAGAAGATAAGTATGCTGGCTAAATGGTATATGTAGATACGTAAAGAACCATACTCACCATGCATTATAGTACTCTTTGATAAGTTAATGTTACAGATTGAAAAATGCCCTTATCATTCCACTGTTATTTACCAATACGATGATAAAACTAGAAAGTTATTTGCAAAGAGAAAAAGAGTGTTGTCTGCATACAAATCACTCCCTTCCTGCATTATTGTTTGATGTAATTAATCTGTTTGCAATACAATCAATGTCAATATTACAAAATTACATTTCCATCTTGTTTGATGATTCTATTTTTCTGTTCAAGACAGTAGGTCAAGTAACATGGTTAAAGTTTCTTTCTACCCTATCTATCAAGGTTGCATTCCTTTTCCCCTTCACTTTGGTTTTACCCTCATATCCTAATGTGATACAGTACTGCATATAAGTGTTAGGGCATATTTGTTCTTTTTGCATTGCTCTTATGACTATATGTATATTTAGTGTAGAGGAATATGGAGAGGTCAAAAATAGAAGTGGAAAATTATGATCATGATGAGTTTTTTCTTTGAGAGACCAGAAAAGAACAGCAAGGACCTGGTTCAGCATCTGGCAGCAATAACTGGATGCCAAGTTGAAGTGACCACTTTTTGTGTTTCTAGTTGTTCTGATGTAAAAGCTGAGAAATACATTTATATTAAGATGGCTTCAGATGTTTCACAGTAAAGTATGTACACAAGAAGATGTATTCTGATACATGCGCTGTCTATTATAATTCCACTGTGACCAGACAGATTCTTTTAAAGACTTCTCCCTTTCTATGGATGAAGATAATTATGGCAGGAGTTCTGTGGTGAAGAGCCAGCGTCAGCATTTTTTAATTTGCCTTTCCCTTGGAGTTAAATAATATAAATTTGACCATTGTCTTTATCACTACTGGAGTTATCGCAGGATGTTATTAGATGTTTAGAAGTGAGTCAAATTCAGCCATGACCCGATGACAGACTATTAGAATTCCTTGTTAAAATACACATACATAGCAATCACATGTAAGCATAAGAGAAAAAATTAAAACATAAGTAAGTATTTACATGGAGTATGGTAGCAGCAAGACATAACATTTATAATTTACCTTCAATCCTGCAATATTCCATTAGTGTGTTAATTAAGTAGAGAAACCACTGGTGAATGTTAAAGATACAGTATACAGTCAAAAACATTTTGTACCAAAGACTAAAACTATCCTCAGTTTATTAAGTGAAAAGTTTATTTTGTATGTACAGAGAACAGAAGAAACAGTTCTTAATGATACACTCATACACATAAAAAGGAAAATTGCACTGTGCACTTGTACTTACATATTAGTCTTTTTTTTACCACTAAAGTACCACATTCTCAATAATAAAACACGATGAAGGATGGTCATAAAAAACTATACTAATATATTTCTCATTTCTCCTAGAAAGAAAATCTCCATAAATAATAGCTTTGTGGGAAGAATCCATGTGTCATGCAGACAATAATTACACAACACAAATAATCTTTGCGCGTCATGGAATATTATCAGATTTGCATAAGGGGAGAAAAAAACTCATTAGATATTGCAGAAACTTCAACCCCTCCCCATGACAAGCCACATATAACATGGAGAGATTAGTTAAAGCAGCTGATGTGTTAAAGCAGATTCCCTTAAAATACACACACACACACACACACACAGTCAGCCAGCCAGCCACTTTCATCCATGCAAAACACCCCACCCAGTAATTATTCTGTGAAAACTGAGAGACAGATGAATGAGATAAATGAAAGGAAGAGGACAGCACTGCAGAAGTGAAACACAGTCTTTTTTGTAACCTCCTATTTGGACTGCAGGCTTAGTGGAAGAGTTGTGAATACTCCAATTGACTGAATCATCTGTTAGGTCAGGCTTCCCATCTTCACTTCCTCCTACTCCTCCTGCTCTTCTCCCACTCAGCAGCCAAGTGGTTCATATGGCTGCCAAAACATATTCATAAACATACTGGAGAATCCAATGGATTAGTGGAAGCATTCACAGACACTTAAACACATCCACCTACACACACACACACACACAGGCAACTGAACAAATGTACTATTACTGCATTTTATGTATTATGCTTATTCACATATTCACCCTCATTTTCTGAACTTGCCATCCATCCATCCATTACTTAGGCAACTAGTCCCCAATCTTTTTTTTTTGTGCCACGGACCTGTTTAATGTCAGACAATATTTTCACGGACCAGCCTTTAAGGTGTGGTGGATAAATACAACAAAATAAATGATACCACCTGCATAAAAACTGGTATTTTCTAAATATATAATGGTTTTCGATCAAAATAAAATGGCAAAGCAGTTGTGAAGGCCTCGTTAGAGATATATAATGTATATTATGCAGAGCGAGCTTGGTGCGTAGCAATGAATCCATATTTCAAGTACGACTCCTGGTCTGTCTGTTAAATCCAACTTTCTTTTTCTTTGAAGTCGTAGGCTCTTCTTTTGTCTCCTCACTGGCTTTTTCACCCTGCACAAAGAAACTTTCCAAAGACGTTTGTTTTTTGTTCATTTTGCTAGCTTGGGGGTTTTAATTTAGCGGTAATGTATGATGTGTTACTGGCCGGAGCGGCCCCTTTAAGAAGGTAAAGGATGTAGGTAATGTGACCAAGGAAAGCATCTTGACATGCATTAAGAGTGAGTCACAGACAGATGTGGAGAAGAGAATCTGATACTTTTCCAAAATAAAACATTGTTTATAATCAAAAAAAATTATAAAACAGAAATAATGTAAATGATCTGCACTTATATAGCGCTTTTCTACCTAACAGGTACTCAAAGCGCTTTACACTGCATCACATTCACCCATTCACACACACTCACACACCATTGGCTATGCTATGCAGCTGATCTGACTCACTGGGGGCAACTTGGGGTTCAGTATCTTGCCCAAGGACATTTTGGCATGTGACATGGCAGCCGGGAATCAAACCAACAATCCTGTGATTGGCAGACAACTGCTCTACCTATTGAGTCAAAAAAGTTTGCACTTTATTGGTGCACTAAACTATTTTTATGGTATTGTTTATTGTCTATTCTTAATCAGTGTAGATTCTGCGGTACGCTACGAGTTTGGCTGCACACTGAAACTGGCTTATTAATTGTGGCCCCTATCTCATCAGAGATCACAGCTCATGGTCTTCCTCTCTTTCCTCCTCACCCTCTCTCTGCCACTCTTCTCTCTCCACTAACCTGTCCTCTTTGCTAATGAGCAAAACACATCTCCCTCTCTCTGTACCTTGTACAGGTACCCCTGGCCTCGGAGCTGGAGGTTTCCATTGTGCAGTTACTGGCCCTACCAACCTGCCCAGTGTTTCTGCTGCTTCTTGTTCATGGACTTCTGTTTTACTATAATTTGGATGTTAATAATTGTAAATGAGTGAACCATTTTTAATGTAGCATAACCACTAGTTTTAATGTTGCTGTAACTACATGTTTAGTCACCTAAGAAAACATTTCACTACAGTAGATGTTTATCTGAAAACGCACAAATTGACAAATTAAAGGAACTGATTCCATCTATTATTTTTCTTACTTTACTCCAGTACAAGTTGATTTTCCTGGTGATAATACCGCAGCCTCACTCTGAACAATACTTGATACTGTTGCCCCTCTGAAAAAGAAGGTAGTTAATCAGTGGAAGTTTGCTCCATGGTACAGTTCACAAATCTGTAGCTTAGAGCAGAAATCACATAAGCTGCAAAGGAGGTAGATGAATCTTGCACAGCCTGGAAAGACAGTAATAATATACAGTATATAAAAAAGTCCTCTGTAAATACAGTTCCCCCCTTTGTCCCCTGTCTGGTTTTATTTTTGTTTTTTCCACCTAGTCACTCATTCCCCTGTCACTTCCTGTTTTGGACTTCCTCTTCCTCCACTCACCAGACTCATTAATGACTGATTAATTTCACCTTTTTGTCCCCATCCCTTTATAAGCTCCCCTCAGTATACCAGTCACTGCTGGTTTGTTGCTTCATACATGGATTTCTTTTGCACACAAAACATCGCCTCTCGTTGGTTGGTTGGTTAGTTGGATGGATGGACGGACGGACGGACGGACGGACGGACCTCATCTCGTTTGTTTGTTGGGTTTTCCTGGATTTATTCCACAAGATTACACTCCTCTACACATCCACACCGGGTTTGTTTGCTCGTTGTTTTTGATTCCTCTGGACTCCCCATTTTGTTTCACCCCAGACCTCTGTTTGTTGGACCTTGTTTTCGTTTGTGAGTTTGTAATTTTTACCTGCTATTGCAGTGCCTTTCTGCTGTTACTTTGTCTAGTTTGTATGTTAGTTTTTGTCTCTTTTAGCACATTGATTTTCATTGTTACTTTGTATTTATAGTTGGTGCATACATTTGTTCTTAGTTGGCGTCAGCTCTTGTTTTTCGTGGGAACTTTGTATTGCATTAGTGAATTTTTTTTGGTTTTGGTTTGCTGTTGTGCATTTGCTTTGTTAGTACTTTGTATTTTGCCTTATTTTGTTACTTTGTATGTTTAATTTGTATGTTAGTATTTTTTGCCTGCCTTAGAGCAGTGTTTTCTGTTACTTTGTTAGTGTTTGTTAGTTCTGTTGTTGTTGTTGTTGTTGTTGTTGTTGTTGTTGTTGTTGTTGTTGTTGTTGTTGTTGTTGCTCTGTTGAGCCTAGTACCCTAACTCTCAGTAGTGATGTCTTCATGAGTGTCTTTAGTAATAAATTCATAACTATAAGAGAAAAACAAATCATCACATCCTCTCTAAAACTGTCATGGATGGTCTCACATGTACAGCAGCTCTAGATTCATTTGTAAGACCTCACTCGTACTTAGACTTCTTCTTTTTCTTCTTCTTAATTTCCAATAATTAATTAATCTACACTATGTAGATGCCATCCCGACTAGACTGCTCTAAGATGTTTTACCCTTGATGAGCACGTCCATATTAGATCAGATCAATCTATCTTTACTAACAGGCTGAGTAACACAGGCTTTTAAGTTTGCTTTAGTCAAACCTCTTCTCAAAAAGGCTACTCTTGACTCATGGGTTTTAGCCAATTATAGACCAATATCCAATCTGCCTTTTATCTCTAAAATTCTTGGAAAAGTAAAAGCAATTATGTGACCACCTGTGCAGTAATAACGTATATGAAGATTTCCAGTAAGGATTTAGAGTACATCATAGTACAGAAACAGCACTGGTAAAGGTCACTAATGATCTTCTCTTTGTGTAAGGCAACTGACTTCTCTCTATGATCATCTTGTTAGATCTTAGTGCATTTGCCACTAAAGATCTTGATTTATACTTGATTTTACTTGATTTACTTGATTTTACAGATTTTATTTTTTTCTTGTATAGTTAATACTGATGCTGTCCACTCTATACTGTTCTTCTATTCTTATATACTGTTGTCCTATTTAATGTCACCTTGATGCTTATTTAGACAAAATAATATCCCCATCATGGGATAAATAAAGTCTATCTTATCTTATCTTATCTTATCTTATCATATCATATCACAATTATAATGGGACTGGAACATGTCATTGGGATTAAAGGAGTATCACTAGGCTGGCTTAAATCTTATCTGTCAGATGGATTTCATTTTGTACATGTTAATGATGAGTCTTTCAAAAGTTAGCTACAGAGTTCCAAGAGGTTCTGCACTTCAGTGGATTATTTTCACTCTATATATATCCACCTTGGGTAATATTATTAGGGAATGCTACATTTCCATTGCTATGCAGAAGAAAACCCGATATATTTATCTATGAAAGCTGGAGAAACTAATCAATTAATTAAACTTCAAGCATGGTCACAGTGATCCTGAAGAACTAGTCCATGCATGTATTACTTCACTCACTGGACTATTATAATTCATTATTAATAGGATGTCCCAATAACTCCTTAAAAAGCCTCCAGTTAATTCAAAATGCTGCAGCCAGAGTTCTGACTGGAATTAGCAAGATAAATAATATTTCTTCTACATTAGCTTCTCTTCATTGGCTCCCTGTAAAATCCAGAATAAAGAGTTTAAAATAGGTCTCTTTTAATAATCAGGCTCCATCATATCTTAAAAACCTCATAGTTCCATATTTTCCAAGTAGATCACTTTGTTCTCAGAGTGCAGGTCTTCTTATGGTTCCTAGAGTTTCCAAATGTAGAATGGGAGGCAGAGCCTTTAGCTATCAAGCTCATCTTCTGTAAAACCAGCTTCAAAGTTGTTGCTGTGAGCCACAACTTTAAAACGTGATAGGGTCAATGTTGTGGTAGAGAGGGTTCAACATGAGAAAAATATAATGCTGGCCATGAGTGGTGTACACTAACACACTTTGTTGGTTAGTAGTTTTCCATCAATAGACATAATCATGAAAATAAAATAAAATCAGCTCTACTGTATCAGCTGTACTGTAGATATGCAGTCCCATGCTGAGGCCACCAGCCACACGGCTGATGTTATTTCTCATGTAACTGTCCTGTTGAAATATTAAGTGAGGAACAGTTCAGACACCTAGGGGCCAATAGGCTTCAGTTACACCCAAATCATTTTAGGTGAGTCCGGTGCCAGAGTCATGCTGTTAAGGTCACTGTTACTCCTCCCCACATGTGACAACAACCACACACAACAGTGTACATTCATTTTTAATGAGGGACAATAATTATTACACAAACCTGACCCCATTTATAATGCTGGATTCCCTGGGTAGGTGGGGCAGAGTAGGAGTAAAGGAGATCTAAAGCTGTTGTCCTCCACTGAGAGTGCTTTGTGAGGAGGGTACTAATGTTAGAAATAGCAGAGAGAATTCAGGATTAACATATTAAATACAGTAAAGGTGGGATTGAAAAGAGGATTGAAACTGTGGATAGTGTTGTGTTTGAAACCAATAGAGACTTTTCACTGAACTGAGAGGATGAAGCAGCAATGGCCAAAACCCAAGCTTCCGGTTCATACAAGCTGTTTTACCTCTACACTCAGTGACCACATGCAAACTCCAGTCAGCTCTCACACGCACAAATACATGTACAGTAGTACTTTGCAAAGTCCCCATGACACAAAAGAAAAATACACTTCATCCATACGAGTGCAAGGTTGTCTGAGGTCCCAGCCTGCACCTGGATGGTACAAAGGCATGCCTGGGCTGTGTCTTGGGCTTAGAATTATGATGTTTACCTCAGTTTATCTCAGACGATGGCCAAAACCAACTGCCTTCTGCTGTAATGTCTATCCTAATAATTGTGTCACATGGAGAAATCCTACCTGCAAATCATGAGCCAAATATATGACTTACAGGGTGAGAACAATCAAGAAGGCACTTCCACATCTCAAATTAGGTTTTTTGTTTTTTTTTTTGCCTAAAAACATATTTTACTTTTAAATATTAAGCTTTTCTATCAACATCCCATGAAAGTCTTTATATCTTTGAATTATTTCCCCTTATTATATTAAGGGAAAATTACCCTAGAATTGGTCAGAATCTCCCAAAACATACATTTTTAAGTTTCTTGTCACTGTCTCAGGAATAAAATGGTCTTCCTGTCTCCAAGCTCTGAAGCCTGCTGAGTTTGGCAAGCTGAGAAGGAGATGGGGGAACATCCTGTCTGTAGGGGCCTTTCGTTTGAGGTAGGGCCTGCACTGGGGTAGAGCCAATGGCCTGAATATGGTCATTTTTGTGCTCATAGGTTGTGTTGCTGGGTGTTTCCTGTAAAGATGGCACCCTGGTCTTGTTGGCCTCCTGCTCTCTGCGTCTCTGCTCCTGCCTCAGCAACTCCTGAGTCTCTAAGATGACACGAGCATTGAAGTTGGAAGTTCCCAAGTAGCCGTTAAGTGAGCCCTGGACACCAGAGTAGCGAGAGTTCTCGTTGAGTGTCAGGAAGCTCTCAGCTGGCGTGTTTGCCTTGTTCCATGAGTCCTGGGACAATGTGCTTGGGTTTTTATGAGGTTGCCTAAACACAAAGAGACAGGCAAAGAGGTCAGATGTGCAGTTGAGTGAGTCAACTTAAACAGCACATGACTCTAAAGGGGAGAAAAAGGAGCGTAGCAGTTAACTCTGCTCAGACAGGAACAGATAGCTTTTTTTTTCTTCAGCTGCCCCTGGGTCAGCACTATTAAAAGCAAATTCAAAAGAATCTGCACTTCTGCAGGTAATGTGTCTATTTTCATACTTTGTGAGATTAAAAGTGAGAGATTGACAGTGGTGCCACGTTAAAATACTGAAAGCAACAGAAATGAAGCAAAGGGTAATCTGTTATAGTCTACTTCACAATTATACTGAATCCAGACATGAAAGAAATAAATGCAGGAATCATGAAACACCCATAGGGCTATTAGTTCTACATAGTAAACAAACAAATGTTAAGAACTCCCTGAGAAAAATTACAGCTTTCATCAATTTAACTTGTTTTTGGAGACGGAGACGGGTGCACTTTCAGCGCAGGCAGAGTAATGACAGGCCTAACAGGCATTATCTGCCTTCTACCCATCGTCAGACCACTTGCCAAACAGCCCGAGATGCACACATATTGTCTCTGGTACTACATAAAAAAAATAACTCGCCGTCATGTCTTCAGCTACACATAATGTACTCTACTTTAGAGATCCTAAAAAGCTATCCCTGGGAACTACCAGGACTTAGACTCAATTTTATTTGCAATTCTCAGTTTATTAGGATTGATTAAGGCCAATGTGCTATTAAAGACTCTGCATTAGGGGTGTGTAAGAGAAATCCTATTTACACCACAGAGACACCTACAGATGTGGACAAAATTATTATTAAAGAAAGAAAAAACCCACAAAGGTCACTGAAAATCAAATTGGCAACAGTAATTAATGAAAAATTACAAAAAAAATTACTCAGGCATAAATCAGGCATTTCTTTTGAGTTGATGTTCAACAGAAGATGATGGTACCCTTAACTTAATATTTTATTGCATAACATTTTGAGGCAGTCACTTCACACTATAGTGTGTATGTATAGTGTTATTATTATTATTATATTACTGAAACTTCTATTTAACATTTCTTGTTCTACTTGTCTCTAACAGTGTATATCCAAGCAAATATAACACAAATCCTCCATTAATAAAGCCCCATTGTGATCTTAGGGCTATATTTATGTGTACACAGAAAAACGTGTATGCATCATGTACTGATCATATGCAACACAAACATATGTGCTGCACTTTTTATTAGTGTATACATGTGTGTACAACATGTGTTAAATATAAGAGTAATTGGTGGAGGGACAGACAGGAACAGACTGCAGAGAGAACCCTACCACATGCTCTATATCTGGATTTTGATATCTGGGCGAGCTGCCATGCATTTACACTCCAGCTTGGCTTACAGAGCAGCCAGCACTGCTCATGAGGGAACTGCTTGTTTAGAAACCTTGGATGCCTGTTGTACAAGACGTGCATTTTCAGAACAACCTTTTAGTTTTTAGACCAGATAAGAATGCAAGGGAGATAGCTTCGCTCTTCAGGAATGTAATTGTGATTGATGTGCCAGGGGAACGGGTTTTCTTATCACCTTTACTCCGACATCAGAATATGTCACAAAGTAGATTACCTACATTTACAGACGTAGGGGATGTGAAAATAGGTCATCTCAATGAGTAGGGTAAATTTAGAATGACAGAAATAACAAACAAAGACAGGGAATCTCGTGGAAGAAAGAAGAAAATGTACTGTTTCTTTGTTTCTTTAAAACAACTATGTGTGTGCTTTCTAGGCTTTGATCATTTTCAGACAGCCTTAAACACAAGGTTATTGAGTATTGAGTAAAAAAAATAAATGCATGCAAAGGGCAGTGTAACAATCCCTGCTCTGTAGTACAAATTGGCTACAAACTTGGAATAATGTTTTCTCTGTGTGTAACAATGTTTTGGCTAGATAATGCAAGAGCAGCACCATGAATAGATGGGAGAGCTATTAGCAGTTCACTAAGGCCACAGTTAAGAACCTTATCTTGACCACATGCATGTGTGCTGTTGTGTATTTTTGTGTGTGTGAGTGTGTCTCTGTCAGCTTAATCAGTGGTTTCTCTTTCCTACTAACACACTTGTTCCTCTCCCCAACCCTTCACCCTCAACTGCCTGTCACTGCTAATCCTGCTCAGACAAAAAGGTTTCATTAGTGTTCTACCTATCCTCACATCCCAGAGAGCAAGCTAAGCTTTGCCGTCATCAGATATCCAGCTACTATGGGATTTTCTGGAAGTTCTTTGGGAACAAGACTTTTTTCAGGGGTGCGGGGGGCTGGGGGTGTCCTCCCTTTTAGGTAGCCTAAGCACAGGTTCCCTGCTTTGGAAGAGAATGGCAGAATGACAAGATTCCAAAAGAGATGAGTGTGGGGGGACTTGTGGTCATTAATCTGAAGATGGAAGACTTGAACTCTTTAATGAGGAGGCCCGTCAAGACAAAAAGCTTTAGCTTGGGTCAAATGTCAGGGTTGAGCTCATGCGACGCTTTGCTAGGAATGAATTTCAAAGGCTTGGCCAGACAAACTTTCCCAAGAGAAGCAAGTCGCTGAGAGGGGAGGGCTCTAGGAAACTGTCACATCAAACGCAATGCAAGCAGATAACAAATATGGACGGAATGCATAGATTGGTCTGGCTTATACAGACCACATTGATTATGTGTCCATGTAGACGACAAATCCATACCCACAGAAAGGAACATGTTTTGATCGACCGGACTGTGACTATTCAGAGACAGTAGCAAAAGGGAAGAGGCCATGATTAAATTATTAGAGGAAGAGACTGAAATCAGAAGACAGCAGAGTTACTGTGCTCATAACTATACACACACAGGGTACATATGCACATTACGTGTTCTGCCTTTATTTCAATTGGCACATCAGCAAAATTTCCCATACATCATGTTGTTCCACATAAAAGTCACAACTGACTGTTCTCAATGTAAAAATATTTAGCAAAGCAAGAAAATAATCTTAATTTTATTTCTAACTTTGAAT
Source organism: Anabas testudineus (assembly GCF_900324465.2). Lineage (NCBI taxonomy): Eukaryota > Metazoa > Chordata > Actinopteri > Anabantiformes > Anabantidae > Anabas > Anabas testudineus. Next base: position 32,897,571 of record NC_046611.1, read on the forward strand.
CTTTAAATGTTATTACTAACTTTAAATAACTTTGTGCCAGTCCATCTAGTCAGTATAGAATTAGTACCTTTAGTGACTTTCTCTTATTAGTTTCGCAATCTGCGTGGACTAAAGTACGATTAGAAAGCTTCAGAGAATTGGTAACTTTACAGAACAATGGCAGAAAAATATAAAGATTCAACTTTTCCCCCAAGGCTTCGAGATGTAAGATATAGTACGTTTTTTGGCATCACTTTGACAAATTAGCAAAATAATCAAAACAGCTCCAAAGAGAGATGTTGATGCCTTTGACGACGTCACTGTTTCCTCAGAGTCAAAGTTGACTTAATCAATATCAGTTAAATAATTTGAAGCATTCAATACATTGATTGATTCCATTCAAAAGGTTTTGCTAGGAATAATTTAAATGTCTGCAAATTAGTTGAAAGTGGCTTAGTGGTGATTGAATTTGAAGGCAAAGAGATACACTACAGAAAGTGTGGAGAGAAAAGGGATAAAGACACAAAAATGAGGAAAAGAAATTGATGGAAATCGAGGTCGAGAAAGGGCAGGGAGAACGTGATAAGTCACAAAGAGGGGAGAGAAAGAGAGAGAGACAAAGACAGAAATGCAAGCAGAGGACAAAGCAAGTCTCACCGTGGTAGAGAGTTATATTTTCTTTGTGCTTGTTGGAAATCATCTCTCTCCTCCTGTTGTTGTTTCTGAACCTGAGTCTCCACTGTTATAGAATGACGTCCCGTCTCCATCCTGTTGCCCACCTGTAATATTCAGCAAAAGAAACAAAACCACAGGTAATATATGGCAACTAAAGGAGATGTCTCTGCACATAAACGTAGATAATGGGATATATTTTCGTTAGCACAGCGGGTGTTTGGCAGTGTGATTCCACCTGTGTTCTGTGCTGCTATTAGGGAACAGGTAGATAGTGGGTGTGATTCCATGATCACTAAAAAATTCACCTTTGTTATCACCTTTTTAAAGGTAGAAATACCAGAGATATGATCTCTTTATCAATTATAAATTCATACTTTACCAGCATGACAGACAACACAGTTTGTGTTAACATTGTTAATTGGGAACAAAGCCACAACAAATCTGATTGTATTTTATTTCAACAACAGCATATGGAAAACATAACCATGATTATTTAGTTATATAACTAAAAGACAAGAGCATACTTCATACTAATTGAATTTCTGTTCTTATTGTTGTACATCGTCATCAAGCTGGACTCATCACATTATTGTTAGTGCTTTTCTTTTCTTTTGATACTGAGCTTTTGTGGAGCTTGTTTTTTTAGCTATAGTGACTAATACTGATTTCTTAGCTGTATCAGTATGTTGGTATCAGAACTGAGTAAAGAATAAGAATGAGTATTACAAACAAAACTTAAAATTAAAGTAATTTAAAAAGAATTTACATAATATAAGTAGGATACTGTATGTGCCCACGTCTCCTAAAACAGTTGGTACATTTTATTGAAATGTTGAGTATCATATAAATACATACATATTTTCATCATGTAAAATAATTAAAGTCATTCATACTCCTTATGTAGTTAGCAAATGTAAACTGGTTGCAATTCTACTTCCTTCCAAAACATTTGGGATTGCACTAGATGTATTGAAACTTTTCATGTCAAGAGAGATAAGTTATAAATGTAGATTTATTAGGCATTACCTCATTCCACATATTTGCTGTGACTTTATCATACACCAAAAACCTGAACCAGTGTGTGTATGTTTGTTGTCTGATCGTTGGGGGGGTTGACATGGAGATATCATCTCCCTGAACACCAGGACACTGCTAACGAGCTGGCTGATTAAAGAACATGACTAGCCAATTAACGGCCTGAGGAGGTTTCACAAGCGTGGCTTAACCAAGAAGTGTCAATTTTTATAAGGCTTGGAAGATAAGGCAGTAGACAGGTAGGGGTGTAGATGGTTTGTGTACATAATTGTCTGCTAAAATAAATACTAACCAAAGCTTTCTAAAATGAAAACAAAGAGCCTGTGTTTTGTAGATTGGAAAGATATTTTCTTGTGTTTGTAGTGCCATGAGGCAAAAGACATGGTAGAATGAACTGATGAGGTAAAGATGAGTGAATAGGCTGTCAGCAAGAATGTCTCCTTAGAAACATGGTTTTGAAATGCTCCTCAGTTGGACAGCTGCAATAATATAGTTATAGTTGTTGTTATATTGTCGTTATTTTGTAAATAAATAACAACAATTATGTTTCACTCAGCATCAAAAGAAAGTTCTTTCTCAGGCCAGTCAAGTCTAAAAAATATGTATTTAAACAAGTATTTAATATACCATATACATATATGTTCAGAGATAGTGGAGCACATAAATGCCTCTCAGAACCGTAAAAGAAAGCAATAAATGATTTAACTAGGGCCAAATGTGGTAGTAAGAAAATAATTAGTCACAGTTTTAAAGAGATCTGAAAGAAACTGGTGGGGAACTGGAGGTGCTTGATACTTCAGTTCAAAACTGAAGAGTTAAGGCGGATAACAATATGCCGAGAGAATTGCATGAGAAATAGTCAGGAGAGACAACCAGTCTAGGTAATGGCATTATCCAGGGAAGGAGAATCAGATTAGTCCATGTTAGGCATGGAAAACAATGCAGTATAAAACATGACATTTGATGAAATCAAATCAAAGACACATCCGTGTCTGTTTTTATCCATGAAAAATAATGTCAATATGTCACTTTTTCCAATTGTTTTTCTTGCAGGGAGAAAAAAAAAGAAGCCTCCACCTGTTTAAACAGAGCGTTCACAGACCATGAGCCAAAAGGGGACATAATTATGAAAATTATTTGCAGTTACTAAAAATCCAGGACCAGGAAAGCAGCTGCTAGAGAATTGAGCTTGAAACTAAAGTGTAGCATTTCTTGGTTCAGAGCTGGTCACAGACCTTTCAGATGTAGACTGCAGCACCACATTAAAAAAAAGTTTTTAAGAGAGCAGGCATTCTGTACACAAACAGGCATATGGAAGACATTTAAGTTACTAATGGGCAGATGGAATAAAGAGCAATTGACAGAATGGCATTGAAACACCACATCCTGACAAAAGCCCAGCTGGATAATAATCCTCTCTTAAAGTCCTCATGCTGACCCAACGTTTCGCTACTCATCTAAGTAATAACATTGTGTGGAGAAGACAAGTGGTTTGAGAGAGGGGTGAGGGAAGCCTTGCGCTTGCAAGGTCTTAGACAGAACCTGTCTTCATTTATCTTTATCATGCTGCCCTTTCATCCATCCCTAGAAAGATCAGGCCCAATTCACATGTGCACCAGGTTGGACACACCTAACGACCCATTTTAGGTGGGTAAGAGGGGTTGAAAGAGGTGTGACTATTATATCCACCACATCCTCCTCCTTCCATTGTTTCACCTAATGAGCCTATTTAGGCCAGGGTTGGAGTAAAATCAACCTGGAGTGTAGATTTGTGGCCTCTAACCAACTATCTTCAGACTGAAGAAGCTACTTGGATGAGTAGAGAAACGTTTTAACCTAACAAGAAGGAAGTCCAGTTGCCATGACTCAACTTCCAGATAACTTCAACTAGGGCGACTGAGAACCTTCACCACTAAGCAAATAGTGCAATATCAGTGCTTGAAGTGCAACCACATATACATCATTTACATTTACATTTAGTTATTTAGCAGACGCTTTTATCCAAAAATTTTTTACAAGTGAGGAACAAGGCATATAATGGGATGCTGTGTGCAGCTAGTCAGTCCACTCAGTCCACTTGTTTTCTTAAAAAAATAAAGACAACCAAACTGAAGAACTTAATGAGTGTGAGATGTTGTTTAAATATGTTGGCAAGTCTTATCTCTTGAGAAGTCAAGAGACTAAAAGTTTCTAGACAAGTTTCTAAAAGCAGTTTATTATTCATATGATCACACTGACAAGATGTACAGGAGCAAACATGCGCCAGCATGAAAGCACCATATTCAGAGAGAGCATTGGTGGCATCTACATATACAGACACAAATACACTGGTAGTAAGAGACAGACTGATGGTAAAATACAAAAAAAACCCTCACATAAATAAGGATTTTACAAGCTGCTGTTGGTGTGTTTGATCCAAAGTAGCACTGTGGTTCTCAAACCTCTTTCTGTGGTCATACTCATTGGTGCTCTAAACAGACTGCACAAATTGATTTTATTGCCACAGACAGAGACCACAAGAAAAAAAGGCAACTTTGGAAAATACATAGTGCTTCATGATGAACATCTGGAAATCCCCTCTCACAGAACAGCAGGGAGGAAAGGAGAGACAATGCCAGCTCTAATTGTGTATGTTGGCTGGAGGCTACATAATAGACAGGGTTTCTCATGTCCTGGTTATTATTCCATTAATTAGAAGCTTCTGACTTTTAATGACTGACCTCAGCATCGTCATTACAGACTTTCACAGCATACAAGCTGGGGTCAAACCCACAGAGGGTCTACCTCACACCTCATGTAGTCCCTTCTGTACTCTGTACTTGTTCCTCATTATGATGAAGGTCGTCTTGTACATTTTCTATTTTTAAAGTGAGACATATTTAAAGATTTTTTAGCAGTCAGTTGTTTAGAATCAGTTGTATTGAGCTTAATATTGGGCGTTCTGTTGACCTTTTATCTGAACAAGGTGGCCTAATAGAAAGATGGCGTTCGTTTATTTTTTTTAGCTGTAGATTGAAAACTTGTGGGTTTGACATCAAAAATTAATATGAGACAAAAGATCAACAGCTTTTATTTCCAGGTGTTTACAGCTGGATCCAATACACAACCTAGAAGATAGCACTTTTAGTTTGAAGCCACCCATTTTTCATGTGAGCAAAAGTAATGGAACATGTGACTGACAGGTGTGTTTTGTTGCCCAGATGTGTCCTATTACATTGATTATTCAATGTAATTGTTCAGTTATGTTTCAGTCTATAGCAAATATAAAGGAACTGGCCTTACTGTTCCAATACATTTTGGGGGGATAATCACAAGTTCCACAAGACTCACAACATACAGTACTTGAGCTGACTTTTTCAGGTGGATTGTATCTCTGTAGGTCTGGATGGGAACCATTACGATGTAACCATTATGATGTAACCTTTGTACTCATTGTCCCTGAGTAGTCAGAGACAATGTATGTCAAAGTGCAGTTCTGCACTCCTCTCTTTTGGTGAGGTAAGCATTTAACTGCCTCCTAGAGCGTGGTGCCCTTTAGTGGTTGTAATAATTAGTTACTTTCAACCCCTTGAACAACACTGTAAAAAGAAGGAGATCATTCTGTACAAACACTAGCTTTAACACAACCCAGCAACAAGGTTGTGTTTTCAGTTTCTAAACATGATGTGTCGGTTTATTTCTGAAGTATACTTTTCTTCATCTATTTCTCCTTTTGTTACCCTACTTTTCATTACCATATCCTTCTCAAGTATTCATTTTGATTTTGATAAAAGATCCAGGATTTCTAATCAGTGTCAACAGATAACATGTGTCTGCCTGTATCTTTCCTAACAAGCTCTGCCATTGTGAATCCTTGCTTGCAGAACTAAAATAACATGAAAGAGGGCTAATAAAATAGATGTCAATACTCCAGAGCTTGCCCTGTATCTTATTACCAGTGCAATGGCATAGTTATGCTCAACAATGTCGACAATCACAAGCATCTAAGAGCTCAGTGGCTCACTGAGTATGACTGGAACTGCTTAGTGTTAAACTAATTGTTAAAATCTCATCCTAAAGAACGGTAAGAGAGACGGATTAAGAAAACAGTGGAGCATGATGTTTACCTTCAGTGATTTTCAACCCTTAGTAGGACCAATACTAAACTAGGTCTGCCCTTCTCCATGTTCAAAAATAGGCTAATTTATATAGCAGGACAAACAGCAGTAGATACAACTCCAAACTTATGCTATTGATAAACTGACACTGGTAACCAGGTCACTAAATAGTCTGAACTTGCAAGGTCTGAAATTTTGACCCGTAATAAAAAGCTCTGCTCAGTGCAGTGAGTAGGTATACAGTGCCAAAAAGCACCATTTTGCTCTCATTAGACCCTTTTCTACGTATCATGGAGTCTTTCACATGCCTATTAGCACAATCAATTGGTGATTTGACATGTTTTCATGTTTTTCGTGCCTTTCTCCTTTCCACTCTCCCATAAAGCTTAGACTGGTGAAGAACCCGGGCAACAGTTGTTGTATGTACAGCCACTCCTATCTCAGTTGCTGAAACTTGTAACTCCCTCAGACTAGTCATTGGTTTGTTGGTGGACTCTCTATTGTCAATAGAGGGATAAAAAATCCAGGGGGTTTCAATCTAAATCTAGGTTCTAGACTCCATAGAATAAAATCAGAATCATGTAGAAAGGTTTAATGGCCCTAAATAAAGTGAGTTCCATCATTTCTAACATACTAGGAAAATTATGTAAAATTAAGTGAACTGTTAAGATCATTCATGATACCGGATAATATGTAGTAGTCTTTCTTTGCTTAATTCCAGGCACAGTTTGACTTTGCATGCACACTATGGAGGGATGTGTGATCAAGCCTGAATAAATTAAGAAAATAATGAACTTAATTAAAAATTTCCAATTATGAGGAGTAAATCCCGTTGTTACAGATCAATCATGACCTTTTTTTCTTTCCACCTCCTTTTAATCAAGTCTAACAAATATATTAACTGTGGGTCTCTCATAGATTTCTCTCCCCTTACTTTGGCTCAAGGATGTGAACAGTCACTTGTCATAAAATGTTTTCCTGCTTCATGTTGTGCCAGAAAGATTTAGAGGAAATTCATACTTTATATTGCATGAACATATTCTAGTAAAATATATTCTGAATAATATGAATATAAATATATATATTTCAAACTGCAACCTTCAAATGAACTGGATAATAGTCTTAATTAAGATAACACCAATAAAGAATAAGCAATAAAAATAATAAGAATAAAATATCATTGTAAGAAATCCATTAAGCAGCTGGTGACTCTGGAGATGATCCAGTGTCCAGTGGTGCATCAGAGGTAATTGCTATTGGAGCTGTGAGCGGAAGAAATGTCAGTGTGTGTTTCTGGGTATGTGCAGCTCTGATGGAGTATTGCTCCTATTGGACACTCACCCGGAACTGGTTGAAACTGTAGGTATGATCCTCTGGGTTGCCCTCTTGTTTAGCTTGCTGGAATTCGTTCCTCAATCTTTGTATCCGGTCATGGTTACTTAGAGCCATCTGACTGTTGGGAGAGAGAAAAAGAGGACTGTGGAGCTAATAGTTTCACTTTTTCCTATTTTAATAATTCACTTGACCACCCTAACACCTCTCTTAATTGTGTTGGGAATCCCTTGATCTGACAGCTATGGTTCACTTTTGCATACTTGACTTTCCATGTGCCTCTTCTTTCCACAATCCCCCTTCTAGCAGCTAGTAGCTGAACATCTCTATAAGTGAAGGAATCCCTCGTGCACCATTGTGAGTGATGCATATCCCTTTTAGGCTTCATGAGGATGTTGGTTGGTCTTTTATGGTACACAGTTGTTGAACACTGTGGAAACCCTCATTTACATACTCTTCATTACAGAGCTTTGTGCGGCCTGTCAATAGAAATCAATAGCCTTCCCTCGGCTTAATCAGGCTCTCCTTTTATCACCAGCTACAGAGGCAGCACACGACAAGACACATAATTATGATGAGACATCTAGTTTGATAATAAGCCTTCATTTATGCATAGGTATCAAAGTGACCAAAGGTTAGGAATCTGTGCTATAAGGGACATTAGCTTGGGAATGTAGGAAGTAGAATGGATAGAATGAAGGAAGGTAAAGGATATAAAAGTAGGAGGGACATCCTTGGGGATGGTGATGGGGTGAAAAGATAAAGGTTAATGTGAGAAAGGGGAAAGAAACAAAGTGAGCCAGGACAGAGGAACGGAAATCTCTAGCGAGACAGAGGGCAGGCAGAATAAACGAAGAGGAATGTATAGGAAGGATGAGGAGACAAAGCCAAAACCACTGTCAAAATGGACGCTTGACATGAGGACCTGTCACCCCGTGTGTGTACTTCAGAGTAGCATTTACAGGTGGCACACCAGCAGTGGAAGTGATTGCTTATTTGGGCCCAGAGTATTCTGAGCACAATTATAATAATAATTGCAGATTGGAATGAGCACCCTCCTGATGATAATGGGCACTAGGACACTCTGCCAATCAAGCTTCATTAAAAGCACAATAAATAGAATGCACAGATCTCTGTAAATGCCCCTTACATAGCACTTGGCAAGACACGGTTATAAAATGATTTGCGCTTCCTGATCCAAATCAATTGTATTAGTTATACTCCATTTGATTCCTAGCTTTATGGGTGGGAGAGCAGGGAGCTTACTTTAGGCCTTTTATGTGGATGTGGGCAGTTGAGTGGCTCAATGGGGCATGGGTTGGCTTATGCTTTTAAGGTGATGGTGATGGTGAAGTACTTGTACTATGTACAAATCCAACACAACATGGTTAAGTTCACAAAGATTATAAATAAATTTAACCATAAAAAAGGACACACAACTTTTAGAAACAAGAGAAGAGATGCCACGTATCTGAATCAATGTGCATCACAGTAAATCAGAGTGTAGCAAACTGAGCTTGAATGAATGCTGTCTTTATGCACTTTTTCTACTCCAAGGCATGGGCTGTTGAAACTGTAATAGTTGAAAGATTGCATTTTCATTGAAGTAAATTTTTTTTTTTGGTTGTTTTGTTGTTGGCCTGTGAAAAAAGATTTTAATTAAAAAATGAACTCGAAAGACTACAGATAGAGACATAATAATTAATTTTATTCATTTGAATAAGAAACAAATATCACTGATGTGTTTTATTTCACATTTAATTTCTCATTTGTTTTTAATATTAAACTTTGCTTGCTCCAGATTCAATGTTTATGCAAAACTGTTTGTTTCCATATGAAAGGTTTAACATTACAAATCTGGAGAGATGGGAAAACATGCACAATTGCAGTAAATTTTTCAATATATATTGAGTTTAGCCCATGACTTTGTCCCAGTTTTTAATTTTGGCCCAATGCAAATTTGAGTTTGACACCTCTGCTTTAGAAAGAGGACTTCACTCTCCTGGGACTGGTGCAAGTCAAATGAACAGATTCATTTTTAAATACCACAAACTGTACAAGACAGTTGTCTTATTCATGTCATGGGCTACTCTGCTTTATGTTTTATTACATTCTAAAGTTAATGTCAACCATTCTATCCTTATTTTTGCCAAATGTACTAATATTAGACTTATCAAAATTTCTGACTCCTTACAGCAGACATTTTTAGCTATAAAAAAATGAAACCGAACAGAACAAGAGCCTTGCATAGCACGTTTAGGATGATTATGGTAATGATTAAATCACATATGGACAGTTATTTTCTATCTGTCAGTCAAGTAAATTGATGACTCTGAGACATAGTAAAATAATATAAAAATTTGTGTTATCAGTGCACTGACAACACTACACCCGGATTTCTGTAAAGATTGTCAAGGAAAACACAAAAACAATGTGCAGTTACAATATCTGCCTGCTAATACATAGGTTGAAATTCATTGCATCCTTGCTTGTAAAAAGAGATGTTGGGTGAGATTATAATGAGTGATAATATATGTAAAAAGATTACAGTGAAATATCTATAGAGACCAGGCTGACTCCAGAGTGACCTTTTAGCCTGGGTCAGGCAGTGCTTTTGGAGTCAGCTGGGCATCCAGAAAAAGGGTCACATCCCAGGCTATAAACAACACTGCTTGAATTGATATACATCACATAAAACACCTATTGCCCTTCTGCCATGTACTAAAGCATCCATATCATATAAATGGATATGGCCTGTATGTTACCAAAGATCTGCTCAAGTGTATGTTGAATGAAATAATAGAGTTGGATGAGGGAGAAATTCAGTGAAATTTAAGAAGCAGCAGACCATGTCAATATATATTTTCAAAGACCTATGAAACAAATTGCATCAAATAGGGGCTGGGCGTGGGGGTGGGATTTAATGAGTGGTGAATTTGTCATGGCAGTTCAAAGGGGGTCTTTGCAATATCCAGGGGCTTCCCCAGTTGGTACTCCACCCACCACAGGAGTATCAAGTTAATGTGATTATTGCAAAACACCATATGTAATTTTTTCAGTTTAAATATATTCACATGGTAAGAACAAAGAAATGGAAAGCTACACTTTAGGAAAGAGCAGATATCAAGCTTAAAAAGGCAACAGAAGCTGCCCATTATTACTGTAGCCATCAGCAGAAGGCCTGTCTCCATATATCAAATGCTTGGGCATCTTAATACATAATTAGCCACTATGACCATTGCCAAGTCGTAGGTGTCATTGCTGCTATATTCTCAGCTGAATAAGTCAACATCTGTAATGGGGCTGAAGAACAAAAGCTGTGAGTAAAGACTGGGGAAATGTGGGGAGCAATTTACATCAACAAACCACCTCAACAATTAGAATAATATGTCACCCTTGCCAGCAATAAATGTGTATGAGGAAAAGGAATGAGTGCTGCTCATCACTTTGCTATAAGCTGTGTGTTTGTGGATAAGGGAAAACTGTCTGCATCATGAGTCTGCATCACATGAGCTTGCAGGGCTTAATCCCAAAGCTATTTCATTTTCTGACAGTCCTACTTTCAAACTGGGAGTCAATGGAAAATTGGATACAGCCTGTAAAGTAATTAAAACATGGGGGAGATAAAGTATCCATGTGCCACAGCATTTTCACAACCAGCATCTTCATTCTTTCTTGTACAATGAGATTTGCTCAAATGCCTCTGTATATCCACACATAGTAATGTCAGCACTTGGCCTCTAAGTTTGGCCACGTTACTGTCAGTTGCATACAAATTTAGTCACAGAACACACATCTCAACACAGACAGAGATACACACAAAGAGGTCAACACACAATCTAAACTATCACGCTTTCCCTATCTCTCCTCTGCTCACTTCACACTTGTATTCAGTAAAGTCACACTGCTACTGTATTTATAGCTTGGCTAAAAGATTATTCTGAAGGCTTACTGGGAGAGCTGAACCTGTGAATTCACAGACATGCAGAGTCAGGTCAAATAACAAGGATTTAGACCCATCTGAACAACGAGACTCCCAATCTCCTCGGCCTTCTGTTGCTTGAACTCATACTCTCCTGATCTAAATATACAGATTTAAAAACTGGTTGAAGTAGGAAAATGCTACGTAACAAAAAATAAGTCCCAAACAAGTCTGTGTATCATTAGTTTTTCCAATTTAAAACAAAAATGAAATCACAAAAGACAAAACAAAACAAAAAAAACAAAAATGCTAAAAGTTCCTTTTCTGATTTTCAATTTTGTGCTCAAATTAAAAAAGGAAAAAACAGCTCTCATATATAATTTTTATTTATGTGGAATTAGTGGCATGTTGTGCCAAAAAGGGATAGTACGCCAAAAACTGAAAACTGCTGTCAACGGGACCGTGCACCGCCTGTTGAAAGACGTATCTCCAGCATTCGCATTTTATAAAGACATGCCATCGCTATTATTTTATTGTACAGTGTTTGCAGTTTATGACAATTTGATACCAACATAAGCAGCTGTAGTCTCAGATAAATACCTTACTATATCACAACCTTTACAAGTCCCAATTGTCAGTACTTTTCAATAGATAATGAAGGACCAGTGGCCTGTTTTTATGTGCATGTGTGTAACCCTCAACCAATCTGTGTTTTTTCACCTGACCTGCTGACAGGGGTCATAAGCCCTCTAAAGCAGCAGGTGGAGGTATGTGGATGTCTATGTTTGTAATAGTCATCCTTTGATCCAGCAGGATTTGGCAGATGTCTCACGCACCACAAGGCTTAAGCCAAGGATGCAAACTATGCCACCTTCCCCCTATTTGCTTCTGTTGGTGGATCAAAGTTGCATTGACTCTCTGCATGTCCTGTCACTAGCCAATAAGGGAGTAATTCAGTCACTGAGTGTGTAAAATGGATCATATGAGCAAAGCTAAGGTCAGGGGGCAGTCCCAGGTATTCAAAATGAAAGCAACAGAGGGGATAAAATTTCAAGAGATAAAATTTGACAGAACTTTTGGGAGTTGTCACAGACATGTTCATTTCCAACTTAAATAAAAAAGCTGTACTGTGGAAGCTGTCAATGTGACCGCCTGTTATTTCTTATCTGATAACAGTTGATTGAAATTCTATCAGATTTTGTGCTTTCTTGCTCTGGACCCAGTATCTCTGTGCTGCAGATGAGGGGGCAGGCTTCTTAAGTTTGGGCCGTTTAGCAATTACAGCAAGTCAAAGGCTTAGCTCATCTTTATTCCATCACCCCGTGGACTTTTTAGTTCTATTTATTTCAAAGATGAGGCATTTTTTCGGAGATGGACAGCCTTTGGGACCTATAGATAAAGATAGAAAAAGATTAGATATCTATTACTGCTGGTCATTTTTGAAAAGTAGAGAGACAATAATAAAACTTTTTTTTCAGTCCTTAGACAAAATCAGCATATATCGGCCAATCTGCCACTATTTTATCATCACACGAGAGCAGCTGAAGCACATACTGTATTCTTTTTCTTTTTTTCCCTCTTCACTATTCTCTCTTTTCCATCTTTATAAAAATGTCCTCTATTTTTTCTTCATCACTCTCTCTTTTCCTCATATGTTTTATCTCTGAATGCCTCAATCCTCCCTCTGTGGTTACAGGGATTGGTCATGAATTCCCTCCTTTCCCCCTCATCCTCTACCACTAGCCTGGTAAATGACAGCTGCAGGCTGGACAAAGGCCCGATAATACCCTGGATTTGTCAGGCTCTGATTTCACCCATGTCTTCTTGTGACTGATGCACCGACAGTGGTGCCTTGCCAGCTAAAAAGCCACTTGTAGATGGGGGTGAATGTGTGTGTGAATAGTGAATATGTCAGTTATCTCAGTTATGGTGTTATCTGTACTATTAGAGATCTATATACCATAATGTTTTAAAATGTGCATTTGTTCATACGCATGTACAGTATGTACAACATATACAAGTATGTGAACCATTTGGAATTTCATGGTTGGTTTTCTGCATTAATTTGTCATAAAATGTCATCTGTGCCTAAAATATTAACACACACTAAAAAATCTGCACAAAGTTTTCTGTCTTTATTGAGAACAACCATAAAAACCTCATATTGCTAGTGGAAAAAAGTATGTGAACCTTTGGAATAATGAACTCCAAAAAGCTAAAATTAAAATTATTTTGAGGGTGTAGACTACAGCCACTTGACTGACAAAAACTACTCCAAGTTTGCTCCGCACAAGAAGAAGATGCTGATGTGAGCCATACCTTGCCAAAAGAAGCTTTCAAAGGCTCTACAATAACTTTGGGACTGTGGCTAAACTACAAAAAAGCGGGCAGCCAGTCAAAATGACCCCAAGGGCAGAAGGAACACTCATCAGTGAGGTAAAGATACAACCTGGAGTTACAGCCAAAGATTTGAAGGCACTGGCTAACAGCCGTGTTTATGAGTCTACAGTATTACCAAGTGTATCAAATATTTCTTTAGGATAATGTTGTTGTCTGTACATTAGCTGAAACTTTGTAGAAGCTGGGTGATGCTACAGGATAACCACAAAAAAAAAAAAACAAAACAAAGCAAAACCACGAGAGTATGGCTTCAGAAAACCCAAATCCACCTTTTGCAGTGGCCTACTAAGAACCCAGACCTTAAACCAATAGAGATGCTATGGAATTACCTAAATAGAGCCATACATGAGACGTCCAAAGTATATGAGCATGAGGAGAGGAGACATGCAAGTCTTACTCAAGACCATAGGCTAAAGTAAATGGGTGGCTGTGGCTCAATAGGTAGAGCAGTTATCGGCCAATCACAGGATTGGTGGTTCGATTCCCAGCTGCCATTTCACATGCCAAAGTGCCTTGCCTTGGGCAAGATACTGCACCCCAAGTTTACCCCAGTGAGTCAGATCAGCTGCATAGCAGCTCTGCCATTGGTGTGTGAATGGGTGAATGGGTGAGTGAGACGCAGTGTACAGCGCTTTGAGTACCAGCTAGGTAGTAAAGCGCTATACAAGTGCAGAACATTTACCATTTAAAGTATCAACCTAAACTGGTGAGCCCAGTTTTTATGAACCCATCAGGCTTCAAAGGAAGCTTTTATGAGATATCTGCTAGCTAGACAGAGAACGGGAAAAAGAGAAGTAAGCTAAGCCTATGTGAATACTTGAAAAACTGAAACTGCTTGGTTTGAAGCACTAGGTCACATTAAGTTTTATTTTGCATAAGGTGACCTAAAATAAATGCTCAGTAAGACGTTGTGCATTGACAAGTCACCTTTCCAAGTTTCTATTTTGAGTAGCAATCCAAAACTCTAGGAATGCTAGAGAATATTTTGGTAAACCAGGCAATTGACTCTTGATGACATATGGAAATGATCAGAAAGATTGTGTTTTCCTTGCAGCCCAAGATTTCTAAACAAGATGACACTGTTCCCTGAGGTTAGTGGACAGAAGCGAACTCTTTTATCATAGTATTGTTTATTTTCTTCATTTTTCTGGAGATTCGGTAAACATCACTAATAGGCCCACACAAAAGACCTGACAACCACTTACAATACCGTAGGTTGCAGGCTTGCTCTTTTGAGGTCTTCTCAGAGGAACCTACAAAACCAGATAAGGAAGCTGCTATTTAACTTTCTGAGAGAGGAGAAGGGTCCAGGAATGTGACTGAATACACTAGAATTCAGAACATTAGCGGATCTCTGTGACTGTAACAAATTTGCGTACTTCACTATGTTTTATAAGAGACTTAATGAAAGAATAAAAGAAGAACTTGCTGCCTGTGACTTACCCAAGAATCTTCATGGGCTAATCGACCTCTGTCTGAAATGACTGGCGCATCAGGGAACGAGCGCACTAAATCACACCCTCTGTCTCCCAACCACGTTTTCACCAGGGCTGCTTCTGCTCCTCGGGCCAAGACAACATAACCTCTGCCTGCTACACTCCCCTCACCTGAACCTATGCAGATTGGGCGCACCAAGCTCTCTGCAGAGAAGAGACAAAGGGGGATCCAAAATAACCTGAGTTTATATTGTGGAGGGGCATCACTCCACATCAGAACCTGTCCAGTAAAATCCGGGGTTCAGCAGTAAACAGGGGTATTGCTGGGCCGAACCCTGAATCATTCCCCTAGTTCTCGCCCACTCACAGA
Source organism: Anabas testudineus (assembly GCF_900324465.2). Taxonomy (NCBI): domain Eukaryota; kingdom Metazoa; phylum Chordata; class Actinopteri; order Anabantiformes; family Anabantidae; genus Anabas; species Anabas testudineus. The sequence goes on from NC_046611.1 coordinate 32,912,817, forward strand.
AATCAAACTCCATCTTCAGAACAAGATTATCACCATCCTTCATCGATTCTGAGCAGATGCAGAGTTTATTGATTTTCACCCAGCAGAGAATCTCAGTCTTCCATTTCATGCCGTGCTGCAACCTGTCCAGGTTAGAGCGTTTGACAACCATATTATTCACCCATGCTCTTTCCATAGCGAACTTATTTAAACTCTATTGGAAAATCATCACAAGTGCATTTCCTTTCATGTCATCAACTCTCCACGTCTTCCCTTGGTGTTGGGTGATACCTGGCTTAAGGCTTACAACCCCCATAGTGACTGGCCTTCTGGTAAGATTCTTGGTGACGGGCCCTACCTGAATAGCTGTCTCTGTGCTGCACCCTATACCTCTGAAGAGGAGTAGCAGAGGAGGTTCAGGATTCCCCTGACCTGTCATGTGTTTCAGATGGTTACCTCGATCTCTACGAGGTTTTCAATAAATCCAAAGCCACCTCATTCCCACCTTATAGACCATGCGACTGTGCCATTGACCTCCTACAAGGAACTAGGGGCCACTTGTACTCTCTGTCGTCCCTGAACACATCGCCATTAAAAAGTACCTGAACGGACTCTAGCAGCCGGGCTCATTCAACCATCCTCCTTTCCTGCAGGTTCCACATTTTCGTGGGAAAGAAAGATGGTGATCATCGTCCATGCACTAATTTTTGAGGGCTCAACCAGATCACGATAAAAAAAAAAAAAAAAAACCCTTCCATTTATCCGCTTTAGAACATGTGAAACGCATGCGGCTGGTATTGCAAAGACTCCTACAAAACTGTCTGCATGTCAAGGCAGAGAAATGCCAATTTCACTCCCTGTCCGTGACTTTTCTTGGTTCCATTATCTCCCTAGGTCACATACTTCTCAGGGAGTTTTTCCTTGCCACTGTCGCCCTCGGCTTGCTCATCAGGGACAATCTGATTATTATGATTCTTACACATTCACTGTTCATGTACTGTTCTTTGGTTGTGTAAAGCTGCTTTGTGACAATGTCAATTGTAAAAAGCGCTCTACAAATAAAATTGAATTGAATTGAATTGAACATACGGATAGATCCGAGGAAAGTGGTGTGGTGTCTCCTGATATCCCCTGTTGGCAGTTTGTAGTGGAGGTTGATGCCTTGCACCAAGGTGTGGGCGCAGTATTATCTCAATGGGCCGAGAGCAACAACACTATCCATCCTTGTGCCTTCTTCTTGTGCCATTTGTCCCCAGCTGAATGCAGTTACAGCATTGGGGACCGTAAGTTCCTGGCAGCGAAGTTGTCTCTGGTAAAATGGCGCCATTGGTTGAAGGGGGCTTAGCAACCTTTTCTAGTTTGGACTAATCACAAGAACCTGGAGTACCAACATTAAAAAGTTGGTTATGTGAATTACCATCATATTTTACCCACTGTGCTATTCACTCAAAAGTATCTCAAATTTTAAGTTGTGGTAAATTGACCCTCACTGCAAGTGCATTACTAGTCAATAAAATGTGTCTGTGATTAGTTTCTGTAGGGTTTAGTTGCAACTAAAGAATGATGTATTTACCATTTTTAACAATGTTTTAGCTTTTATCCAGCTTGCACCTGAAAGAATCCACCCCAACACATTTACAATCAAGCCCTATTTCCAGATCTATGCAACCACATGGTACATTGTAATTTTATTTTGTAAAATAAAGCCAAATATTCTATTGATGTGTGAATCTGTGATAGATGGAAATCAACAGTTGCAAGCAGATGTTCATATGTAACTGACCCTCTGTTACTCATATGCTAATCCAGCACATTGCCAGAATTAGACACTGATGAGTGACCTATAATGAAAGGCTAATTTTAGATTTTAAATGGGCCTAAGCAGTGCTTCTGCATTCGTCAAATGTTACGTATGTATTCATTATGTATCATTTGACATCTGGTGCATTATTTTAAAATCATCATTTTCTGCCGTTTATTAGGTCCCTCGGGTTCATACTTTAAGGACAACACCTGTAAAATATCTAATTTCCTCCAGTGCAGCATCACACAGTGCTGAATACAATCATTTCCTTTCCAAATGTCAGCGACATCCACTCAGCGGGTGAGACACGATCCAACAGTAAATAATTCACACTATAGCCCTCCTTGTCATCCCATACACATGCAGCCCCGAAGTCTTCTCCTCCCTGACCCCCCATGCTGCTGCTACTTCCTCTGTACATAATTAACAAGAGAGGTATTGTTTGATGCCCATTAGGCAGAGCAATTGCCAGTTCCAGAGCCACTTTAAATAATAACAATATTAGTATTGGGTGTAATAATTAACAATGACTTTTTTACTCCTGGCACAGCTGGTCGCAGCTCTACGAGCTGAGGAGAGGTTGTACTTCTATGGAATTAATTGAAGTAGAGGGAAAAAGGGGTGGGGGGGGGTTTAAAGGTAGAAGGGGAGCTGCTGCCCCTTTATTCTCCCCCTCCTTAACATCACCTATTTCTGTCTCCATTAGTAGATTAAGTCTTGCAGCAGTCCTCTGAGAGCCAGAAAGAGAGAAGAGGTCAGGGTTCATGACCTTTACTGATTGCCATGCAGACAGGTAAATGAAAAAAGGAAAGATGAAAACGGTTGCATTGTTTCAATTTAGGCTTTCAGTGCTGTGTAATAATCAATGTGAAAGTCAAGAGGTTGGCAGATACTGACAGATGGGGAGACAAAAGGATGAAGAAGAAAAGGGTAAAGAAGAGAGAATCAGAGCTAAAAGCACTAATAAGTGTTCTCATAACAGCACTTACAGTGATTTGAACTCTGTGCTTAAACATAATGACTAAAGTGTATGTGTAAACATTAAATAATTAATGTCCTGGTAATAAATAAAATAAAAAGTTTATACAAAAGCCTCTTTGTTCTAATGAACAGTGATTTGTGGGCTGTTTTTGTTCATTACTTCAACACTTTTATTATTTTACCATTATTTCAAAATTATTTATGCTTAATCAACCTTTATACATGTAAAACTTAATCACATTCCCCTGTCCTGTGACCTTGTGTGTCTTTTACAGTGCAGTGAATTTGTATCAGACCATAAAGTCACAAAGTCAGTAAAAAAGAAATCTTGCCATTATTGCTATCACCCATCAACTTCCAGGAGTCTTACTACTATATGTTAATGCCCCTTTAACCTGTGACCCTCACATTCATGGCATCATTATGAGACATAATGTTGCCCTGTCATCACCATGATCTATGGTTACAGTGGCTCTCTGCCTTAATGAAGCCATAACCCTGCTTTAAACTGCTGAAGCTACAATGAGCTTTGCCATGGTCATTGCTCAGTTAAATGTGAGTACACATCTATCATATTGCATCAGGCATCAATCAATCATAAGTCACTGAGACAGCTGGGCACCTCTTGCCTCCTCCACATACCACCCCGGCCACTGTACACACACACACATACACACACACACACACACACACACACACACATGCACACACATACGCACACAAACCCATTGGCTGTGATTATTATCTCAATTATCATGACTGCAACAACCACTTCCCCTGTGACAGACATGCAAATCAGGAACATTGACAGTCAATAAACAAGGTACGAAAAAGGCCACAGGGTGAAAAACTGGTCAAGTATAATTTTGTCTTTTCTTTTCAGTTTGTCAGCTAAAGAGCTGAACTGAAAAAAAAATTGGATAATATAATATGGTAATATGGTATAATAAACACACACACACACACACACACATACATATATATATATATATATATATATATATATATATATATATATATATAGAGAGAGAGAGAGAGAGAGAGAGAGAGAGAGAGAGAGAGAGAGAGAGAGAGAGAGGACAACTACTACATAAACTACATGATCATTATATCTTTAAATCATGAACCATCATCATCATGAATGGACTTCTTTGTCTGTGCCATAGAACTCCACTGGTTTCCAAAGGCAGCACTGCGCTGCTACGTTTTGTAGCATGTTTGTTTGAAATGCTGATACCTACTATTATTAACTAACTAACTTCAGTCCTGTTCTGTTGTTTCTTCTCAGCAACAGCGATTTGAACTAGTGTAACTTAAGATGGGCTACGGGCTTCAACGAGAACACAGATATTTGATAATGCTTCTTCATGCTTTCCAAACAGCTATTAGGAGGATCAGACTGTTCGCATTTCACACAAACAAACACTAACCCTACCCTTAACAAATAGGGTGTTTGTCTCTTTCTGTCTGTTTCCCTATGCTGGTGACTACTGGAGTCTGTATCACAGTGCAATCTTTCCTAATCCTTGGACTAAACTGTCTCTGAGTCAGAAAAAACAGAGCTCTGAAAAGAGAGAGAGAGATGACATAAGAAAAATGTTTATCATGAACTTCCTCCACTACTGTAAGTGGAACTCCTGCCTTGCATTTCAGCAGTCACTAAAGGAAACTGCAGGCTTATGAGAGATACAAGAAAGAGTTAAAGGACATAAAACACTCTCTTTGTGTTTCTTATTTCATCTTATAACACAGTACCTATTTTTGGCAAGCCCGCGGGTTCATAGGCCCTACAGTATAACGAGCCATGTGACATGGCAAAGCACTCAACAGAGCTCCTAATGCAGCTTGTAACGTCCAAGAGTATTACTTAGGCCTGGTTAGGTGACTGACTTTGGCGCTGGGGGATTAGACTGCACTTTAAATATACAGAGCTAAGAGACACTGGTGACAGAACTTGTGATGGTGGTGCTCCCAGAGGTCTCAGACAAGCCACAAAGGATTAGACCCCAGTACTGACAAAAGAGATAATGGGGTGTCCACAGATGGCAGCCATGGGGTTTGATGTGTGAATCAGTGAACAGTGAGTTGAAACTAGATTAAGATATCGCCTGCCTATGTACACACACAAGCACACATATGCATATACACCCACATACACAAAATGTTCGTTTTTCCCAATGCCCACCACAGGGGGGGTCAAAGGGCATGAGAACAAATGCATTGAGTAGGAGTAAGTCCTTTAATTACAGGCCACTGTTTGTGGAACCCTCTACAGAGCTAAAAACAATAACACTCAACCTGCTGAGTTAACACATATCCTCAAGGTATGATACAAGACACACACTGATACACAAAGCAGAGGCCCACGCTATTGGAATTAAGGCAATAATTACCCTGGTCTGAGTGAAGGATAGAAATGTCTAAAGCATGTATTTGTGCCCCCAACCCCACACCCCCTCTTTCACTAATTGAAAGCAAATTAGCCATTGTTATCTAGCATTTAATTTAAAATTAGTAACTTAATTTAAGTTTACTTACATGAATATGTAATACCTAAATACATTTTGATAGCAGAATGGCTGGGTGAGTTTCTGTGACAGCTTAAGGAATAGTAAAATTGATTCTAACCATATGCCCACATGACAAGTGATAAGTTTCTTTTAAAGGCCATTATCACCTTTAAACAGTCCTACACACCCCTCCCCCTTTCCACCAAAGCATCCACAATGTGATCTGACAAAACTAGCTGAAGGAAAAGAAACCAGGATTTTGTACCTGATGGTGTGAGAGTATGAAGGACATCACTGGGTGAGGTAGGAAAGACGACATCAAACATATTTAAATGAAATATCTTCAATAAAATGAAAGCTAAGCAAGTACAACCTTCCAGGTCTTCACCAATAAAATCCCAAGCAAGCTCTCTGCTCACTTTCTACTCACATCTAATCCATCAGCATCAGAAGAAAATGAGAAAAAGAACAAAATTATCTCATCAAGTGTTAACTGTGCTTTCATCACAGTCCAATCAAAACCAAGGCATTCCTAAAAATACATTTTACAGGCCCTCTAGACCAGTTGATATGGCAAAGCTTAAGTTATGCCATACTTAGAAATTGTGTAAAGATTAAGAGCAGAGAAAAAAAGTAGAAAGTAGATACATTGTAAACTAGAAGCAAAAATGTCAATGAGCAAAAGCAGTTGTTGCCAATTGGCCAGTGTTCAAGAATGCCAATCTCCAAAGCGGGGTGTGGTGACTGTGCCAAAAATGGAAAGAAAAAAAATCTATTTAGCTTCCAAAAGTCACCTTAAACTGAATAACATAGTACTTTTTTCAACTTTTAGACGTGAAATTAAAAAATTTGTAATACTGACAGAACATGACATTTGCAACAAAGAATCAATTGGCATTATTGTTGAAATAATAATAATTTAGCAATAAAATCATATCAAACCGGTAATTTAGTGGGATCACTGGCAAATTTGTGTTGATGAACAGCCAGAAGTCAACATTTATTTAGGTATCAACAGGAAATTCCTTAAAAAGCAATTATAGCCAATAAAAATAAACTATAAAACTAGGTGAAGGAAAAGAAACGAGGATTTCGCACCTGATGGTAAAGGTATTTTATTAATTGATTTTATTCCTCTTCTGCAGCAATACTCACATTTGTGTGATTAGATGTGTGTGACCCAGCTTAGATTTGTCTCATAAGAAACACATGAAATTATATTTTTCTGCTTTTATATGATTGCTTTACTTAATGTAATATTTCTGCAGGCAGTTTAAGAACTGAAATGTAATCATTTCACTACTACTACTACTACTACTACTACTACTATGTACTGTATGAATTAGCTGTTGCTCCACTAAATCTAATATTCTCTACTGCCCAGGTTATTTCAGTAATAGCTGATTTGAAAGGGAAATGCAGTTGACTTGAAAGGAATTTTCCCTGTGGGATTCCCTATGCTGAACTGGGGACAGATACACAAGAAAGAGTGCCCAAGACGTCAGTGACCAAATAAGATGTGAGTTTGAATTTTAATGAGGGCTTGCCACATGTTCAGGTTACTATGCCTCTTTAAGAAGAAAATCTCTTCAGAGAAGAGTAAAGTTAAAGGTCGCATCAGAGTCACACAATGTGTACACACACACTCATGGAAAAAGCATATGGTTGCTCTCAGAGTGGCACATATTCTCAAACATGCAAAATATATTTAAGGACATTTGCAATGAAAATCCATAAGATCAAGTGGAAACATACAGAGCTGATGATTGGACCAGTGCTACCAATATAAATCTGTCTGAGAAATAAAATGCTGAAATTTGATTATATTTTATGATTCAACGAAAGGCAGACATGCCTTTATCATTATGTCAGTTTTCTTTGTTTCTTTTATTTTCTGTATTGTTGATTACATTATTTATGAAATAGCATATAACAGCATGTATTAAGCACAATTAAAGCAAAATGTCTAAAATATTTTTACTCGACCAAGAAAACAATGTATTTGATGCTGGTGATAACACAAATGTCACGGTTTCGGTTACACCCCTATGAATCACCCACACGACTCAATTGAATTGTCTGTTGGGTGTGATAGTCTTGCACATTGTACGGCCACCTTACACCTGAACCACATCCATGCAATTTGTTGTTTTCTATTAATAAATGTAGCGCTCCATTGAAAAAAAAAAGGTTTCTGTGGAAGATTAACCATCTTGTGCACTATGTTCCCCATAAAAATGTTTTTGTTTTTTAAGTTAAGCTGCACATGTATGTGCAGAATAGCTGTTTCACATGCTTGCTGCTGGCTGTAGCTTTTTTTTTTAGCTATTTAACAGACAGGCACCAGGGTGATATAGCTTTTATCTAATATATGTTACCTTAGCACTCTAGTGCAGGAGTCCAGTCCAGCCCTCACATTAAAGTGGTCTATGGTAGTGCCTGAGGTTGACCAGTACAGGTTTCTATTTAAAGATTAAAAGATTAATCAAGCAATTTACTACCTTCATCCCAAAGTGTCCTCCACTACATCTACACTAGCACCTGCATAAGCCTCAAACTACAAATATCAGTGGAGCCACACTGGTTAATGGCAGCTCTCTTCTAATTGTAACAGTTGTTGAGAGAATAAACATTGAAAATGCAAAAACTGATGGTTGAAAGTTATAATCAATTGATCTATCCTTCCATTTCCGCTTACTGCTTGTTCCACGGGGCTGCTCTTCATCTTCTCCCTTTTTTATCCCCCTTTGGTGGTGATGCCTCTGAAATTGGAGATATGCAGGTATATTCAATGACCAGCTCTGGTTCTTCTTCCTGATCCTGAATTTCTTCAGACTCCTCTTAGTTCTCCTTCTATGTTGTCTTCCTTATGGTCTGAATGCTCAGGAGAATCTCTCTTAGGTTGGCTTCTTTCCTGCTGTTCCTCCTCCTGAGAGCTCCATGGTCTCTCCACTTGAGATTTAACTAACTTCTCATTCCATTCTCTCTGAGGCTCATGGGTCTCCTCTTGTTCCATCTTCCTTGAGACCCATAAAGGTTTTTTCTATTCCATCTTCCTCTACCCCTTTGTGGCCAGTAGTTCACACTCTCAACTTTGCAATCTGATTTCACATAAGCCATCGATCTCTACTTATAACACCTGCGATGGATAGCTGCTGCTGAGAGGCAGAGATCCCTGCTATTACTGAACCATCTCCTCAGTATACCTAGCTCCTCTCTTTTTTCCTTTCTCCTGTATCAATGCAAATGCTACCACTGCATGTCATTAACTTTGTGTCTTCGCTCTCACATAGTTGTGTTTCCTCCTCTCTGTCTCCCTCTCTCTGTGTAATTTTCTGCAGGTATAGTTGGCCTTGGAACTGTATATCTCAAGAATCCAGTGGACCTGTCCAATGTTCTTGCTGCTTGTTGTTGTCTTTATTGCCTGCTGTTCTTTTCTCTCTCCTCTTTCCACTCACCCCAACCGGTCAAGGCAGATGGCCACTCACCATGAGCCTGGTTCTGGTGGAGATTTCTTCTTCTAAAGGGATTAGGATTTCCACCACTTCTCTCAGCTTCTCTCCACTGTTGCCTAAAGCTTGCTTAAATTGGATTGTTGGGTTTTCTATGTAATATTCTATATAATTATACTCTGTAAGGTCTTAACCCTTACACTGTAAAGTTCATTGAGATGACTTCTGTTGTGATTTGGTGTTATGCAAATAAAATTGAATTGAATTGAATTGAACTAATAGGACAGTTAGTAAAATGGCCCTTGGAGCAGTATCATCCAGCCGCTTTGGTGGTGCACTAACTCCTCTCTTGTTCACCTGTGCCTGACTTTGGCTTTCACCTCCACTCTTTGTTTATAAGATGTCCCTGACACAAGACTGGTACCCTGACCAGTGGGTTGTATAAAATGTTGATGGCAGTACCTGGAGGCCCATGGCCTTTTTGTTGGCCCATGTTTGCTAGAGAGTCACTCTGAAAAACAGGCTCTGCATAAGTCAGTCACTTTATAAGTAAGTAATTAAATTGGTTGGGCACAAGTTCCCTTTTAATTAAATTAAGTTATATTTGAAAAGGAAAATCTTAAGGAAGAAGGGAGGAAAAATTGACTATTCTCTTTTGGATGTGAAAATCATGTGTGATAACAGTGCAGTAGAGGATTAACAACTCTGTGTTAAAAACAACCATGATTGTTGCTGAGTCTTCATCTCAATGTAACTGCATGGAGAACTCAAACAGAAAGAAATGCCCACAGAGGGTTTAAAGTAGCCTTGGACAACATTGTTTTGCTGTAGGCCTATTTTCATGCCTGTGCACATGCATACAAATGCCCCAGCATTCCTTTCAAGATAGACTTATTACTGAAAGTCCTCCAAAGAGAAGAAATAAAATAAACCTGTCAGTATATGGAGATTAAAAGGGGTGCTAAACAGTAAAAAATCTGATTTATGAAGCTTAGGCCAAGTTACTAAAGGGGGTTTTGGTGCCATGGTAACTCACTGAACAGTAAGGTCGAAGGGTTGGTTGAATAAGGAGCAGCAGAATGCGGATAAAAGAAAAGAGCCCTTTAACCTCTCACTGTTCACATCTTTTCATTAAACCTTGAGCCTTTGCCAGACTAATGCATAAAGGTGGAGATTCAATAGAGAGGTCAAAGTCCTCTTCATAAATTACGAAAGCCTTTCTCATTGATTCATTCAAGAACAAACCTAATTGTGTCCCAAATGAGACAAGGATTGAAAGACGACTTCATGATTTTAACTGTTTTTTTTTTCATTCTCCTGTGCTGTTTCACTCTTTCCATTTCCACCACTTCTCTCAGCTTCTTCCCACTGTCCTTTATTGTCAGTCCACCACTGTTCAGCTAGTCATTCAGCCAAACAGCCTATGTGGCAGTTCTGAGACCCACCATGCTAAGTGCTGCCTCAGTGTGTTGTTGTGTTTTAACTGTGGGAGCTGCCCTGTGCCATGCTGCTGTGTCCGGGGCCAAAGCCCTTTCCTATTGTCTGCTGCCATATGGAAACCAGCACCAAAATTGAGATAAGGCAGTCCTCATGCTGTTCCCTGACCTTTCAGGCACCCAGCTGGTGCTAAATGCAGAAATCATTATTATCCCAATTATCCAGGCCAACTCTGTCTCCTCTATGTGTGTCAAGGTTGGGGGGATTGTGTGTGTGTGTGAGTGTGTGTGTGTGTGTGTGTGTGTGTGTGTGTGTGGGGGGGGGGGGTCCTTTAAGTTGGTGGGGGATGGGGGAGATAGTGTGGAGAGAGGTCCCACACTCACTCTACTTCATATACTATATTTTAGTTTAAATGCTATGTTTTAATTCTAAGTTCATTTCAACACACATCTTGCTGGAAAATACGAATCATGAAAAACATGGTGTAAGGTTAGGATAATGGTAATTCTAATAATTATGGGGATTTTTTCAGAAGTTAATAATAATACATTTAAAGTGGATACATTAACAAAAATATTTAGTGAATACAATATTTGCATTTAAATCAGGCAATTACAATGATTTGAGAAAGTATTACATTTTCCCTTTAATAATTCCATGTCACTATTCAGTCTTAACTGAAAACATTTCAATAGTTTATAAAAAGCTTTTTTAGCAGTCTTAGCTTAAGTGTGACTAATGCTTCACAATTAGTTTACACTTTACTTGTACTATTTTGTTTTATTTTGTTTATAAATACCTTTCTTTAAATGTGTACAAGCAGCCAACTTTCAAAACCCACCTTTTGAGCTTATGATGGCTGAAGAATTTATAGCTAAAAAACTGTGTGTGTGTGTGTGTGTGTGTGGGTGGGTGTGGGTGGGTGTGTGTGTGTTGCCGAAGGGGGGGGGTTCTGGTCTTTGAAGATAACAAATGCTTTTCTGTGTTTCACTGAGCCTCTTACCCAAAAACTGATCACTGATATAATGATAAAGAAAGGTGAGCATCTGTGCCACAAACCCTGTCAGACACGATGAACGATGGATAGAAAGACAAGTGAGTGTACTTGGACAACAAACTGGACTGGACCAAAAACTCATCAGCATTGTACAGAAAGGCTCAGAGCCGGATGTACTTCCTGAGGAGACTCAGGTCCTTCAACGTCTGCAGCACCATGCTGCGGATGTTTTATGAGTCTGTAGTGGCCAGTGTCATCTTTTATGCTGTGGTCTGCTGGGGCAGCAACATGAAGGTGGCAGACACTAACAGACTAAACAAACTGATTAGGAGGGCTGGCTCTGTTCTGGGGGTGGAGCTGGACCCTCTACATGTTGTTGCTGAAAGGAGGATGCTGTCCAAACTCCTCTCAATCTTGGACAATCCCTCCCACCCACTGCACAGTGTGTTGGTTGGACAGAGGAGCACGTTCAGCCAAAGATTTATTAACATTAAATGTTCCACAGAGCGCCACAGGAGATCTTTTCTACCTGTGGCAATCAATCTGTACAATTCCTCCCCCCTCTGTAAGGTGTGGGGGAAGTGATACTGTCATAACCTTGCTGTGCATATATTTACCCAATTTCATTTATCTATTTACATATTCTGTATATATATTGAGTTTTTCGGTATTGATGTTATTGTGTATTTATGTTTGTGTATTTATGTTGGTGTTGGATCTTTCCTGGTTGTGGTTCCTTTTCTTTCTGTCTGTTTTGAGAACAATGGTAATGAGGCAAAACAATTTCCCTCTGGGATCAATAAAGTTTTTTGAATCTTGAATCTTGAATCTTGAAGATGACAATTGCAGAGCTTCAAAGCCTCAACAGGAAGAGGGGGGCTTGGAAGTTTTAACCCTCTAACAATGAATGTGTTCACTTGATATAAAAAATGTCTGTGAGAAATAGGCCTTGTACAGAGCTCCCTGCACATCTTTCTTTCTCGCTCTATGACTGCTGAAAATGTCGCTGATTAGTCCCAGAAGACGGTTATCCTTAAAGTATATCACAGGAGCTTTAGATGTTTTTAGAAATCTGTATTTTATTGTTTGTTTAGCTTCAGTGCTTAAAACTTAAATGACTAAAGGATCTCTGTAACATTTTTGCTAGATACAGTGGCAAGAAAAAATTACCCTTTTGGAATTTAATGGTTTTCTGCATTAATTTGTCATAACATCTGATCTGATCCTTATCTAAGAGTTTTAACAAATATAATGTGCCTAAAGTAATAACACAGAAACAATTCTGATTTGTCAAGTCTGTATTGAGAACAATAAAAACCTCACAGTGCAAAGGGCACAGTGGAAAAAGTATGTGAACCATTTGACTAATTACCTCAAAAAAGCTAATTGGAGTCAGGTGTTATCATAAGTTAAGAAAATTAGTTTGGAGGTGTGGATTATGTTGTCTTCCTTATGGTCTAGATGGTCAGGAGAATCTCTCTTAGATTGGCTTCTTTTCCTGCTCTTGTTCCTCCCGAGAGCTCCATGGTCTCTCCACTCGAGATTTAACTAACTTCCTGTTGTTCCATTTTCATCTCAGATGCCCGAAAGGCCTTCTCTCAGTCCATTCTCTCTGAGGCTCATGGGTCTCCTCTTGTTCCATCTTCCTTGAGACCCATAAAGGTTTTTTCTATTCCATCTTCCTCTACCCCTTTGCGGCCCGTAGGACATATACTGCATATTCCTCCTTTCACAGGGTTTTTCCTCATACCTCTCTCTATATTTAATTTTACCATTGACATCCATTTTTGCAGTCTTGGAGAAGCAAATAAGAAAAACAGTCTAAGTACTCTATAGAATACAAAATGTGTACATTTGAAATTAATATACACATAATTCATTTAAACAAAGATTCTGTCACTTGCCTAGGATCCACAAAATTGTACTAAAGTGTACAAATCCTTTTACAACAGTCATGCACATGTGCTCTCTCAGGCATACATCAGCCATTGATCTCCACTTATGATGTCTGTGATGGACAGCTGCTGCTGAGAGGCAGAGATCCCCGGTATTACCGAACCATCTCATCAGTATACATACAGATACACTAAGCTACTCTCCTCTCTCCTTTATCCATTCAAATGCCACCGCTGCATGTCATTAACTTTGTGTCTTCTCTCTCACATAGTTGTGTTTCCTCCTCTCTGTCTCCCTCTCTCTGTGTACTTTTCTGCAGGTATAGTTGGCCTTGGAACTGTATATCTCAAGAATCCAGTTGACCTGTCCAATGTTCTTACTACTTGTTGTTGTCTTATTGCCTGCTGATCTTTTCTCTCTCCTCTTTCTACTTACCCCAACCGGTCGAGGCAGATGGCCGCTCACCGTGAGCCAGGTTCTGGTGGAGGTTTCTTCCTCTAAAAGGATTAGGATTTCCACCACTTCTCTCAGCTTCTCTCCACTGTTGTCTAAAGCTTGCTCAAATGGTATTATTGGGTTTTCTATGTAATATTCTATATAATTTTACTCTGTAAGGTCTTAAACCTTACAATGTAAAGTTCATTGAGATGACTTCTGTTGTGATTTGGTGTTATGCAAATAAAATTGAATTGAATTGAATTGAACTAATAGGACAGTTAGTAAAATGGCTCTTGGAGCAGTATCATCCAGCTGCTTTGGTTGTGCACTAGCTGCTCTCTTGTTCACCTGTGCCTGACTTTGAATTTCACGTCCACTCTTTGTTTATAAGATTTCCCTGACACATGACTGGTACCCTGAACAGTGAGTTGCATAAAAGGTTGATGGCAGTGCCATGAGGGTTTTTTGTTGGCCCATGTTTGCTAGAGAGTCACTCTGATTGAGAAAAATTGAAGTGGGCAGCCAGTCAAAATGACCCCAAGAGCACAACAAACACTCATTAATGAGGTAAAGAAGAAACCCAGAATGACAGCCAAAGATTTGAAGGCATCATTGGAACATATGTGTCTACAGTACATAAAACATTAAACAAGCAGGGCATCTATGGCAGGACACCACAAAGGAAGTTGCTGCTTACAAAAAGAACATTGCTGCATGCCTGAAGTTTGCCAAAGAGCACATTGAGACTCCACAGTAGTATTGGCAAAATTTTTTGATGATGAAACTATATTGAACTATTTAGAAAGAACACACAGCACTACATTTCGTATAAAAAGGCCACTGTATATCATAATGAAAACATCTTCCCAATCGTAAAGTATGGTAGAGGTAACATTATGTTTTGGGCCCCCTTTACTGCATTAGGGCAGACATCAGGTCTTCATTCCAATGGAATGAATCAAAAGACTAAGAACTAGATAAGTGATAATTAAATTGGCTTGTGCTACTTAGTAGTGGTCATTAGTTCTACTTTCTTTAGTTAAAAGCTTCAGAACACGAAGTGGTGGATGGGATTGTCCTGTGTCAACAGGTGTGGGGTTGAAGCAGAGGTTCCATCCAGCCAGTAAAACTGACAGAGTCTACTTTTAATTAGGATCACCTCTGTTAGGAGTTGCTCTGTAATGAAGATGTGATTAATGTCACCTTGAAAGAAAATATGAGAAAAAATAAGATGCATACTTTGTGTGTGTGTGTGTGTGTGTGTGTGTGTGTGTGTGTGTGTGTGTGTGTGTGTGTGTGTGTGTGTGTGTGTTTGTGTGTGTGTCTGTGTGTCTGTGTTTGTGTTCGTGTTTGTGTGAGAGAGAGAGAGTGAGACAAAAAGAGGAAATGGCTTGATGTCGCAGCAGGGGGACAGAGCTATCAAAGGGAATCCCAAAACAACTCATCTCCATCTGCTGACAAGATACTGCCCTCACATTCACTAACAATCACCAATGTAAATGTGTGTGTGCATGAGCATGCTCATTCTAAAATCCATTGCACATAATTACTTCTTGGCGTCTGACCTCCATCTGTTTATTGCTGCAATGCCATATTTATTTTTGTTTCATCTACTAAGAATTAAACACTGTAATCCTGCTGGAATAAGTAGCATCACATATCATCAGAGGAAATATGTAAGTTTGATTTTGTATCTGTGTGAGACAGGGTTTGTGGGTGTGTGTTTGACATAGTAAGAACATCAAGAACCTGACTTTGATCCCTGCCAGTTGGCTGCAATTCGCAACAGTAATCACAGTTTCTTCATTCTTTGTATGTTTAAAAGAGATTTCAGCAGCCTCTCAGCAGACAATTCCCCAGTCTGTATGAAGCACATGGAAACTCTGCTCTCTTTGGCCAATGTGTGGTTGCCTGTATGCAGGTATGACTTTATGAGAAGTGCCTAGCCATCCGTGTCTCCTAAAAATTATGCACCATGTAACTAAACTGAAAACGTGATTAGGTTTTTAAGGAACATAATCACTAGATGGATTATGTTCAATGTCTAGGAACATTCTACCGATATGTTTAGTATCAACATATAACTTTGAGATAATTGTGAGTATATCCTTATTCGTCATACTCAGGAAAAACAAAAGTCACGACAAAATTCAACACAAATTTCTGTAAAGTAAGAAAGTTGAGACTGGATTTGTGAAATAGAATTAGACTAGAAATAGTCTTTCAGGCATTAAAATGTCTGAGTGTTTGAAATTTTCTTCCCCTTGCCTATTTGAAAAACATCTGCAACAGTCTGTAGATCTCTAGATGCCACTGTTGTTGTATCTTGTGTTGTGTTTTCATTCAGACTGTCTGTGCCTGACCTGGGGCCTAATAAACAATTATAGTATATGGTTACACACTATTATTATGATATTATTATTGTCAAATATTCCATATTCTCTATTAATAGGATGTCCCAATAACTCCTTAAAAAGCCTCCAGTTAATCCAAAATGCTGCAGCCAGAGTTCTGACTGGAATTAGTGGGAGATTATATTCTTTCCTACATTAGCTTCTCTCATGTAAAATCTTATTTAAATTTAAAATTCTTTCTCCTCACATATAAAAGCCCTTAATAATCAAGCTCTATCATATCTTAAAGACCTCATGGTTACATATTTTCCCAGCAGAACACTTTGTACTCAGAATGTAGGTCTACTTGTCATTCCTAGAGTTTTCAGGTGTAAAATGGGAGGCAGAACCTTCAAGTACCTCTCCTGTGGAACCAGCTTACAGTTCAGGTTTGCTAGGCAAAATTGAACTGAATCTACAAAGGCATATTATATTATCCCCTTGTTTGGCTATCCAGACAGAACGTTTTTTAACACACAATTACATGATTGACAGTAATTTCTTTCAATTAAACATTTTACGGTATTTGTCAGTGACATTGAATGTGTGATTTAAAGCTACAGCTACAAGATGCAATTTAAACTAGTTCTAGCATGTGGCTCAAAATTAATCACAGACACTGCCTCTACTCTCCCTGGTCCACCATGCTCTTCTTTTGAATCTCTCTTAAAAGAGAAATTAAATACCTTCCTGAAGCTGTACAATGATCTACACTGCCTACATCAACAAATTTGGCAAAGGTTTAACATTTAATGGCAAAATGGTAAATGGTCTGCACTTATATAGCGCTTTTCTACCTAGTTGGTACTCAAAGCGCTTTACACTGCTTCTCATTCACCCATTCACACACACAAGCACACACACATTCACACACCGATGGCAGAGCTGCTATGCAGGTGACCTTACTCACCGGCAAAACACAACTACAAAGATCTGTCATTCCTTACTAGTGAACAAAAATGGATCCAGTGTTGTATTTACTTTCAGGAATGCCACTCTGGCAGAAACAAGAAATACCTAGGTGACACTGAAGTTAGACAAAGAGTGCCATTACTTTCATTCAGCAACCACAATTGAGGGTCTTTAGCTGATTGCTTCAATAGATCACACAGTGTGGTGCTGAGTTGGTCAGAGAGCAGCCCACCATTGACTAATGCACATGGGAGGAACTCCACAGCATTGGTGGAAATAAATCATGTGTTCAAATTATATTCTTATGTGGGGACTTGAGTGCATATTGATTCGTAATTATTTGTACTAACAATGGTGAGGGAGTGACAATGCCATCCATTACTGTGTGAAAATAGGCGGGGGGATCAATGCAAGTGGAATAAGGATTGTGGTGAAAAGCACTGTGGCGATTCCTATGTAAAAGGCAATCATTAGCTCGAGCAGAAAAGAGAGCGCTCTCCTCCATGACCATGACTTGCCTTTACAAAGATGACGGTAAATTACATTCCATTCACAGAGGAAAAAATTAACCTCCCTGCTCTTGTGGTGGCTCAGGCAGCTATGTAATAACTGTGTCTCTAGACCGAGGGCAATCATCCTTTGCTCTCTGCCCTTTTTGCTTTTGCCAAGTTTTTTCTGCACCACTGATACTGTTTATTGTAACTTGTATGATTTCAAGTCAGGGGAAAATTACTTAACAATGTGAGACCTTAATATTAACAGACATCGATGAAGGTCGACTTAAACACATAAAAACGACGTGATATCAAGCCAGCCTGAAATGAGGGTTGTCAGGGTAGGAAAAAGGAAACCTTACGTGGCTGTCACACAGAGCTGTGACAGCCACGTAAGACAGCCAGATATGAAGGAAGTTCAGTGGCCTGCACTACGTATGTGAAAGCATAAGTAATACAATTTCTGTTTTGAATAAAAATTACAGATGGCTGTAATTGTACTGTGTGTAACTGTTTATGACAAATATACTATACTGGATAAATGAAAGTTAAAAGAGGTTATGTGGATCAAACAATTAGCTGAACAATGACCAACACATAAAAAGATGGCGGGCTAACACAAAAGTATACTGTACATGCATAACAATGCTTCAAATGATAACTGTTGTCATTTTCCAAATTACTGGTGTTTTCAACAATCCTTACACATACACAAAAAAATAACAATGAATTAGATGGTATCTGTAAGTCTTCTAAGTTTCCTCTTATGAAAGAATTAAAAAGACAGGGACATCTGAAGTAAAAAAGCAGGAAACAATAAAGAAAAGCCATCATATCCTCAGTTAAAAGATAGGATAACAAATATGAGCTATATAAACACATTAACCCGAGCCTACAGGCCCAGGGAATATAAACCTCCTTAGCAACCTGCCATGTACACATTCACGCACAAACACACACATGCACCCAGCAAAGAAAGGCAATCTCATCTTCCCATTATGATTTGATAACTCAAATTGTAGCAATGACTCAAGTGTCCTGTGGGTTTTGTGGATGAGCCCAGAGCCTGTTATTTCACCACTAGGCACCAGGGGATGGGAAAGGATGCTATTGTAGCCAACAAAATGACCATTAAATCACAGGGTATGAAGCCACTCTGGACTGTGAAAAGCATCCATCTACTGCTTGATGTGTCAGGTGTGTGTGTGGATATAGTGGTTTCTACCAATGTACATTGTTACCTGTAGGTCTCAGCAAACAAGTGCAAATTGTCTGGATACAAATTGTAAGGCTACGCTCTTGCACTGCTGAAGTGCACATTGTCAGTGTAAATCGTATTGCAGTGCAGAGCCACTGAACGGCAAATTGTGTGTGCAAAGTCTGTGGATGTGTATAAAACATAAAACAGCTTTTTCTGGTTCATCTCTTCCCAAATAGTAAAGGTCATGTACACAGAGTCCACCTGCTTGTTATTATTATATGAAATATAATATTAATACATTATATAATAATATGGTTCCAGAAGGTCAGAGGGTACATGGTGATGGGCATATGTATAAAATGTAACCGTGGCAAAACAAAACATCATTTTTGTATCTGGTATTGGCCATTGAGATGCATTTTCAAATGTAACTGCAGATGCCTGCACATTTGTCAGTGTGACTGACAACATGACTTTGTCCTTGTGTTCTTTAGTACAAGCTGCTGCATTCTCCACCTCCATTTTGTTTCTATGGGAACACAGGGCTAGTCAACAGATGAAGATATTTTTGTCTGCTGAGTAAAGTGCTTGGATTCTGGCTAATCATCACTCGCACAGGTGGTAGATTGAAGCCATCACCTGCTATTTCTTGTTGTGTGTTAATTTGGGTCTTTACTTTTCTTTCCTTTCTCTTATGTACCTTTCTCTACTTTACTTACCTTTCCTAGGGGTACAAGGCCAGTTTGTTTTGTAAACAAATTCTGTTGAACCACAAGTCAAAAGCAATGTCTGATTTTCATGAGTTAACTTTTAGTACATTTGGTTGTATTATTATTTTTGTCAGTTTCACATTATTTCAGTAACCATTGTGGGTTTTTCTGTCTTTAAGGGGAGGGTGCCAACAGGTGGTTATGGTTATGGTATAGTTGAGTCAACATCCAATGGAGAGAAAGGAGTTTTGAAACAAGCCCCACAGCATTTTACTATATTTCGCATTCTTTCCAATATTTGCAAACAAAAAAAAATCTCTTCATCTTAGTCTCTTAAATTCCTGAGTGTTTGTTCGAGACTAGAAAGACGGGTTGTCCAGCTTTACATGACATTTGTGTAAACAAGGAGACTTCTGGCTTTTCTCCAAGATGATATGTGATGCTATAATCTCTCCTGACAAGCAGGGCTTCAAATTGGCATTTTGTCTAAACAGGCCAGGGAAACAGCTCATTGGTGAAAATAACACATGTTAAAACTCAGCATAACAAAGGCAGCTGAGCTTTGGGGGGGTGTAAAGGTTGTCAAAGTCAAAGGTCTTCTTCTGTGAGAGCTGACACGGAAAGGACAAAAAAAAAAAAAAAAAAGAAAATTGCATTAATTAAGTCATTATAGGGGTTTGGTTTTTGACTTTTGACTTTTGAACAGGGGGAGAGTGAAAAAGCATGCAGACAAGGAGGATTCTGCTAGTTAAACTGGTTTTAATAATTTACTTCAACCAAATGAGGACTGAAATGAATTTGTGTTCCAGTCCACATACAAGATATGTATTGTTGTCAGGGTGTACTCCTCTATAAAAAAGATACAGGATAGTACCTCTCAACTATACAAGAACATGTACAGTAAATCAAATGTTGATTTGTTTTTTTGTTTTTTTCATTGCCACACATTTACATGAGAATTCATTTCCATAAATACAAGCCCTCTAGTTGGAATACATTTTTATCACAGAGATGATAGGAAAATAATCATATTTGACTCACTCTTATAGTAGATGGAAGATCATATCTCCCAGTGCCAATCATTTTCTTCACATTTATTATAATATAATATATAATCAATGCATCAGTGTCGGAGAATACAAAACAATTGCATTTGCTGTTAAGTGTTTAAGTGTTTCTGTTACCAGGGTAGAAGCACAGTCAAATATATCATTATCAAAAACAAATTTAAATTGTATATAACATTATTATATACTGCATTAGTGGCCAAATATCTCTGCTGTTATCAATATAAGATGACGTACATAATGCATGCAAATATTTACATTTACATTTATATGCTTATGAATATTCTTACACATTTAGATATTTGGTAGACACTTTTATCCAAAGTGACTTTGGATATCTAAAATATGTAAACCGAGAAAGAAGAACTTTAAAGTAAAGTGCTCTAGGTAGAGCTGTTTCAGTTTCAGAATATAAAGTGTATGCGTAATACTTAAACTGACCTAATGAATGAATGTTTGGAATATTCTACCAAGCCTTCTCCTATGATAGGTGATGATGAGGGGCGTGACTAATGCCCCCGTGACCACAACTTTGTGTGAATGTTATTCAGTCTGACTGTGCAAATGGTAAGAGTGTGCATGTGTGTGTCTCTGGACACCTGTGCCTGCTGCATCCTAATTCCCCAGAGACTTGCCATAGCTGCATAAACCTGTCAGCTTTCATGATCAGTAGAACGATGCATAGAGACACATGGTGACAAGGCCCACCTAGACTTATTAGACCTCCTAAGGACCAGATCTATACAGCACTGCAGGCCTGTGTCACTGCTGGTTATCCTGACACACAGTTGTACACACACACACACACACACACACACACACACACACATCCTGAGCACAAAAAAATGCTCAGGATGGGAAAAACATGGAAAACTACCTAAATCGATCTTGATCCACAGTGAGCTCACCAAACAGTCAATATCAGACAGACAATTCATGTCACAGAGTGTGACATACGCTGTTGGATTTTGGGAAGTTGGCTACACTTGACATTGTCAAAACTGGTAAAAGTTGATGGTAAAACACTAAAGCAACTGAGCAGAAAATGGCAGCAGTTATGAAATACTCTGAAGGAAACTAGGATGATAATAATAATAATAATAATGTATACATTATTTATCCCCTTGGGGAAAGTAGTTTTGGACAGCTGCCAGACTGAGTCGGCGCCACTACCGGGTTTCGGTGTCTTGTCCAAGGACACCTCAGCAAGTAGCCAGGAGGAACCAGGAATCAAACCACTCACCCTGGGGTCTGTAGGCGACTGTTCTACCCCCTGAGCTACTGCCACCCTTGCACAACAACTGAAAAAAATATGTCTCCTTTTGTGTATCAGTCTCTGTCAGTGTTTGTGTGTGCATCTTTGTGCCAAAGCTGAGGCAGGATGGGCCATAGAGCTGCCAGCCATGCTAAGTACCCACCCCCCACACCCACCCCCTATCACTACACGGCCTCTGTGTCTGCTCTGATTAGATGGGGCTTCTTACTTCGGTGTGCCAGGAGTTCTGCCAGATATAAAGACAGACTAACAGATGTTGCCCTTATCTCAGAACCTACCTCGACCAACCCCATCGACTCCTTAACACTACCAGACACACACAATCACAATAATGACCACGTGTGATTTGGAACTGTTTGTTAATCTCATTCTGGAAGAAAACCAAGCTTAGCACTAAAACTTATTAAACTACTTATTACTTTCAATTATGAACACTATTTCATAAATGGGATGACAGAGCACACCTGCTTATAACTTATTACAAGCTGCACAAACTGCACATCCTCTGAAACTAGTAGCTTCCTTCTATAGAAAAATAAAAAAATACAGTTACTCCACCCCTCTGTCTTCCTCCAACCACAAACAGTTACAGCTGAAGTGGAATGCTAAGGTGGCTTTAAAGAGGTGTCTGCTTCATGTCAACCCGACACAACACACTTATTGTTCTCACCATGCATGGCTGATTATATTATCTCTTTTTTTCACACGGCACAGAAATAAAGTCTGAGAGATAGGGGGTGAGGTGTGGGTGGAGGGAAGGAAAGGGAGACAGAGAAAATGGAGAAAAGAGTGGAGGAGGCTCTAAATCAGGAGACAGACAGATCACGGCATAAAGACGAAAAGCAGAGCTCCTGGGCCCCCAGGGTTTGGGGTCTATGTGTAGGTATAATGAGTGGAGCCAAACATATCCAGCCTTATTCATTTCAGCTATCAAAGCCACCTTCTCTGTGCACCAAGCTGTATGCTTCTTCTTCTGTCTGCTAAAGTCTTCACTTGTCACCTAAGACCAAAACAAGTGCTAAGGAGACCTAGGCTAGTGCAATCACAAATAAAAAAAAAATCCAAGAGAACAGCAAACCTAACTGGATTTATCAGCCTATGAATATTCTAAAATACCTGGTGTGGAACAGAGACACTGTAATGTGAGTGGTGATCATGACAAAAAAATAAATAAATAAAAAATAAAAAAATAAAAAAATACCACAGTCACAAATGGAAAAATGCAACTGGATTAAAAGAAATACTACCATCCAGAAATGCCAAAATGCCAATTATTCTCTGTAATAAATTAAAGACATTCAAAACGTCAAACTGTCTTCTACTGTAATATTAACATCAAAACCCTATATAAATGTTTCTATCAGCTTTTGAAGAACGGTAGCGTTTTGTGTAGCAATAACCTAAACAACAATTGGCATGATTGTGATTCCACACATAATCTACTGATGAATAATCTATCCCATTAACAGACAATGCAAGGACATAAATTCTTATCATATGGAAAAAAATAGGGATCTTATCGTGCCATCTAAGGACACTGTCAGGAAGTCTTATATTTCTGTTAGCCGGGCTTAAATTGATTTGTGCCATTGTAAAATATCTAAGTGGTGAGTGAACTATATAAAAAGAAAGAAAACATTCACATAGGGTGAGGTTGAAAAGTGAAAAAGCTGTTGAGAGGTACCCAAAGTGCATCATGTCCCATATCACCTCCCTCCATCTCAGAAACATTACAGAGTATGATAAACAGTTCTCTTCTTGCAGTAAAAACATCCCACTGACTTTTTCCATTTCAAATGCCCATGCTCCTTTTTTCAGGACAAACAGACAGAGCTGCAGACTCATGGAATGCTATGAGACCCATAAGAATATCAGAATTACCTTTTACATTTACTTTAAGTCATTTGGCAGACACTTTTATCCAAAGCGACTTACAAGATACAAGGCAATAGCAGGGTGAGTGTAAGGCGGTCTTGCCTAGGGACCCCTACTGGAGGTAGGCCACAGCTGGGTTTCAAACCAATTTTGTAACCGTGGCAAACATTATCCAGGCACAACTAAAGAGTAAAAACTTTTACCTCACAAAAGTTTTTGAAAGTCATGAGATATTTTTAGGTAACGCAATGATAAAAAAGAAGCAATGAAAGCATTACATAAATATCTGGGTTGAAGCAAAAAGTGATTTACATGCTACCTGACACTGCTGATGACAAACTATATGAATAGCAAAATGAAACAAAGAAGCCTCATTCTCTTTGTCCTCTGCCTAGACTTTCATGTTAAGGTATATGCTGAGTTCTGCAGACATGTAAAGCTTTCCACACAGCAGCAGCATGAAACAGAGAATTCACAATGGGGGCTGGCAGATACGTGTGTGTGTGTGTGTGTGTGTGTGTGTGTGTGGGGGGGGAGGGGGGGGGGGGGGGGAATGAGGTAACTGGAGAAACTTACTGCCATACTGCAGTTTTATCAGGGTTTTATAATGAATCAAATGTGATAGGCCCCTGTGAACACACCAGTCAGTTTTTACAAAGGGATCTGAGGTGATAGAGGAGGTCATTTATTCCCTTTCCTTGGGCTGTCATGTCAGTTAAATGTGAGCCAGAACCCACAGCTGCCCTTTTTCATTTATTTTCTTTTTCTGTTTTACAAAATAACTATGAGATGAATTATTTTATAAATCTGACGTTTGCATTTGCTGATTTGATTAAAATCTCATATGTTAATGTGCTACAATTTTTTTACATACGTAATTATAAACTATAATCACATTGCAGCCATAGTGCCTACCTGTTTTTTCTAGTCATTAAAATTAACATTAAAATAAATAATTAGAGGATGTTTTAATAAAACTATATCAGTTGGATGATTCCATCCTTGTCAATCAAGCTTGAGCCAAGGGGTGATTTCTGTAGCTCTCAGACACAGATCAGTCAGCGAGTGTTTACGCTTGAATGGGTCACTCTTTGAGCTATGACATTGAGCCAGGGCCCCTGAAAGTGGGCAGCACAGTTTGGCTAGTGACAGAAAATGTCAGCAAGCCACTAATCCCTGTTTAGGCCTGCAAAAACAAAGAAAAAGACCTTTCCCTCATCCCTCTCAATCACTCGTTATTCCTCTTACTGCCAGTCCCTCTGCCCTCCATGCAGCCAGCCTCACCTACACAGCCAATCAGCCCTGCCTCTCCACTGCTTAACAGCCTTCACACACATTTGCACACAAGCACAGACCACACACACACTAAGGCTCATATGAAGAAGCTTGGCCATTGCCATTGTCTCACAGGTTATCCCCTCTTTCAGCACCTGGTAGGGGAGCAAGGATTAGTGTGCCTCCTTACTGCTTTAAGAATGTTCTCTCTCTGCCACCACATCTGCTGTTTTGTTCTTGTCTCCTCATGGTCAAGAACCATATGTTAAACTGAATGAGGCTTATCTGTGAGGGGCAGGGTCTACATGCAGAGCTGTTTATCTCAACACTGGCATAAGTTGAGATGAAGGGAAAAGCGGAACAGGCCCTAGTATTAAGCAACTTGGAATTCCCTCACATGAGGCCAAATGGTGCACATGCACACTAGGCCTTTGCTTGTGATAGTTGCAACAGTGGCGCACCACTATAAGATTACACTGTTACTGCAGGTTCAGTAATGTAGTGACCAAAATTTCATCATGCCAACATGATTTTGAGACTTGTTTTAGATTTAGTTGTTGTCTTCTTGTGTAATTTAGTTTTTGTCACATTTTATAAAAACTAAAGATATTTTAGTCTTTATTTTTAGACAGTAGAGACAGACAACCATTCACAGTCATACCTACGAGCAATTTAGAGTCACTAGTTAAAGTAACATGCATGTCTTTGGACAGTGGAGCAAGCCGGAGTACCCAGAGAAAACCCATGCAAACACAGCAAGAACATGCAAACTCTATATAAAAGTGCACCTGGTCGACCTGTGGATTTCAACTCAGGCCCTTCTTGCTTTAAGGCAACAATGCTAACCATTAGTCTGTGAGGTTTAAGTCTTATTTTTGTCCTGTATTTTCAATATTTGCAGCTATATATTTATGTAACATTATGTACTAATATGTCTCTAGTCAATTTCAGGTGATGGCTATTGCCATCTTAGCTGTGTTCAGTTACCATGGGTACATGTGTTCGTATTTCTCATGAGAATAGTGTGTTTTTGTCTGTGTTCAGGCTCTGTGCTCTCTTAAGTTTAGTTTAAAATAACATTATCTTATGACATCCATGCAGTTATATTCATCCATGTTGTATTTATACAACTGTATATCTATACAGTACTGTGCAAAAGTCTCAGGCACCATTTGCTTTGTTCTTTTATGAACGGTTTCTCTTTTTGGCATCCAACTTGGCATCCACATGAAGCTGGCAGATGCTGAACCAGGTCTTTGCTGGACATCTAATCCCTCAAAGAAGAAGCTCTGGAAAACTTTCCATCAGATCTTCCACTTCTGTTTTTATCCTTGACCTTTCCAGATTCCTCTACAGAGGTTAAATTTTTTAATTGTCACTTTAGCCATAATGTTAAAACAAACACGTTTATTTTGATATATAAATTATATATACCAAGTACCAAGGGCTGAAAGAAGAGCTGGAAAAGATGTGGAAGGTGAAGGCACAAGTGGTACCTGTGGTAATAGGAACACTGGGGGCTGTAACACCCAAGCTGGGAAAGTGGCTCCAGCAGATTCCAGGAACAACATCTGAGATCTCTGTCCAGAAGAGTGCAGTCCTAGGAACAGTTAAAATACTGCGCAGGACCCTCAAGCTCCCACACCTCTGGTAGAGGACCCGAGCTTGTAGGAACCGCTCCAAGGAAGGGGCATTTATATATATGTATATCATTATATACATATTTACATATATACACATATATACAACCATAAAAAGCTCATAGTGCTAGTGGAAAAAGTATACAAGCACACTTGTCAAGAAAAATAGTTTTTAGGTGTGGACTGGAGCTACTTTGACTGACAAAAACCACTCAATTATTTTGAGTAGAAGAATGTGCTTAGGTGAGCTTTGCCTGGCCAAAAGGAGCTTTCAGAGGAACTAAGATCAAATGGTAAATGGTCTGCACTTATATAGCGCTTTTCTACCTAATTGGCACTCAAAGAGCTTTTACACTGCATCTCATTCGCCCATTCGCACACACACACTCACACACCAATGGCAGAGCTGCTATACAGCTGATCTGACTCACCGGGGGCAACTTGGGGTTCAGTATCTTGCCCAAGGACACTTTGGCATGTGACAGAAGGAAATAGGAATCGACCCACCGATCCTATAATTGGCAGACAACTGCTCTACCTATTGAACCACAGTCACAAAACCCCATGTTTTGTGAACTGATGAAACTAAGATTGATCAAGAATTTAAGATTTATATAAAGCTATAAGGGGTCAAAGACTTTAGAAATACACCTGTCTACAAATGGAGATGCTTTGGGACTGTGTCTACACTACCAAAGAGCACATTGACACTGTCTGGAGCTCCTTAAGGAACCCTTATAACTGGGATTACGGCTGGGATGGAGCTGGTGATTGTGACTGTAGCCGTATCTGTGCTCCAGTTGTTCTGATTTTGATTGTCCATATTAGCTCATCAGAGTTAAAAACTATATGAATCACTCAGTAGAGCTATAGGCAGAAAAGGGTGTACAGTAACCTGTACTGTACACAATCTTTTATCCAGAGATAGCTGGGATCAGCTCCAGCATCCCGGTGACCAACAGTTCACTGTAACTTCAGGTGCTCTGCAACTCTTATGGTGTTTAACCATTATCAGCTGTTCAATCAGTCCCTCTAGCGCTGCTTATAGGCTCCATTTACTTACTGTGTTCATCTGACTACATTGCTGTAATATGTCCAAATCAGGTTTAGTATATTGTCAATAACAGGGGAAGCCACAGCTGTCACTTGGTGAAAACTGGGTACAGCCTGGACGCGTTGCTGCATATCTGAGACTTGGTCTGGTCCCTAATTAGACTGGACTTTAACTATGTTTGTGGATCAGACTAATGAATCCGTATGATCTAAACAGTAAGTCCAGTCAGGTTATGTTTAAGTTAATACACTGTCACGGCAGTTACACAAAAAAGAATATATTAGGGGAAAACACAGACATGATACATAGGTGCTCGGCTACTCTGAATATAGATGTTTAACCATCATGAACTAGAAGGTACAGTCAGAAGCATAACAATTGAAGCACAGACACGTCTACAGTCACAATTACCAGCTCAATCCAAGCTGTAATCCCAGCTATGGTTTATCTTAAGCAACCTCAGCATTGCTGGTTATATCCTCTGTTAAATGTGAACCCACTCTCTGTGGCCACAGCCAGCCATTATTGCCAAAATGTTTTGTGGACTGATGAAACTAAGATTGAACTATTTGGAAATGACACACAGCACTACATCTGGCATTAAAAGGTCACTGCATATCATCATGAAAACGTCATCCCAATCGTAAAGCATGGTAGAGGGAACATCATTACTTGGGCCTGTTTGGCTGCATCAGTGCCTAGTCAGCTTGCAGTGATTGGGGGAAAGATGAATTCCTTAGTGTATCATAAAATTCTTCAGGGTAATGTGAGAATGTTTGTATGTCAGCTGAATCGTTGCAGAAGCTGTGTGATGCTACAGGACAATAACCCAAAACACCCAAATCAACTCCACAACACAATGGATTCAGAAAATAAAAACACCTTTTGGAGTGGCCAAGTTGGAGCCCATACCTCAACCCAATAGAAATGTTATGGAACAACTTTAAGAGAGCCACCCACCTGAGATGTCCAATGAATATGACAGAGTTAAAGCAGTTCTGCCTGGAAGAATGGGCTAAAATTCCTCATGAATGATGTTGGGTCAGTTGTTGAAGTTGGAGTTTTCAATCTCCTCTTTAGAAGGTAAACTGGGTTATATACATAAACCATAGGGTTTAAGTCTGGAGACTGACTTTTTTTGGCAGTGTATTTTAGATCATTATCTTGCTGCATGTAAAGGAGCCCCCAATCAGTTTGGTTCTATCTTTCTTTAAATTGGAAGACAAAATGTTTTCATAGACTTCTGAGCTCATTTTGCTGCTGCTATTATGTGTTACATCATCAATGAAGATTTTGTATGTTTGGGATCACGAGCAGATAGTTTCTACAAACCTTAGCCTTTCTATCACTTTGGTAAAGGTTAATCTTTGTCTCAGCAGTCCATACAAATTTGTCCCAGACATTTTAAGACTGATTTGTGTGCTTTTTGGAAAATTCCAGCCTGGCCTTCCTTTTATTCTTGCTAATGAGTGGTTTACATCTTCTGGTGTTGCCTCTGTACTTTTGTTAATTAAGTCTTCTGCGAAGAGTAGATTGTGATACCTTCTCCCTTGCCCTCTGGAGGTTGTTGCTGCTGTCTCTAACAGTTGTTTTAGGGTCTTTCTTTACAGCTCTCACAATGTTTCTGCAACTGCTGTTGTCTTTATTAGTCTACCCATTCAACATTTTTTACTTATTACATCAGTGGTTTCTTTCTTCTTCAGGACATTCTAAATGGTTGCATTTGCTATGGCCAACATTTGTGCAATGTCCTTGATTTTCCATTTTCTCTCAGCTTCACAATTGCTTGTTTTTTACCCATAGGCAGCTCTCTGTTTTTCGTGTTGGTTATACCTCTGACCTATAAATGCAGTCTGTACAGGGAAAACCCAAGTCTCTATATGTAGTCTTTCGAGTTCCTTTTTGATGAAAATCTTTTCTCACAGGCCAACAACAAACAAGTGTTATTTTGTTCATCTTCATCAACATAGATATTTGTGCCGAACACAGAGAGCATTTGAGCAGCTTGGGCACAGAGTTGGGGCAGTGTGTCGGGGAGGAAACATGGAAACTGATTAGTTGTTGCGCTTTCCACGTCAACCGCAAACGAATTACTGAGCTACTTTTTGGGGAGGGATGGATTTCGTTTGTCCGATGTGACTGGTTGCATGGATGCTAATGATTTTAAACAGAAAAGGAGGGGGCGCTTGGCAGTCTCGACAAAACATTCTGGGATTTGTAGTATTAGCAGTGTGTGCGCTGTGTACTGGGGGACAGCTCTAATACACATTTGATATGATCTCGCGGGCCAAATATAATTACACCTGAGTTTGACACCTCTGCCCTAGATCATCACACTGCCACCACCATGCTTGACTAAGCTGTTCTAGTTCTAGTAGTTTTTCTGCATTGCACAGATGTTGTTCTGTTTTGATCCAAAGACCTCAAACAACTTATCTGTAGACAGATCTAGATTTCTTCTAGTCTTCTAGTGCCCAATGTCTGTGCTCTATTGCCCATCCTTGTTATGAACAAACTAGACACGAGTATGACAAACAAAAGGGATTTATTCCTACCCGGTCTTAAAACTCAGGGAACCAACTAGATGTAGGAAACAAAACACGACACTACTGACTAACAGTGAAAGGCACAAACTAACACATTAATCATGAAAACAAAGTACCAACAGAAAATGCTGCTCTAATGCATGGAAAATACTAACCAACTAACATGCAAACCAAACAATACAAAGTAAAAACAAAAATCAACGAGCTAAAGGGAACAAAATACTAACTAACTGATGTACAAATTAGACATACAAAGTAACAACTAAATCACTGCAAAAGCAGGCAAAAATACAAACTCTGACTCAAGTCTGAAAAATGAAAGCAAGGTCCAGGGTGTAGCACAGGTGGTGAATCCAATCAAAGAACGAACCTACCAACCAACCAACCATCTATAGTGCAGTGCAGTGCAGAGTAGGGTAGTGGAATGGAGTGTATAGAATATGGTGTAGGATTCGAGTGTAAGCAATTCAACGAACAAACAAATCATGTGTGGAGTGTAGGGAGTAGTGTAACAAGCCAGCAACAAACAGAGGACTGAGGGGAGCTTTTAAAGAAACGGGGACACACAGGTGAAAAAAAAATCCATGATTAAGGTCCAGGAGAGTGGAGGGTGAGGAGGTCCAAATATTGGTATGGCAGGAAGTGACTAGAGAACAGGTGAAAAAACAGGAAGGAAACATAAACAAAACCTACTGAAAGGGGACGAAGGGAGAAATAGTAACATTCTATTTTGTTTTTATTGGCCAGTCTGAGATACAGCATTTTGCTTGGCAATTCTGTCCAGCATCCCGAAGTCTCCTTTTCACTGTTGATGCTGACCCTGGTGTTTGACATGTCATTTTTAGTGCAGCTGCCAGTTGAGGACCTGTGAGGTGTCTTTGTTTTAAACTACACACTTTCAGATATTTGTCTTCTTGCTTCTTGCTTTCTCCTCTTGAGAAAAAAAAAACCTAATTGCAAGGACAGAGTTTTGAAAAAAAAATTAACCCTGAAGAAGAGAATACAGGGAGGTGATTCAACCACCACCTCCCAAAGTGATTGCAATGAAGTGTGTTTGACCCTCCATGCACCCTCCTGTCAAAGGCAGAGCTGTAGACTTCCATCCCATGATACATCCAGCTGCAGCAGAATGATCCATGGTGTTTCCAGTCTCCACCACACTTAACTCACATAACTCAAGCCTTCTTATCCACATAGATGCTCCTTAAACACCACCTCTCTCCTTCTCTCTCCTCTCACGCTCATCACTCTATATATGAGAAGCAACAGCCTGCAACTATCATCGTAATTCTCCACATATCTACCAACCTCATCCCTGCAGGCCAGGGGAGAAAAGAGACATGGAACATGTTGCTCCTTACGGAGACTTTAGGAAAAATGGCAGCAGTAGAGTCTACAGGGGCTATAATTCAGAAGACTGGCTCTGTGATGCTTAGACAATGATATTAGCCATATAAACTACAACTGTCACTGTCACATTATTGTTCACATTCATGTAACATCACCTTTTCTTTTTATTTACTTTCGTCTTTTTACCCAGCTTTGGTCTCCACTGATGGCACAGTATATGTTATAGATACTGCAAATTTATTGCTGTTGTGTTTTTGATTAAATGATTCTTTTCTCCTTTGGATGTATTTTTTCTTTGCTTTCCCACAATCTGAATGAGAATAAAAACACTGGCTCAATTACAGAAATTCATAAAAAATACCTGGAATAAAGAGTCCAGCAGAGTAAGCTGGGAGGCCAGTGAGGATGAGAGAGTCACACATGTTAGATGCTCATAACAAACTGAAATTAATACATAATTTGAATGTTTTTATATTATATTATATTGTATTTTTTAAAATATTATTTAAATATAAAGGTATTTACAGAGTTGGACAATGTGATGAACCATTGGTGGTTTTGTTTGCTTTTAATTTTTTGTAATCTCAATTCATGGCCCTATGTGATCTTATTGTTACATGACAACAATTCTGTGGCCTAAAAAAGCTTTTTCCCAAATGACTGCAATTATAAAAGATATGTCTATAAACAAGTGCAGTTATCACGCTTTTAACTTCTTAAGATATTTGCAAAACAGTCTAGAAAAGTGAGTTGTATGTTTGTGCTGCATCGTTCCAGTGTAAAATCTATAGGCCAAGTGAGAGCATGAGGGCAGGTCTAGTGAGGAAGACACTAGTGTGCATATGTGCAGGGGGCCGCACACACTCTTGATTATTTCTCTGTGAGGCTGAAAGAGAAAGACACGGTACTACACTCTGTAGTTGTCTTTATTCATTTAATTCACTATTTGTTGCCCTTTTAGTATAAACAATTAAGTGCAATATAAAAGTGTCTTTATCCACAGTTTTAAATGATAA
Source organism: Anabas testudineus (assembly GCF_900324465.2). Lineage (NCBI taxonomy): Eukaryota > Metazoa > Chordata > Actinopteri > Anabantiformes > Anabantidae > Anabas > Anabas testudineus. The sequence continues at coordinate 32,945,120 of NC_046611.1, forward strand.
TTGCCCTCTTGTCTTTTACAGGTGTTTACACCTGTTTGGGGTATATGCCTAGTGGCAAAGGCATATTCTAAGTTGAAAAAGCCAGGATTGATCAGATTCAGATTATAAAAGAGTCGACATAAGACATCATGTTTGTGTATTTTGTGCAGACATTAACTTCAATGACAATCTGTGGGATGTCCTGAAGAAGACTTTATGCATACATTTTATCATACAAGACCTTAGCAATAAATTAATGCAAATCTGAATGGAGATCAATGTGGTGACATTGCATGGGTGGCAAAGCAAAAGGTGACTCAAGAAATAAGAAAGAGTGTGTGACTTTTTTTGTTCAGGTTATGTATATAGTTCAGTTAGAGTCATCTCAAACATCCATGTTAATTGTCAAGACATTGAATTGATTGATCCCTCTAGTTTGTGAGATAAATGTTCATGTTTACACATTGATCACGCTGATATATTAACAGAAAATTAAAATCGAATTCTTCTACTCAATTCAATTCAATTCAATTCAATTCAATTCAATTCAATTCAATTCAATTCAATTCAATTCAATTCAATTCAATTTTCTTTGAGTAGCATGCAAACTCCCCACACAAAGTCCTGAGGGTTACCCTGTCTCCTCAAGATGATACCCCTAAGCAACTAAACTGCAGTGTTTAATAGCAAATATAATCATAATATTATGGTTATGTTATAATACAACAGTTGTTTTAATAAATTAAGTAGCACATTTATAAATGGATGGAGGGTGTACAAAGTACAGGACAGAGAAGCCACAGACCTGAGATTGACTCCAGAGTCCTGTGGAAGGTTAGGTTTAGATAACATGAGGATTGGTTAAGATGAGAGAAATATTGTGTTTTTTTTTTAGTAGGAATATTTTAAAAACGTGCAAAAGGTATGAAATGTTTACTTATTAAATCAGCCACAATCTTTCTATAATCTTAAACAAGTGCTGCGATTGTCTCATAGCACTCACCACTCTCTCACTAGTGTTGTTCTTGCTATGAGTTAAGTAACCACTGGTCTGTAGTGCTATAGACCTATGCTAGTTATTGACATATAAAACACAATTCAATTATGCCAACTATTTCAACAAATATAATTAAAATAAAGTTATCAACAAAATCAATCTAAATACAAATGAATGTATCTTATATATTTAGCACAATCTGAATTCACCTTCAACTTGAGTGGCTTTGAAAAATCTTTATATGATGAGCAGTTCAACAGCTATTTTGATCACTGTTCAGTGATCTACAAATATATATATTATATCATATATGTTTCTCAGAAAATTTTAATTTGAACATATCTAAAATAAAGTGGAAAAGCTTTATTCCAAATTGAAATAAAATACACAAAAAGCATGTTTGTTTGATGAAAATGAAAATTTTAATGCAAAACTGAATTTGTGACCGAGCTCTCTGGCATGTTTGCACTAACATATGTTAGTATTTTCAGAAGATACATATCAAGTAGCAGAGGCAGAGCAGTCTAGCCCGAAATACATTATGAATTTATGAATTAGGACTCAGCAAAACACAAGTGTGCACACAAGAACACGCATGCATCAGTGCCCACAGTAATATCAAATTAACCTGTCTGATAAACATTTTCAGTCAACACCATTTTGATGTTTGAACCTCAAATTCTAATTTGACTGTGGGTAAGAGCAGGGAATGTAACTGCTCTTACCCACAGTTACATTCCCTGGACTGATATGGTGCTTTTTTTGCTCTTAATCATCAGTAGCCTCTTGCTAACTCAACCCCCTTTTCTCTAACTCCATCTGTCTCTTTTCTTTCTGTCAGTTATTCTGTCAGTCTTACTCCTTCCTTCTCACACATACACACACACACACACGCACACATGCAGAGCAGGGTAGGTGCCCTGAGGAGTAACTGTCAATCACCTGTCAGACTCCCAGGTCAATTTGCCAGGTTGCCAAATCTGTAGTATCAGTGTGCTCCCCGGTGTCAAGAGTCCTCATTATAGGCCAAAGGCTAAACCAAGGAAGTGAAAAAGGCTTCCTCTTCATTATTTCCACTCCCCCATGACCCACTAACCTCCTTGTGCTCTCTCAGCACCTCAGCACAACCACCACTCCCCAATACCTGACTTTAACAACAGAGCAACCATTAACCAGACACAGTGGCATGACAGTGTTTTCCTGCAGGCTATAGCCCTGCTGCCTGTGAATGCTTCTAACCTTGTCTTTCTTTTCACCCTTTCTTTGCCAGCTTTCTACCCTACCGTTTTCACCTTCCTACTTAAAGTACTTAAAGGGGGCCTTAGAATAGTGTTTGGCTGCTGTATGCACACTAACAACAACATGGTGTTCTGTAGATGCTAAAAGCTAGGCAGGTTAACAACTGATCATCAGATGTTGCAAAGTAATCCTATAAAACGTTGTGTGTCTTGGTTTGTTTTGTTCTGATCAGCAGAATCACCATGTACCATTGCACCATGTAGAGTGTCCCTATGTTGGCCAGGTACTATGATGGGGGACATATTTTACCCCCCTGTTATTAATTCACAAATCAATTAACTGGCATCACAGCATCTGATGAATTGCATGTAATTAGCCTGTAGTTGTAACAGAGCTTCCTCCGTTATCTGCATCTGTGCCAGCCTGCACACTAGCCAGGCAGTTATGTGAGCTTAGATGGCTTTCCTGCCCATTAGCCTAACAAAATTAAGGTAATTATTGATTTTCCTTTTACCATGCAATTCATGACCCATTGAATTTTATGCAGCATTTGTGGAATCACAAACTATAGCTAAATATATCAGGTTTAAAAGTCAATTTAACAGCTTAATCCGTTACATGACCGTTATTAAGAATCTTTCACATTTTATCTCTGTTTCCTGATGCTAAGATGTTTATGAACTAATATAATCCATTCAGAATCAGGCAAGAAGATGCAAGAAACAGCAGGGGGACTTACATTTATGACAAGGTCATATTATGCCCTTTTTGGGGCTTAAACAACATGTCTCTGAAGTCCCCAAAATGTACATTCTTATGCAGAAAAACTGTGTAGATCATAATGAGCGGCAAGGGGGAAAATCTGTGTGAACAGACCATCTCAAAAATGATCAGTTTTGAGGAGCAGCCTCTGCCTCCCCATCTTTTTGCAGAAACATCTGTAACACTGGTAAAACATGAATGAAGAAAAAACAGACGCACTACGAGTTACAAAGACACAGCAGCAGGATCATGGAGGTTCTGTGGTAGCAGAAGACACAGGTGACAACAACATACAGGGTCGGACCAATATGGCAAAAGATGGCATATCTGGGTAGCTCATATTGTTCTGAATAAGATATGATAAGATAATTAAAATATACAATTTGAAAAGGTGAGATACATCAAAGTTTGTAGAAAGCAACAATGACACTGAATTGACAGGTGTCTTTAAGTGGAGAAATTAAAGGTTACTTGAGTTTGCTGGAAGCAATGGAGAGACTGAGAAGTCAGTCAGCTATAACTCTGTTTATGATATGTCTGTGCTCTGACAAAAGCATGAGTAGAAACACACACACACACACACACACACATTATGTAAGACATGTTGTCATTTAACAGACATTTTGCTGTCTGTTCGCATTGGAGACCCCCAGAACAAAAGCATAAAGCATGAATGAGGCAAGGCGTGGGTGGGTGTGTGATAAAGCAGGTTCATCCTGTCATTCTGCAGCCCCAGATAAGATGTTTACCCTGTCTGTGTGTGTGTGTGTTTTTGTGTGGGCTGCTCTCACCATTGGGCCATGTACCCAATCAAGTTGCCAAACACACTGCTTTCCCTTTCCCTGTCATCCTCCTCTTTTTCGTAATTTCCATCCTTTTAACTAAGCTGATTAAAAGGCAACCCCTCCACCACCACCTCCTCCAACCCCGCCAGTCACCCACCACCCAACCCACAGCTCTGTGGTAGCATGGCACGGCAAGGGGCCCTAACTGTTTTTTGCATGAATATTAAGTGTGGGATTTGTGTTGAGAGTTTGAAATTGGAAATCACAAGTTTGACTAATCAGCTTTGGATGTTCCACATTTGGTTGCATGTGTGTGTGAGAGTGTGTATACAATCCTCTCTTGTCTCCAGTGGCAACAGAGAGCCTCTATACACAACCCCACCACCACCACCACCACCCCTGATCCTGCTGTGAGCCAGAGTGCTTATTCACTACCTCGGCAGGGCCAAATACCCTCCAATCCCCCACCCGTGCACACACACTGCCTTGCAATCCCCTCCACCCTTTTACTGCATTTACTCCCACCCACCTCACATTTAAAAAGTGAGCCAGAAATAGCCTGAGAGGCTATTAAGAAAAATACAGCCAGAGGAGGAGGAAGCTGTAGGGGTTTACAGTCCAATTCATGGGTACACTCCAGCATCTCCCTCTCTCTTATTCCCCCCAGTCATCCATCCTTCTCCTTCATTCCCTCTGTCTTGCTTTGTTCTGATCAGTGCTTGAGTGAACATGCTCATTATGTCTTGATAACTGGGGCTTGTTAGGTGTTCTGGGCAATGGTGGAAAATAGGGGAAAAGGCATGGATAAAGAGGGGAGGTGGCAAATGGAATGAATGTAGTCTGAGAGAAAGGATCTTTAATGAAGCAGCACAGAAGAGCGACAGTGCACAATGCCACAGCGGAAAAAAGATGAAATGGAGGAGAAGGACATGACCTGAAAGAACATTTCAGGTCAGTTAATATTATAAAATTAAATGTCCATTTTCATCAAATATTTCCCGATCCTGCCATCACTTTTTCTAGATTATCAGATAAAAAGCCTGTCTGTGTGTTTGTTTGTATTTGTGTGGGCTTGTCTTTTGCTATGTCATGTTGTAAGACTTGAAAATTTCAATAAAAGTGTTTAAGTTGTATATCTAATTACTTTCATAAATCACCTTTGTAAGTATGGAGCTGCAGATGAAAATGACAGGGAACATTCAGGGGTATTAGCAGTAGCAGCAATTTCACTTTGATTTTCTTTTACTTCAGAACTGTGAAGAATTTAGCTGCACACATAAAGCACAAGTTAAATGTCTTACTAACCCAAATGAGCCTCTTGATAACAATGTGCTGTGATAAAAAGCAACACAAAGCATTAGTGTAGGAGAAACTTCAGGAACCAAAGCCAATGATGAAATCTCTAACCTCTTCATCTCATGCTTTATAAACTCACAGATTTAGAAGAATGATTTCAAGGCCCTAGTAATATATGCTTTACCGCTGTATAGCAACTCACTACAGTATATCCATGACTCTGGTTCTGCTCTGAAACAGAGATCTGGTAAGATTTACTGTCATTGTGTAGACACATGAGACAACAGGCATAACTACAGTGGCTTGTAAAAGTATTCATACCCCTTGAACTTTTGCACATTTTCTCACATTATGACCACAAACCTAAATATATTTTATTGGAATGTTATGTAAAAGACGTGGCACACAATTGTGAAGTAGAAAGAAAATCATACGAGTTTAATTTTTTTTTTTTTTTACAAATAAAAAACTGTAAAGTGCAGTGTGCAAAAGTATTCAGCCCCCCTGAGTCAATACTTTGTGGAACCCCCTTTTGCTGCAATTACAGCTGCAAGTCTTTTGGGGTATGTCTCCACCAGCTTTGCACATCTAGAGACTGAAATCTTTGCCCATTGTTCCTCTTCTTGTTCGGCCTGTTAGTTGGACGACCATGTCTCGGTAGGTTTGCAGTTGTGCCATTTTCTTTCCATTTGCGGATGATGGACTGAACAGTGGTCCGTGAGATGTTCAAAGCTTGGGAAATCTTTTTATAGCCTAACCCTGCTTTAAATTTCTCCACAACTTTATCCCTGACCTGTCTGGTGTGTTCCTTGGACTTCATGATGCTGTTTGCTCCCCAATATTCTCTTAACAAACCTCAGAGGCTGTCACAGAACAGCTGTATTTGTACTGAGATTAAATTACACACAAGTGGACTCTATTCAGTCATTAGGTCAACATTCAATCAGTCAGCAACCATCAGGCAACTTCTGCAGGCAAATGCACTCAGAGAAAAGGGGGCTGAATACTTTTGCACACTGCAATTTTTTAGTTTTTTTTTATTTGGAAAAAAAAAAATGTATAATTTTATTTCTACTTCACAATTGTATGCCACTTTGTGTTGGTCTTTCACATAACATTCATGTTTGTGGTCATAATGTGACAAAAAGTGGAAAAGTGCAAGGGGTATGAATACTTTTACAAGCCACTGTATACCACAGTACAAACATGATTACAACTCCCAGCCATAAATGCAAAACCATAAACTTATCTGAAATAACAGGCTTTATCATGTACTCAGCCATCACTGCCATGCAACAGATGAACTACAACCTTGTACAACAGGTCATGAAACTGATGTAGATTTTAATTGAAGTGCCTTACTACCACTAAAACACGGCCATTATCCTGGATATAACTGACTGCAGGTCGGCCTCGCAGTGAGCCTTTAATGATGGCCATATAACTGCAGGATGGGGGTTAGTTTTTACGATTAATTGCGTCACGGTAGTGTTTCTGGCATGACATTTTTCATTGTGAAGCTTACAGACATTCAGTTGTTCAAGCTGCACAAATGAAAGGAGTAGAGAAAGCTTACAGTCACACAGGTGTTGTAATAATAGCTGACAATAACACACATGCCATCTCCCCACAGAGATACACACAGATCTGGAAAATATAGCTTAAATCAATCCATTTTGATATAGAAACACAGAAACAAAAAACAAATAGAAGTTACCCCACAGAATGTACTGGCCAGGTATGAGTAGAAAAAGAGAGAGCAAAGGAGTGATAAAGTAGAGCTTTATACCATGGAGTTGCACAATGTTTTGTCCAATTAGTCGACTAATTCAACAAGACTAACCAGGTTAAAAATGCCTTTGCTTATTAACTCACACGTTCTTGCATCTGATATGAACAAACTCTATCTATCACAGTGAGTTTAGTGGAAAGTAAAATATACTTTATACTGATAATACAGATTTCCTTGAATGTAGCTCCCTCTCTACGAAAACAGGCCTTGGCTCAAAGACCTTTGGCTCTATGATTAACTGCGATGACATCATAGGCCAATTATGATGTACCAACAAGGCCATGTGCTGCCATTACTCTGTTTAAAGGAACATTTTACTAGCATGCTGATGGCATTAGAAATGTCTGGTGGCTCTCACTAGGTTTTATTAAGTCCTACAGTGAGTTCAAACAGGTCTGACTCAGGTGACTAAATGTGTGTCCCATTTTGCTACAGGGACCCTAAAGTGAGGCTGTACAGGATAGAAACAATAATAGTCAGGATATGAGTATAAATATTGAATTATACAGTGTGCTGACATCCATGGACAGTCAAGTCAAGTTAGAAAAGGTCGATTTGTCAACAATAGTATGCCAGATGTGTGGTGTGGACATGAACAGTATAGGCAAAACAAATTATTCCTATAAAATATAGGAACATGAATATTGGTTTTATTTTAACAGAAAGGATGCCCTGCTCTGCATTGGGTTTTTATAAAGAATGTTTTTGGACTGGCATTGTATGTAACACCGGAACTTCGAAGTGTTGGTAAAATACATTAGAAATCCAACATACCAGAAGTAATTGGGGTGGCTGTGGCTCAATAGGTAGAGTAGTTTTCTGCCAATCATAGTGATCGATGGTTCGATTCCCGGCTGCCATGTCATATGCCAAAAGTGTCCTTGGGCAAGATACTGAATCCCATGTTGCCCCGGTGAGTCAGCTCAGCTGCATAGCAGCTCTGCCATTGGTGTGGGAGTGTGTGTGCAAATGGGTGAATGATAAGCGCTGTAAAGTGCTTTGAGTACCAGTTAGGTAGAAAAGCACTATATAAGTGCAGAGCATTTAATTACTTCTCCGGAATGGTCGTCTAAAGCCAACATTTCACCAAGACAAGATTGTCCAATCCTTTGAAAGAACTACACAAAAATTGAACATGCACATCAGAAAAAGAAAATGTGGTGGGCTCTATTTTAGTACCCTTCCATGAGTCAATCTTAAATGCTGAGAGGCTGAGATGAGGATGCTGTCTAAACTCCTCTCAATCCTGGACAATCCCTCCCACCCACCGCACAGTTTGTTGGCTGGACAAAGGAGCACGTTCAGGCAGAGACTTATTAACATTAAATGCTTCACAGAGCGCCACAGGAGATCCTTTCTACCTGTGGCCATCAATCTACACAATTCCTCCCCCCTCTGTAAGGGGTGGGGGAAATGATAGTTGTGTCATACACTTGCTGTCAATCCACATAGGGTATATATATTGACCCAATTTAATTTGGCTATTTTACATTTTCTGTATATGTATTGAGATTTTCTGTATTGATGTAATTGGTTCTGTGTATTTATATTGATGTGGATCTTTCCTGGTTGTGGTTCCTTTTCTTTCTGTCTGTGTTGAGAACAATGGTAATGAGGCAAAACAATTTCCCTCTGGGATTAATAAAGTTCAAGAAACTTGAACCTTGAATCTTGAAAAATATTGGAAGGAGGCTTAAGACAGATGGAATGTGTCGCTGGCTAGTTTTCTGAATTTGCGTTTTAGTAAATTTTAACAGCAAATTTGTTATACATCCTCCAACCTATTCTGTGTGTGATATCACACACAGGAACATCTCCTTACCAGCTGCAAGTGTACCATTTGCTGCAATAATAATTAATGGGAGCATACATTGTCATGGTTACAATGGTAATAAACATAAAATAATGTTTGTTCCCTGTGTCCCCTGTTTTCAGACCTGGTTAATAATTACCTGTTTGCCCTCATTTTGCCCTGTTTATAAGACACCTTCATGTGAAAATTCACTAGGTACTATATACATGTCCTAAAGGCTTCCAATTTGAAGAACATAAAATACATAGTGTTTATGTAACCCTAATGATTTATTCAGCTGAAGGAAAGTAGGTCTATCTCTCTCTCCCACTCTCTCTACCCCTATATTTCTCCATCTGCATTCAGGCTGTTTCCTTTCTTAAATAAACGTAATGGCATAAATCGTGGATACATTTCTTTCTGCGTGCTCTATCTCATCACATCCATCCCACATCGCCTAGTAGGAGGGGGGGTAAAAAATTTAAAACAGACGAGAAAATAATTCACTTGCTTTGCCAAGGAGATACACATTACTATCTGTGTAGAGCTCCTGTGATAAGGCTGATGTGCATTTGCTGCCTTAGACCCCCTGCACTATCGCTGAAGCACAGGATAGGCTGTGAGGAAAGGGCAAAAGTCAGTTTGTGAATGTGTGTGTATTACACTTGCAACCTCATTTTATAACCTATCAAGAAGGCTTTAGTGAAGATTTTCAAAATCTGTGTGGGAACTGAAACAACATCTACATAGGTTTACCTGGTGCAGGGGATACCCTGCAGACACCAGTAACAACAGCTGACTTGAGGATTTACTGGACCTATTTATTAAACTGCCAACTCTCAAAACAGGAGCTAACAGTCCAAATGAACTCTTCCATTCGCCTCTTTTAATATTCTCAATTAGAAACTGAGAAGGCAATACTCCACATATCCACTGTGACACCAATTTCACACAGACAAATTGACACTCACAGAGGGAGTAATGGAAAATGCTCATAGTTGTCTGAGACAAACAAAAGACAGTGCCAAAACATGGCTCCATGGCTCTGGGAGCACAGTGTTGACTTCAAGTCTTGTTTAGTTTGGTAACCTACAAAATGTGAAGAAACTAGATACAAATAAAATTTAATAAGTTACCACTAATGTATGTGTCTTATTAAGCAAACTATTCCTTCATGCTAGACATATCACTTTGACTCCCTTATTAAAGTCTTAATGCAGATACCAGGGTCATAAAAGGTTTTTTTTTAACCAATGAATTATTGAGAGGTGGATTTAATCATAGTTACAGATGTTGCAGTCAGAAAGTGTTCTTAATCTTACTTTGATTGCATCTAAATTAAAATATAGACTATAAAAATCAAAGAAACTGATTGTAGATTGCAGAGTTAATTACAGATGCCAAATACAAGATGGTGAACAATAAAAAAGCTATTATTTCAGATTGGCTCAGAGATTGTTTGACTGAGGTGGAATACTGCTGTTCATAAAAACTTATTTTCCATCTGCGTTACTTTAATGGAGTCTACCACTGGTCCAAAGGACTGTGTGTGTCTACTAGAATGGTACTGTTCTGTTTTTTCTTCTAGCAAACAAGACAATGAATTGTTTTAGTGACAATGACCCAAAGATTAGCACGGATAGAAGCTCCATCAGCTCCAGTCAAATATCTGTCTTACTACAGATTAACATTTGCCACTGCACAAGCCAACATCTTCAAGCATCAAAGGCCAGAAGGGAAAAATTATTCTAAAAATCCTTCTGCCAAGACAAAGAGTCTGTCCTTTTATCAGCAATGGAAAATTTTGAATTAGGTACGTCATAACTCAGTTTTAAAAGTGCAAAGTTGAGGTGTTAAGAATGAGGAAAAAAACACAACAGTGAGTCTCTCCTTAGGTGAGCATCTTTGGGTTTTTTTTTTCTCTCTTTGCCGAGTTGCAGATGTCTTTAAGGGCTTTACACCACTGAACACTGTGAGCTCCATATCTTTTCCTTACTGTTTTCCCTCCCTCTGCTCTTCCTCTCCCAGTCTCTCTGACACTTTTACATGTGAATGCTCTAAAGAGCTTTAGAAACTCAGCTGGGAAATGGGAGCATCAGTCAATCAAATTGCAGTTTCAAAGGTGATGCTTTGTTTCACGCTTGCTTCCTACAAATCCCATCAAGCCTGGCACCTGTCAGGTTGTTGTTCTGAAATGCGGAATCCAACTCCAGTCACCTAAACCCCACAATCTCATAACGGATGGAGGGGTTGACTTGTCAGCTGCCGTTCAAGAAATTAGGTCATTCCATTTTGCTAGCTCTACATTTTCTTAATAGTGTGAGAAAGAAAAGAAAACATGATTTTAGGGGGGAAATTATGATTGTTTTAAATAGAGGGTTTTACCAAAACAAAATAGGATTCTATTGGTTCCCTTTACTTTAGTGGGTCTGAAAACAATGTCAAAACACCATGGGTTCTGCCAGCTCTAATAACGTGGATGTTGGTAATAAATTGTAGAATGAGTTCTTGTTGTACCCTGGTGGAATAGAGCAGCAGTAAAACCTGATACAGCAGAATGGACAGGATCTCTGTATGCTCACAGCAAATGGAGCTCCTCGTATCTCTGAGGGTTTATAAGCTCAGGTCTGACTCATTTCAGCTTTACAGTCACAGTGACCTTCTCATTAAGGCTCCATTACCTAAAGTCTATTAGAGAAAGAGACATATTCCCAGGCTAGTTATCCAATTGCAGCCCCTTCATATGAATTGTAGTGGATAAACATGGGTGCACATATATAAATTCACAATGACATTTCACAAATCCAAGGTTTAGTGTAATGTCCAATGTACAGTAACTGGCAATTAAATTTAATGACATGTTAGACTCGCTATATAGTGAATGAATGTTTGAGTGAAGGGTGTTTTTCCTCTCCACTGTTGCCTAAAGCTTGCTCAAATGGGATTGTTGGGTTTTCTCTATAATTTTTTGTATAAATATTTTCTGTAAGGTCTTAAACTTAAACTGTAAAGTGCCTTGAGATAACTTCTGTTGTAAATTGGCGCTATACAAATAAAACTGAATTGAATTGAATTGAAATTATTACTTTGCTGCCTTTCTCTTTTGTTAATAAATTTTATCTAAGAACATGCTAAGCTATACTTCTATCTTTCTTAAATTTGATAACTACCATGCAACTTGTCTTCTTTTGGTTTTAAAACCTCTTTTAAAAACATCTCCCCACATCAAGCAAAGGCCCCAAAAGTATTTCTAATCAGTTTAATGGATCTAAATAAGTCTTTTTCCCCATTGACTCAAATAAATGGTGTATTTTAATGACAGGTATGTACAGTAAACAAACACATAGGTACACTAGCATCATTTGATGAATCTTCAGCTACCCTGTATAAGTAGATGTCTTTTAGATGAAAGACACTGATTAGTTTAAATTGAGTCATCCTCCTTTTAGTATGTTCAGTAACATTAAGTATGTTTTTCTCAGCATAATAAAACAGTGGGCTAATTTCAACTGAATTTATTCTCATTTACTCTAAAACCAGTTTTACATGGTAGGATTTGTGCAATTGTGATATGAGTCTACATGCCATATGATAATCAGGAGGACACTACATTCTATCTTCCCTACATGGCATGAGATGTTAAAATTTTAAATGTGTTGAAACCAGTTTGTTTCCATTATAGGCCTTATAACACTGGTAACTGAAACAAGTTCAGTTATAGTCACAGTAATTTTTTTTTTATATTACAATGTGTTTTTCACCAGGACTTCACGAGGTGGTTTTGGCCTAAATGCTGCTTATTCTTATTTTTCAAACTGAAGAATGACAGACTTACCCTGCAACTTGAAAGGACATCTAAAATATATTATAGAATAAAAAAATAATTCATTTTAAATCATTATGAATCTCCATCATGTCTAAACAACATGAGTCCAATTTTGCTGTCTCAATTTTTGACAGAAAATTCTGTTGTGTTGGCACTTCATATTTAACAATGAAAGTTTGATGAAGTTTAATTTAGAAATGCAAATTATTGTTTATATTTGTTATGACAGGCAAGTGATTGCAGTCTTAAATCTGAATGTGTTTTAAGCTCCTTTTGCAAATCATAAAGAAAAAGCCTCTGAGCTTAATCCCAGTGCATATTATTATATTTGAAAGGCAGCATGGCAAATATTACAGGCCGGGCTGGCATACACAAGATATGCAAAAGTGGGAGTGGGAGGTGCAAAAAAAAATTTCAAGGAAATTTGTCAAAAGTCATTTTTTAAGTTATATAAAAGCAACAAATTATGTGTTTCCAATCAAATGTCTAATGCAGGAGAAACCGGATGTCTTTTAGGAAGTCTCAGGCTGATTGCTCTTGATATTCACTCACAGGGTTGCATTCTTTTAAGGCTTGTACACTGCACTGATATTACTGGAAAGACTCAGTAGCATCATGTCTTTCACTGACCGACATTTTAGAGTATTGTGATTTAAACACAGACGGTCAAGCACCTTACCTTCTTTTTAGTTGCTTTGAGTATCATCAGTATCATTGGATAGTTTACAGTAGATAGTTGCTATGACACAACAAGAATATCCTGAGAAGGTAACCCTTCACGAAAGACCTATGGATCAGTGCTCTCCACCTAGCCCTAGACTAGGTGGAGGCACCTGGGCACCTGGATTTAGCCAGTTATGAGAGACCTGATAACCTTGACATATCTACCATGGCAGTCATGGGAGAGTTATAGGAGGTTTCCACCACTGTAAATCCTCTTTACAAAATATACACAAACACATATGCACTGTAGGCATATTTTTGATCACACAGTAACAAATACATCCCTTCCCACTTAAGCCTAGCAGTCAAAGGTCACAAGCTGTCAATTGCAGGAGGTGGGTTTTATGCAATCCATGAATGATACAGTGAACGATTTTTGGGAAATGGATTCTTACCATTAGGTATGACCCACAGACACCTGTAGTCAACAGACATGCCTGCCTCACCAGAGGAACATTAATTTCAACTTGATTTAACATTGCTTGTATCTGACAAAGTGTGTAAAAAATTGATTTTCACTCAAAGACAAGAAACTAGTTGTTGTTGTTTAGAGAAGCCGAAAAGGTTAAAGAAATATACAGTTGCAAGAAAAAGTCTGTGAACCCTTTGGGATTACGTGTAGTTTTTCATGAATTGGTAATAAAGTGTGCTCTGATCTTCATCTAACTCAGAACAATACAAAAACACAGTCTGCTGAAAATAATAGTACCCAAACATTATATGTTTTCATGTTTTTATTGAACATAACATGTTAACATTCACAGTGCAGGGTAGAAAAGGAAGGTTAACCCGTCTTTGGCAGCAATAACCTCAACCAAAACGTTTCCTGTAGTTGCAGATCAGACCTGCACAATGATCTGGAGTAATTTTGGACCACTCCTCTTTACGAAACTGTTTCAGTGTAGCAATATTCTTGGGATGTCTGGTGTGAATGGCTCTCTTAAGGTCATACCACAGCATTTCAATCGGGATGAGGTCAGGACTCTGACTGGGCCACTCCAGAGGTTGTATTTGTTTTGTTTGAAGCTATTCTTTTGTTGAATTACTTGTATGCTTTGGATCATTGTCCTGTTGCATCACTCATCCTCTGTGAAGCTTCAGTTGGCGACAGATGGTCTTACGTTTTCCTGCAAAATGTCTTGATAAACTCTGGAATTCATTTTTCCATCAATGACAACAATCCGTCCAGGCCCTGAGGCAGCAAAGCAGCCCCAAACCATGATGCTCCCTCCACTCTGTTTTACAGTGGGGATGAGGTTTTGATGTTGGTGTGCTGTGCTTTTTTTTCTCCACACAGTGTTGTGTGTTTTTTCCAAACAACTCAATTTTGGTTTCATCTGACCACAGAATATTTTGCCAGTAGTGCTGTGGAACATCCAGGTGCTCTTTTGCAAACTTCAAACGTGCTGCAATATTTTTTTTGGACAGCAATGGCTTCCTCCGTGGTGTCCTCCCATGTACTCCATTCTTGTTTAATGTTTTCCTTATTGCAGATGTGTCAACAAAAATGTTAGCATGTGCCAGAGATTTCTGTAAGTCTTTAGCTGACACTCTAGGATGCTTCTTTACCTCATTCAGCATTCTGCGCTGTGCTCTTGCAGTCATCTTTACAGGACGACCACGCCGAGGGAGAGTAGCAACAGTGCTGGAACAGTAAACCCAAAACTGGTGTGTGTTTTTAAAGGGCAGGACAGCTTTCAGCAACACATCCAATATCATCACACTGATTGGACTCAAGGTTGGCTCACTCCTGGCTCCAATTCACATACTTTTTCCACCCTGCACTGTGAATGTTTACATGTTATGTTCAATAAAAACATGACAACATATAATGTTTGTGTACTATTATTTTCAGCAGACTGTGTTTTTGTATTGTTGTGAGTTAGATGAAGATCAGAACACATTGTATGACTAATTCATGCAAAACTCCATGTAACCTCAAAGGGTTCACAGACTTTTTCTTGCAACTGAAAAAAACTGTCATCACACCAAATTTTGTGCTGTTCAAGTCTCTTTGAGTACACCCTCAAGCAACTAGGAAGTGAAAATCAGATTTAGTGTGACTTTACAAAAAAGATGTGTGAGAAACCAGGGAGGATTACCTGTGATCCAAGGGTATCTGATATTAAATACTAACACATGGAGGATTACTGATGTTTGTTGTTTTACCTTGCCTATAGATGTGGCCTGCTTGTCTTGTGGGACCCTAGCAATAAACCCTTTTCTGTGCAGCATGGACAAATAAAGTCACAACACTGCATATACAATATAGTTGTGGTGTAGATGAAAAAGATTGTTGCAAGCATTACTAACAAAGCTTGTTATGTTAAGGTCAATTGAATGAATTAAAGGGGTAGAAAGCTTTGATATGCATAAAAACATGAAAAATAACGGTTCCAGATGTTTCATTTTGCATCGTACCTTGCATCACCTCTATGAAGTTAGTTTTAGGTCTGTCCTACCTGTCTGGAACTTTAGGGCGTCCATTGTGAGGCTTGTTGACCTGGGCGTACAGTTCCTCCAGAGGGGGGACATTGTCCTGAAGGCTCAAGTGTAGATGATGGCTCTGAGGATTCTGAGGGAGATTGTATTGGTTGTTGTAAGGATCCATGTTGCTGCTATCTTCTGATGAGTCAAATGATCCAATGCCGGCGTAGGTGTGCTCTTCATCTGAGCTGAAGGTGGGACTGACAACATCTTCAATCTCAGCATATTCCCTCTCCTTTGCCTGCCTTTCCCGAAGTTCCTGCATCTTCGCCTGTATTCTACCATAAAGCGAGAGAGAAAAAGTGAAATATTTATATTACCCAAGGGGATCAATAAAGTATGTAATAATTATTATTATTATTTGTGGATCATCTGGCTCTTGTCAGTTATAATCCGCTGGCTTTTAGAAAGCTATAGAAACAGTTGCAGATGTGCAGAAAGTGTGAGAATTGCAAAGAGCACCTCTGCTCACAAACAATCTTTGGCTATGTATAGACAGAGAGAATTCTAAGCAACTTAATTAAAGCTGTTGTTGTAATGTAATGTTCATCAGATCAGTGATGGCTGAATCGTGCTCTTATGTAGAATCTTCGATATTGATCAGTCCAGACTTGAGAAAAGCCTCTCCTCCTCAAACTTCTAAAGTGGTTTTCTTCTCCTAAGTAACATCTAAAGAGGCTAGAGAAAAATGTCTTACACTGCACAGAGAGAGTCAGTGCTATTCAAATATATTGCTCAGTGAGCTATTTGAGGGCCAAGACAGTGTACTGATTCTCAGGTCCTCTAACAAAGGAGGTTGGGCGGGAGGCTTTCACACAAGAGCATCTTTTACAGAATCTTTCTTGTGTCTGAGAATGGTTCCATGTGAATGCCTCTGTAGTTTCATGGGAGCGAGGTGAGCTGGGATTGCAGGAGAGGGGAGTTTGATGATGGAGTAGGGTGTGTGGGACAGACTGCCTGCTGGTTCCAGATGTTTTATCCCTGCTGCAGAGTAGCATACCCTACCTCCCACTAGCACTGAAATTCCCCATTACCTCAGGTCCTAACTGACCTCTGACCTATCACTTCTGCTCTTCACAAATGACTGACAGGTTTGAAACTAAGCTAGAATCACCCCAAGCAACATGTCTGTGTATTTTAATAACAGTAATCACATTTCAAACAATCATCATTTTTCAGTGCCAGATTAAGCCAATTCCTACAACCCACCCATAGACTGCCTTTTTTATTTTTAGCTGCCCAAAAACCTATTTTCTCAGCATTATCTGCAGAATGAGATTTTGATGGAGGCCTGATGCAATGTTGCATGATATGTAGTCATCTATAAAGCCTTTCATTTAGCACCAAATGCAGTTTTGGATTGTCACAAACCAGGTACAGTATGGAAATTATCTACTCACAGCACAGTTACTATGCTGAATTGTGTTCTCACTTGAGCCTGAGCTATTACACAAGAGACTCACAAGACAAAACATTAAATCACAAAAGTCCTTTGACCTGCCATCTGGCTAAAGTGATGTCAGATCTCTTCCAGGAAGGACCAGACAATGATGTTACTACAGGCTCACAGAAGTCCACTGGGATCTTAAGACCCTCTGGCATTTTATGAACTAATTAGATTCATAAAAACAAAAATATTAACATTAAGGATGAGATAATGGTTCTGGCTAGACAAGTGACATGCCTTTTAAAGAAAGAGACTTGTCTTCCAGGCCTCAGGAGTCTGACTTGAAAAGGATTTTCAATAAAAAGCATATTAACAACCAAAAATGCTTTAAATAAAAACAAATCATAATCCTCAGGTTCGGGAGGCAGACACCATCTCTACATTTAAAGCTAGGTTTAAAACTTTCCTTTTTGATCAAGCTTAAAGTTAGAGTTGGCTCATGTGACCTACAATCTTTTAGTTATGCTGCTATAGATTAGTCTGCTGGAGGAGCTCCCTTATACACTGAGCTCCTCTCCTCTCCTCTCCTCTCCTCTCCTCTCCTCTCCTCTCCTCTCCTCTCCTCTCCTCTCTCCACTTATATGCCTCCATTGCATTCATTAACTTTGTGTCTCCTCTCTCTTGTAGTTGTGTTTCCTCCTCTCTGTCTCCCTCTCTCTGTACTTTTCTGCAGGTATTCACAGTCTAAGAGCTATATATTTCCAGAGTGCAGTCACTGACCCTACCAACCTGCACAGTGTTTTTTTCTGCTTCTTGTTGCTGTTCTTTTGTTACCTGCTGTTCTTTTCTCTCTTCTCTTTCCACTCACCCCAACCAGTCGAGGCAGATGGCCGCCCACTATAAACTTGGTTCTGCTAGAGGTTTCTTACATTAAAGGGAGTTTTTCCTTTCCACTGCTGCCTAGTGCTTGTTCAAGTGGGCTTGTTGGGTTTTCTAAAAAATTCTCTAAACAGTTATATTTTGCAAGGCCTTACACCTTACACTGTAAAGTTAAAGCTAAAGCCCAACTAAACATGATTAAAGTCCCCATATTATGCAAAATCCACCTTTTTGGTCATTTTGGTCCATTAATATAACTCTCTGGTGCACTTTTAAATTTTCTGCAGAAACCAATCCCTGAATGATCCATTCAAAGTTTGCATTTAAAATTACATACTGTCCAGTCTCAGGCACACAGTCCCTGCTTAGTCTGGGTCCGTACACCACCCATGACGACCATCATATTTATTTTTTACAGAGAGGTCCAGTATATGTTTGTGTATGTCAAGTTGATGTGTTTCAGGACTCAAATCAGGACTGATTCTGACTGTCTGTGACTTAAACCTGGGTCTCATTTAAAATTTCAAGCTGTAAGTGTTACCATCTTAAAGTGTTTTGTCTTGTTTTTTTTAGTTGGTTAGCTTGTTAAACCTTTCCACATTAATGTGTATATCGTTAGCTTCTCTCAGACTTAGCTGGAGAAATTGCCGGGCTAATTCAGGACAGTCAGGATGTCCTAGAGATGCCAGGAGAAACTATTTTTTCATGGCAGTACTTAATTAGAGGAAAAATGTATAGGGAAAGGACTGTCATTTGTTCACTGCCAACATACTAAACATTTGTTTCCATCAATATGTACAATTAAATCGAAGTAAAGGAGCTCAAGTTAGGGCTTCATATAGAATGGCTTTTCTATCAAAATTATCTTTTCCTAATTTTAACAAATTGTTTTAGTGCAATAACTGAACTTGTAATGCAAAGCACCTTTCCTAAGACTCTGCAGAAGTGGTACAGAGTAAGTAAATCAAGCAAATACGCAGAACATAAATGCATTTTTTACAGAACAGGGTCTAAGTTTGGCAGACATTTTTCTGTGCTGTAATGTGCTCATTAGCTCCAAATGTTACACTACCAATTCGACATCTACAACTGCTGCTCCATTTCAAACTCCTTGTCCTTCTGCGACTTACTCCCGAGAGACCACCCCCACACTTTACCATATACTGTATACTCCATTAGCCATTTAATGGACCAGCGTGTTAATGTTGAGGAAAGTGCTCCCCACAGTAAGAACATTGCTACTGTTCAGTCCCAACTGTCAGCCTTCCTTTTGTCTGTACAATCTATGTACAATAGATGAGACCACTATTCCTTTAATGCTGCCAGCACAAGGAGATTTTATTTAAGAAAGGGGACAATTGAGCTGTAGTGCTTTTCAGCGCCTCTACTATGAATAATAATATAATCAATTAAAATAATTCATTTAATTTTTAATTATGCTAACATTGGGAAAATAGATAATTCCACTAATAAATCAATAATCATTTTCTTCCTTTTGTCTTGGTTTGTGTGTCCTCTACATATTTAGAAATAAAATTTACCTCACATGTACCTTTATTTAAAACACAACACCTGCATACAGTGGCAAGAAAATGCATATGAACCTTTTGGAATTTAATCGTTTTCTAGAAAAAAGTTGTCTTCATCTTAGTCAGGAGTATTAAAAAATCTAATGTGCCTAAAAAAATAACGCAAAAGAATTTCTAATCTTTCATGTCTTTATTGAGAACAACCATAAAAACCTTAAAGTGCTAGTGGAAAAGGTATGTGAACCCTTAGGATAATAATCCAAAAAGCTAATTGGAGACAGGTCTTAGCATACCTGGAAGGAAATAATTTTGAGGATGTGCACTAATACTACTTTGACCAATAAAACCACTCAAACTTTTTGAGTTTGCTCCTTACAAGAAGAATATGCTTATGTGAGCCATACCTTGCCAAAAAGAGCTTTCAGAGGATCTACAATCCAGAGTTGTTGATTTACATAAAGCTGGAAAGTGTTATGAAGTAATTTCAAAGACATTAGAGACATCGAAAAAGCAGGGTTTATATAGCAGGGCACCACAAAGCAAGTAGCTGCTTATTAAAATGCTTGCCTGAAGCCAAAGAGCAAGCACACAGACACTCCACAGCAGTATTGGCAAATTGTTTTGTGGACTGATGAAACTAAGATTGAACTATTTGGAAATAACACACTACATCTGATGTAAAAAGGGCACATGAATTGGGCCTGCTTTGATGCATCAGAGCATGGCCAGCTTGCAGTGATTGAGGGGAAGATGAATTTCCAAGTGTATCAAAAAAACTTTCAGGATAATGTGAAAATGTTTGTATGTCAGCTGAAACTCTTTAGAAGCTGGATGATGCAACAGGTCAACGATCCAAAACACACAACAGAAGGGCTTCAGAAAAACAAAGTCAGCCCTTTTGGAGTGGCCAAAAGAGATGCTAAGGAACAACTTTAAGAGAGTCACACACATGAGACGTCCAAAGAATGAACAACGTGCAGGTCTGATCCACAGCTACAGGAAGCGCCTGGTTGAGTTTAATGCTGCCAAGGGTTCACATACTTTTTTCACTATACCTATAAGGTTTTTATTGTTGTTCTCAATAAAGACATTAAAAGATTGCATTATCATTTTAGGGACATTATATTTGTTAATACTCTTGACAAATCAATGCATGAAATTCCGAAAGGTTCACATACTTTTTTTGCCACCGTAGTTAATCTTCAGCCAGTGGAAAGGCATTTCCTCTGGTTAACAGACAGTCTAGTCCGTCTAATGTTGAGGCTTTCAGGTCAGCCTAAATTCAACTTCTAATCCATTGAATGACCACATGAATGTGATGTCAGGCATATGATGCTACACTTTCTTTAGTGTCCCTTTTGTGACTGAAAACCCACCCTTCACGGCAACTATAATGTTAACTGAATTTCTAATGATACTGTGACTCAAAGTTCATTCAAAATATGGATGTGGAAGCAGAAAAGTAAGTAATTACATAAACACATAAAATGAGAGACCTGGTGAGAACTGGTACCATGTCAGCTACCACAAGATCAGACAAACAATGCCAGCAGACTCCTTCTCCATATGTTTGGCAATATTTAATCTACCCAAGGGAGGCAGGAGATCATGCAAAAGAGGGTCTCTGGAGGGTCTCTCTGTACTCTCAGACACCTATCTTGAAGTCAACACACTTAGAAGTTTGAAAGCCTGCCTCTTTAATATGCATTGTTATGTTACCATGGTGGATGAAACAGAATGTGTTTGCTCTCTTACTTTCTCATTCAGCTGCCTTGAATAGATAATTGTTTTCAATACCCCCCCTCATCTCAACATGTTCTGTTGTTCTGAAGTGCAGATGGAGGGTAGAATGTATCTGCATCTAATCAAAGCAAAGTAAACGACTTGCATGCAGCTGTTTGTGCAGAATCTCAAACCTTAGGTAGCCCATCTTTTTTTGCTGCCAGTTGGCCCATAACAGTATAATGCAATTACAGAGATCATTTTAAAGTATCACCGTGGTAATTTACAGTGTTAATACTTGAATTAAA
This sequence comes from Anabas testudineus, assembly GCF_900324465.2. Taxonomy (NCBI): domain Eukaryota; kingdom Metazoa; phylum Chordata; class Actinopteri; order Anabantiformes; family Anabantidae; genus Anabas; species Anabas testudineus. The sequence goes on from NC_046611.1 coordinate 32,966,623, forward strand.
TTGTTATAGGTATCAATATAAATACAAATATAATCATCCTTCCCAATCTGCCAGTTGTAGCTTCCTTTGAACTACCTATGCAAATGAGACTCAAACTGGATATGGAAATAATTAGATAGTTCGACAAAGTGGTGGTACCACAGTTATGTGACCAAAAAGAAGAGGGAATTAAAAGGAAAGGATATGTCTTTTTACAAATGTATTCAAAATGATTGGTCAATGCCAGCTGTTATTAATTGTGAATGTGGCCAGACTTTATAGCTTATACTACAAACTTATAGTTTGAGATTGAGCTTGAATATGCTTGTGGACAATAGAAAGGGTGTGAGTAGATGAGAATCATTAGGGTTCTAATGGGCACAACATTGACAGCCCTTCCAAAAATGGTATAATACAGTATTGTAGTAGCATACTGAACAATATGTTTAACGAGTCACTAAATACCTTAATAACACCCAAATCAGGCGCAAGTTCCAAGGATATATAAGTTGGACAACTAGTTAAAACACTGATGTTGTAAAGTTAAAGTTTGTCCTCTGACTGGTTAGCTGTTCAACACAAGACAACCTCTGCACTACAGATTCATGAGGACACAGGTACTGTCAACTGCCTCCATATCATCTATATGTGTGAATGCACCCAAAATAGGAAAAAAAGAATTTCAGGGCTAGCATGTACAGATAGATTGCAGTATGTTGGGTGTTGTCCACAGGCATTGAAAATAGAGTAATGATTGCTGCTGGTCATGAACAGAGATTTAGATCAGCCTAACCACCTGCTGTCTCTATCTGCCAGGTTCTATTCCATTATTTACAATGATGCTTTCATAAAAGGCTGATGCAATATCAATACAGGAGAACATTTACAATAAAGGGGTTGTATCAGGCCTAATATGAATTTTGTAAACCATTTCAAGGTCAGAGTTTTAACTATGTAACTGTAGCTACCTTTGGTAATCCAACACAGCACTTTGTGGGTGTTGGGTGTAGTAATACTAAAAATAAGAGAAGTAATAGATTTCTTAGCCGTCATCCTTCTGAACCCTAAGTTTGGCTGTCTTCATGGCAGGTTGGTTTATTATTACCCAAAAACATTTCCCCCAGGATTCCCATTTCCATTAACTGAGGGACAATCCTGGCCTAGCTGAGTGATGGGATTTGGGAACAAGCACAAAAGCAAAGAATTGCTTGCCCTCATACACAGGGAACTGAGACCAGTGCTCATGCATGCAGAATGGACACAAACAGGACGGAATGAAAATGTGCTACAAGACAAAGTAGCAGACAAAGAAGCTGGCTGACAGTGATGAAAGCAAAGAAGTAGGAACAGGATTTAAATAGCTTGTATGGGTTTGTGGAGATGGGAGAGGAGGGCTCAGGGCATGTGCTTTACATATCTCATGCTCGCTTTGTGTCTGTCTTGATTCTGCTGCTTAGTATGACAGTCGTTTGGGAGCTACTAAAAGGAGATGGATCTGGATGGAGAGCTGGGCTTGCTGGTCTCTAGGGTACATGCCAGGAAATATGTTGGGCCCTCAGCCAGAAGGGTTTGCACCCACAGCGGATAGGACCTTGTCTGCTGCAGCCGAATAACAAAAAAAAATGTGTTACAGCTTTTTCTGCAAGGCCTCCAGATGTTCCATTCAGCAGGGATGAGGGCTTGGTTGTGTTTGTGGAGCTGTGTGTTTTCAACAGTCACCTATCCTTATCTGCCTTTGCTGTAAGAAGGAGTATTATCAAGCTCTATTGTTTTTATTCAATTAGTTGTCATTACCAATGGTAGTTTGATTACTTAGTTCATTTGGTCTTTTCATTCCACCTTCCACATATATTGTCTTCCCTGCTGGAGAGAATTAAATAAGCCTGGTCTGTGAGGGATGAGGCACATGTCGCAAAACCAGTGGTTGTGTTGATGCCCACAAATATCAGAATACACAGAGCCAAGAGAGCTGGATGAGTGCTTTCCCAGAACTTCCCTACCTTGCCTCTCAATTTTGTTATTTAAGTAGTTTACAAATTTTCCGCTCAGCACGTTTTTTGTTTTTTTTCCTTTCTTTGTTTAGGTGGGGCTTAAGTCTTTCTTAAGGCTTTCAGCAAACCAAATCTCTGTCTGAGCACTCACCTTTCTTGTTCCAGCCTCATCCGCAAGGTCTCCTCTTTTGACGCCTGCATGTCTTCAGCTTTAGATTTACTGGAGCTTTTTCTCTCTATCCTCTCTTCTGGTTGCTCATCCCTCCGATGCTTTCCAAATCTGAGAATAAGAGAAGAGCAAAGTGGATTTAATTAAGGCCTAGGATTAATAATTTTCAACCCAATATATGATTTCTTTTCCAGCAGCATATTTTTTCCTTTCTCTAAGAAATTCAGGTGAAATATTCACCAGGAAATTAAAGTGTCAAACTGTCAAAGCTTCATTTTGGGTTTATACTGGGGAGACAGCTTAGGAGTTATCTCCCTAGGCACCTATTTGTTATTGAAAGCATAACTTGTCTTGTTTCATATGAATGCAATCAAAATGCAACAAGTCGTATCAAAAAACTCCATGTGGTGAATTCCCTTGCTGCGGGACAGCAAAAAAGGTTCAGCGTGAGGTGTTAAAAGTAAGTCTGAAAAGCAGCAGACTCTTCTTTTTCAATAAGAGGATGAGCGCCCTGTTTTCTCCCTGAGCTGTAGAGTTTACTTAGAGTGATGGGAGCAGTGACAGCTCATGATTTAGTTTTGAGCAAAGAGGGAACAAACCACATGCAACTGGGGCGAAATGTAAGAAGTAGAAATGGCCAAACTGGCATCATTTGTAACTTTCGAGGCAGCATTGCAAAGTTTTACATTTTAATGACAGCAGTAACACACTGGTGGTGGTAAATCTGTGACAGCTTTACAGCAAGGTGAGAAGAAACCAAGTCGATGAAGGTAAATGACTCCGGTTGGCCGAGCTGGGTGCTGGGCGAATAGATGAATGTGGACTATGGCTAATTTATATGAGAATATGAGGGATTATGAGGGAAAAGAAAAAACAGAAATGAGACAGGCGGTTGACAGGAGTACATTTACAGGACTGCACACTCACAAACACATACATAAAAGCTTAGTTATCTGGCTCCACTGGCTTTATTATTCACAACAATTTGAGAGAAGGCTGAGGAAAGCCCATCTGCCACCCCCCATCCTGACTACGTTCTACAAAGGGCACCATTGAGACCATTCTGAGCGGCTGCATCACCGCCTGGTTCGGGAACTGCACCGTTTCGGATCGCAAGGCCCTACAGCGGATAGTGAGGACAGCTGAGAAGATCATTGGAGTCTCTCTCCCCTCCATCATGGACATTTACACAACACGCTGCATCCGCAAAGCTACCTGCATTATGGACGACCCCACCCACCCCTCACACCCAATCTTCACACTTCTGCCATCAGGGAAGAGGTTCCGGAGCATCCGGGCCCTCACAACCAGACTGTTGAACAGCTTCTTCCCTCAAGCCATCAGGCTCCTCAACACACACTCAACAAACTGAACTGAGCACACACATACACACAGTCACACACACAGACTGGAACTGAACTGAGCTTGATGGAGCTCATTCACACACTGTTGAGGCCATCTGTTTACAAACAGTTTATAATGTTTACATGTCTTTATTTTGCACAAATAATTTGACCTTGCTGTTCTTGCACATAATTTCCACCATTGTTTTTATCGTACCTCAGATGTAAATTGTACATTTCAGCTACTGGTCGCTGCTGTTTTGTGTTTTGTGTTCTGTTTTTGCACTGTCTTCAGATGTCTGTCTGCACTTTCTCTTTGTGTTATTGCACTGTTTGCACTAGGTTGCACAGGATGCACTTTATGTGGCTAGGACAACTTAGCAGTCCTCGGCTCCATGTTCTGTCTTGTTACTGTCTTATGTAGCACCATGGTTGTGGAGAAACGTCTCATTTCACTTGGTACTGCTTCAGCCATATGTGGTTGGAATGACAATAAAGTTCCTTGACTTGACTTAACTTGACTTGAACAATTTGCTTGTGGATAACACTAATATCAGATGCCAACTTTATACATGTGCACAGAATTTAGAGATAAAGGGAACAGAACAGAAAAGACAATGTCATGAAATTGAAGTCATTCTCTGCTAGAAACCAGGCAACTTAGATGTATTGTATGTTAAAGAAAACAATACACACAAACATTGATTATCTAATATTCCAAGTATCTTTTTTTGAGCAGGCCCATTCAATTTCAGTGAAACAGTGAAACAGGAGAAAACAAGCTCTGCGGTCTCTCAGCCCCAAGGAGCTCTGGATTTATTTTTATCGTCTTCAAAGCTGAGCTTTATTTGACAGTTTGACATTTTTTCTCCAAGAGCTGAAAGAAATTACTCCAGACAAGTTTGACTTTGTGCCAGTGGAAGTGAATATTAATGAAATAGTTGACTGTTTCTCTCATTGATGTTTATTATTTAACTTTACATTAAGAGCAGCCAGGATCTTTGTAGAAATAACTTGTCTTTGGTAGTGGCTCCTTTGGAATTGTAGTCCCTTGATGTTCTGTGCGCAGAAAGCCCAGAAGAGGCAGAGGGAGCAATATGTGGTTTCTTTGTAGCACAGATACCATACATTACCTGATTAATTGATCAACAAACTGGTGTAATATGGCATAAAACTCTAGACTGGGGCTGGGAGTGCTAATAATATTGAGTGTACTATCTATCACCAGGACAAACAACAGCTTTCCTCCCCTCACTTCAAGGACTTTTATTAACTCCCTGATGAGAATTCACCTTTCTCTTTTCCTTTCATTTTTTCCTCAGTTTCTTCTTACTCCCATCCCTCAAAAGACATTAAATAACCTTAGGGCAGACAAATCTCTGCCCTCAAGTCTTTTTCTTCTTCTGCTCGATCAACATCAATACAGTTAGGGATTTGTCAAAGTGAAATATATGGGCAGATTAGACTGAGCAGGACCCTAGGAATGTAGCAGTTCCTATGTTAAAGATTCCTATTGCATCCCAAGATTCATTGCTGAGAAGGTGGGCCTACATCAAAAACAGAGGTGGTGCAATATGGAGAGCCTAACTAAGAACTATTAAATGGCTACTGGGACACTTGCTGATTCACTAACAACATGGCACTCCTCTTCATTTGAATGGACCAAAAGATTAGCAAGCTAACCTCCAATGATGCACAAATCCCAGTGTAATACTTCTACCCTCAACATTTTCTCAGCAGGAAAATACAGACATCTGTAGTATCAGTTTACCCAAGCTGTAATGACTTTCATATCTGACAGATAAGCATCTCATTAGAGAGAGAACAAAAGGAATCCAATAAAAAACAGTAATGATTTAGAGTTAATCAGTGTCAGAAGGGGAAAAAAGAAACTCAGACATTTCTATAAAATTCTTGAGCCATTATTTGCATTCATCAGAACTGGCATCAAGATAGTTGTATTGAAAGTGAGGTTGATGAGGCTCGACAATAAAATATTGACTGGCAGCTGCAACTCATGGGCAGAACAACAATGTAATAATTACAATACACACCAAAGTTTAGCAAAAGAACTTATTTTGGCCTGAAAGTCTGACCAGTTTCTTTACAATGTGGCTGCATATAAATATATATTTTTACACCCTAGCAATCTTTTATTTCTAAACATTATTTTTCATTACACAGAAATACAGTACACCTATTTGAATTGCATTCAACTAAGTTTATCTTGTTCAGTGCACAATGATGCACCATTTACATCATCAAAAAGATATTTTTCTGTCTCAGGAATATGTTTAATGATCCATCCCAAAGATTACCTCACTGTGGCAAACAGTGATGGATACACAATTGCAAAGAGAAGAACAAACCTATGGAATACAAAACCACCAGGGTAGATAAGAGAGGGTATTTTTGACAGTCTTTGGCTGCCTACACAACTTGACCTGATGTGTGCTATTCATCACTAGTTGGTACTGATAATATCAAATATCACTGAGAAACTCTAACATATGTCAGTCATGTATAATACATTCTTTATTAATGTTATCACTGCCACAAATGCAATGTCAAATTGAGACTAAAATTGAAGTGTTCAATCAAAGTGTCACCCTGTTGACAGCATCTCATAGAATAAAATTATTGGGTTTTTTTTTTGCTTTTGGTTTAAAAGAAGTTAGTAAACATACACTCCATTCAACATGATACATCTTCATATATATCACAGAAAGCAGAAGGGTTTATAAGACCAGCAGTAAATACCTCATAAATCATCATCATGAACATTCAGGGTAATAATACTTCAGTACAGTGGAGTAAATAAAGAATTTTTTGAAAAAGGAGAAAAAATAAATTATGCAAAGCTCCAGAGCCACTTTAATTGTTACATTCATTTATTCTCTAAGGTAGATTTAGAAGAGAAGCTAATCAGTTTTGACATCTTCTGTGTGAAAGTTTGTGGTTTGCTAAGTTGCTAAAGAGAGGGGAGCACACATACAATAGCTGTCTCTTCCTTCTATTTTATAATCTGTGATGTGTAGATGTGAATGCAAGGAAAAGGCCACCTAGTTTCAGCTCACATTATGCAATCATCATATGGAGGTTTAAATATTTTGACTCAAATCTGCAAAAGAAACAGGTAACTTAGAAAACAGAAAGAGTGAATTTATCAATTTCATTAAGTGATAACAATAATTCCCAAAGCAGATGGACATAATTAATGCAGTTTCTGCTCGACCACCAGAAAGGGAATCCAAATCTCCCAGTGCAAAATATAATGTCAGAGCCCCCAACCTTTAAATCCCTCAAGCTATATTTGTGAAAACAAATACCTTACCTCCACGTACTGAATTTAATGTTGATAATCTATGAAGCACCTTAAAATTACACCTTTCTGATAAACTAATCAAGAGACATTATTATCATATTGTTGATGGCAAAAGGTCCACAGCCGAAAGTTAAGACATGCACACATACCCAGATACAAACATGCACATATTTCTATCTTTTCTATCCCTGTCTAATACAAGGGCATGTCAATATGAAGCTACACAGTGCTGTGCCTTGGGCAAAACCCTGACAGTGGCATGTAATTTTTACATGGAGTCTTGTTAGTGAGGTAAAGCTCTTGTGCTTGTCTGTCCTCCTTGCCTGCTAAGTGTTGTTGCAGCTATGCTGTGCAAAAACTCTACCAGGGGTGAGACACAGAGATGGCTTATAAAAATCCAATAAAACAGTAAGAGAAAGAAAAAGACTATGTTTTTTTTTTATTTTTTTCTATTCTGCTTTTTTTCCTGAGTGTGGCCCAGCGATCGTTAACAGGCATTAACAGGCATTTGTTATTGTCAAGTGGCCTCAGTGTAATGCCGCAGGTACTGGTTTCCAGGGACACCAACCCCTGAGAGGTATAGGAGGAAGTTCTCCTGCCATTCCTCCAGCCTCAAGCCACCACCAGCCGATTATCTCCTTCCTTGCGGAACTCATTATCCACAACCTGCAGTGTCAATCAGCACTTTCTGTGCTTGGCCAGAGCTCTTTTAACTAGAATCTACAATTTGACTCATCTTCAGAAAAGCATTTAATAATTTAAAAAGAAAAACCTGAAACCTGAGATCCATCAGTGAATGTGTAAGATAAGGTAACACCTGTTTGGTTCATAATATGGAATTTGTCTCCATATTAATACAATTTTTAATGCACATTTTCTTTGGTTCTACAAAGACTTTGCCTCTTCTAGTTCTCAGTGAGACTTAACATCTAATGCACATTTACTTTATTTGACAAGAGCTTGTGCATGCTGAGACAAGATGCTGCTAATTAAAGCAATATTCCTCATGTGTAAAAAGGCAGTTGTACATATCTCTTTTATGTATGAGGTAAAGGAGATATCTTGGTGAAAGATAACTCCAAGGTTTCTTACAGTATTACTTGAGGGCAATGGTATTTAATCTAGAGTAACAATATCATTAGATAACATGTCCCTGAGGTTTTTAAGATCAAACAGAATTACATCTGTCTTGCCTGAATTGAGGAGTAGAACATTAGAGGATATCCAGGCCTTTATGTCTTTTAAGCATGCTTAAAGTTTGACTAATGGATTTGTCTCATCTGGTTTAAAAGATATACACAGCTAAGTGTCATCTGCAAAACAATGGAAATGTATGTTTGTGTTTCCTAATAATGTTGCAGAAGAGAGACATATATTAAATGTGAATGGGATCGGTCCAAGCACATAACCCTGTGGAACTCCATAACTAACTTTTGTGAGCATAGAAAATCATTCATTTTCATGAAAAAATAAGAATCTATCTGATGGATAAGATTTAAACCAGTCTAGTCCCGTTCATTTAATCCCACTGATATGCTAAAGTCTGTGTATTAAGATTCTGTGATTAGTAGTGTTGAATGTAGTGCTAAGATTAACAAAGCAAGGAATAAAGTATTCATCGATTTAGTCTGTGTGCCATTTATTCATATTAAAGCAATATCGGGTACACACAAGAACCTCTCTCTTGCTCTCTCTCTCTCTCTCTCTTGCTCTCTCTGTGTATATGTGCTTTATCTATGTGCTTGTATATCAAGGAAAAACTTTGCTAGTCCTTATAAAACTCTTAGCAATTAACTCAGCATGATCTATGGGAAAGAAGCAATCTAAGTACAAGTGAGCTATTGTACATGCAAGTCCATCCATGTCAGTTAGCTGGGATCTGATACATATTTTCTTATGTTATGTTATGTTATGATTTTTCACTTGTAAGTTGCTTTGGAGAATTAACGGCATACTGGGCTCAACAGAGCCTTTCTGAGAGTCTTTGTCAGCCTGGCTACAATGCTGACAAAAAGCCTAGGGTTGTTTTTATTTGTGCATGAATGATAAATAATATGTGATCTTAGCATTACAGAGGGCTTCTAATATATTATATATGTGATCAAACTTTCAATCCAGTCATCTTTCAAGCTAGCATTTGCCTGATCAACAAATGTATTTCACAACGGGTTCTGGTAGATATAGATATAGATAAAGACAGAGTCTTTTATCCAGCTTCATCCCAAAGAAATAGGAGAGAAAAAAAAATGCTTGTGAGAAATGGTTACTCACAGAAAGAAATATTTATCGGTGGTATCCCATCCTACAGATATTTTTTTGTTTGTTTGAGGTATTAGATTTAATGTGTATTTTTGTGTGTGTGTGGAAGAGTCAAGATTTTAAAATTTTCAGCAACAGAGCTATTCCTGTCTGATTAAAAATGGTCTTTCTGGCCACATAGACCAAACAGAATGTCTATCTGTAAGTTCTTGCATGTGCATGTAATTTTGTGTTTGGACTTCAATATGGACAAAAGCAGCATTCATCCATTTAGTTTGTGTGCAAATGATTACATTTTATGTAATCAGATAGACACGAGCATCTGTCTCTCTCTCTCTCCCCCTTTTTCTGTGTGTGTGTGTGTGTTTTGTCTATGTGCTTGTATATCAAGGGAAAGCTTGGCTTGTCTATATTTCAAATACTCTGCAATACAAAAGACGAAGACCAACATGATTGCCTTTAATGTTTCACATGAATCACTGAGTGTGTGTGTGTGTGCGTGTGTGTGTGTGTGTGAGAGAGAGAGATGTGTTGGTGGTGGAGCGGTTTACATCCTCAGAGAAACATTTCAAAGCCTTGACAACCTGAATAAAGCTTCTCATTATAACATAAATAAACAGTCCAAATACATTCATACATCCATTTGTTAAAATGTATGAAAGCAGCAAGGAGGGAGTTCCTGAAGAACAATTTACTTAGAGACACTTTAGTGGCCACTCCCACTTCATTGAGGGATTGTCCACACCTGCTTGGAGTATATAAAGACTTGTTGACTTCCAAGATGGCTCTTTCATTCTCCTGGAAGGGGTGCATGAAAGGATGAGGGAAGAGGGATCTCAGGAGATGTATGGTAAGAAAGAAAGAAGGAGTGACAGTAATTGTAAGAAAAGCATGGGATCTCAGGGTTAATATGAACATCACAAGTAAGGTTAGTTAACCATAGACACTTCTCTTCTGTCCACAGGTTTGTACAGTTAAAACTGATGGTTTACATTTAAAAACTACAAGAAATCAAATAGTTATATTTCCAATTAAACATGATGCTAGATAGATTACTATCTGCAGTTATGTGCTACATTCAGATGAATAATACAAATTAAAGTATAATCATAACACTTTATTGATTCCAGCAGTATAAAGTAATAAGTAATTTAAACAATTAGATATTAATTATTTTTTTGGTTTATACCCTAATCATGCCAACAAATATGCTCTCAAAACACTTTTTCATTTAACTTCATTCATTTTAAACTCAGCTTAATAAATTACCCTTAACAAAAGAATATAAAGGTTAATCCGTATACAGCACTGTACTGCTATGTCTCCCACAGTATATATACTCCCTGAATAATTATTAGTTAGGAAAAATCTGCGAGAGAGTGAGTCCCTGAACCCTGCTGTTTTTTCAAGCCTTTAAAATGATTTTGTGAATTAAATGGGCAGTTTATTGGATCAGATCAACACAGAATGCTTAAAGGCACATTATTTACTTTTAATAATGATAGTTTGTTGATTTACAATGTATTTATCTGTTAATTTGGAATTTATCATAAGTAATTGTTGACTGTAAAATGCCGGTATTTTACCGTAACTTTGAACTTTGCAATAAAATTATTAATGTGTTATACAGTTGTACTATGTTTAGAATTGATATAGACTGTATCTGGGTTTATAGTATATCTGTTATTTTAAATAGTTTACCTGTAAATAGACAGAGTTACAATAGATTTTAAAATAAATTACCGTAAAAAGGTTTACAGTAAACCTGTATTTTTATAGTAATTTCATGTAAACCAAACCAAGTATAAAATGTACGGTTTCTTATTAAATATACTGTAATGTACCATACATTTTCAGCCTGTTTTTTGCTGTGAAATTCTGGTAACAACAGCTGCCGGTATTTCACCATAAATTACACAATTTTTTTTTTACAGTGTAGTGATTAGCCTCTCCCACAAACGGCTTTAATTTATCTGGATGCAAGTTGGGTTTAAGCTGGTCATTCTCTAAAGTCTGGTTTAAAGAACTGACTGACACACAAAATCCTCATTTAAATACGGCCGCCTCCAACTTGTACCTGTTGTCAAACACACAATTTGTTTTTGTAGCTCACCCACAAAACGCCCACAGAAACAGTTGTATTTGGTGCTAAACAAATAAAACTAAATTGAATTGAACCACCGTTACAGGTCTCACAATTAAACGTCATGAAAATTCCACACCCCTTCCCCCATAACACCCGATGCCACCTTGGGTCTGACACAGATGGTGCAGAAAACTTGCCTCGCCTCTGACACTACCTCTGGAGGCATCTTAAAGGAGAATACACATGAACACCCTGAATGTGCAGTGTACAAGGGACCTGTGTATGTTCTGTTTTGGCACTTGACAATAAAATAAGATACAAATTAGAAGGAACTACAAATACCCCCACTTCCTCCTTCAGTTATATCGAACAGGGTTTGTTTTCATCCTATGTCTGACCAAAACAAGCATTTATTATTTAATAATATTGCAAAAGACATTTTTGGGTCATTTGTACAGTAAAAAAAATAAAACTAAATAGGAGTGTGCCATTCTCAGATTCTTGCATTTGTTCTTGATATTATCTTATTATTTTGAAACCCGCCAGTCCTCTGAGAGTCGCCTCATATAAGAGCAGCCTTTCTCTAATTGATCAAAGCGAATTGGGCCAGAATGAAAAAGTTGAAAAAGTAACATCAAAGGGGAGTCAAAGTGTGAAAAACAAATATCAAACAGAGGGAGGAATCAGGCAGTATCTGTTTAGAGCGTCAGTGCTGATGATAAAACGAGATACGACGAGGAGTCCTCAGTTCCCATTGGTGCGTATGGGTGTGATTCCACTGGGCTTGGGTCATTAGCAGTCAAAGGCCTGGTAGAGTATAGAGGGTTGCATTGCTCCACTTAATTTGAGCTCTTTAATAACACTCTTTATGAATTCAGTCATGTTTGCAGCCCTCTGCCTTAGACACAGTGTGAGAGACATTGGTGGATCTCATTTCAGGCCAACAAGATTTCAGATTCAATTAACTTCATCGAGCAACACCCCCTTCTCTTCACACACACACACGCACGCACACACACACAAACACACACACACACACGCACTCTCATTTCAAAGCACTGCATGATCATTCTAAACCTAATTACTGCAGGGCTGTCTAATGCAGTCCAGTGCTGCCCAATCACATTTGCGTTGAGTGGCCAAAAGCAGAGGATATGTACAGTTGGACAGTCAACCCCCCCACCTGCACACACAAACACACACGTACCCCTATCCCCCAATGTTTGTACCTCTCTCATCTCTCACTAAAGGTCACAGAGCATCCTCTCTTCCTGTTCCTTATTCCTTCCTCTCAGCCTCTCTGGAAGCCTGAATGCTTCACCCTGGCAGCCATTCACAGTGACATTTATTTTTCTGATCTGTGAGTCTGTCGCTGAAATTGTATCTTTCAGTTGTCATCTCAGAGAATATTACTCAGGAACCTCAGTATGAGGGACTGTTGAAGGAATAAAGAGCAATCCAGCAGCTTGAACATATTTGCGGTCATCTCCAAAAAATATAATATTGGATATTGGATTGGATATTTAAGATTGCAGTGCAGAATTGCACTTTTTATTAATGGTATTTTCACATACATAACATAGAAGACAAATGTTAAGTGGCCCAGAGTATTGACATGTGACTGACAGGTCAGGTCCTATGAGACTGATAAAAAAACATATTGGCTTTAGCCTTGACTTTCAGCTGTGAAAGCCCCATTGTTAAAGAGGTAAAATCAACATAAAAACCTGAGAGCTGTCTATGGGAGAAAATGTAAATAATTTTAAATCTGAATAAAGAGGGAAAAACTGTTCAAGGGATCACACAAACATTGGAGAAAGCCAATACAACACTTTGGAATGGAATGAAAAAGAAAGAAAGCACCAATCCTGGCACACAGGGGAACTTATACAGGTCAGCCACAACAGCAGCTGATGCTGGTGTTAGCAGCAGACTGAATTCAGAGGTGTACAGAAACATTTTATCTCGTACTTTATGAGGAAATGCATTTAAACTTACTTTTATCATGCAACAGGACAATGATTTGAGCTGGCAGTCATCCAAAAAACTCAGAGGACGAACATTGGACTAACCCAACTGAACATGCATTTCACCTGCTGAAGATGAGACTAAAGGGAGAAGCTCTCATAAAAACTAAATACAAAGAAAAAAGGAACAATAGCTGAAGCAGGCAGCATGAAAAGCAATGTCGGAGGGTCATCATTGCAAAATATCAGGGTTTATTTAGCTCACAGCTATCTTACCCTAACCCTAACCCATTTGATACAAATGGTGCTATGTTGCTTAGCATATTGAGCTGTGTTCTGAACTTTTGTCTCTGTTTTGATCCTAAACCCAAATGTCTTCAGTGTACTCTACAGCAAACAAAAATTAACCAGCCATTCACAGTGACATGTGCTTTTCTGACACCAGACACAAAGCTTTGCTTGCCTTAAATAGACAAGGATTTTGTTGTTTTACTGTTTTTTATCTCTTATCACTGCACTCTGTAACAGCGACGATAATCTTCTCAGTGGGGGACTCTGTTGTTAGTTGTCTGGCCCCCATGCTGAGCCTCCCTGGTACATGACTGGCAAAGAGTAATAGGATACCATATTCACAAGGAGTTTGAAGTTCAATCAACAAAAATGACCCCTTTAAAGCCGGGGGATTGTGCACAGGCTTTGAAAATGCAGGAATTTCTTCTGAAAAAGATGTTTTTCCTGAGAAGTTGAAAAAGCTCTCTGTATGGTACCCTCAATGACATGATATTCCTTTTAGCTGTGCAGTCATTTGAAGGTGATATTGAGGTATGATTTTGCACTTGGCAAAGCTGCCAAAAGCTGTCAGAGTTCACTATTGCGCTCCCTCTGAAATATGTATCCACAGCGGAAATGTGTGGCTCACTTTACTTTTGACCACTCCACTGGGATGTAAAAGGCCTGGGTCAGCAGCATAAAAGTGTCCCTAAAGCTGACGTCACTTTGTTGCTCACACACTTCAAGGCAGTGAATGTTTGCTCACACTAAAAAATTTCTCCCATCACTGACCACCCTGCTGATCTGATCTTTATTCCGACATCACCATCCACAATCCATGATATGCTCAATTACTTATTTCATGTAATTCTCTTACTGCTAGATTACTCATTTACTTCACATTGCTCTGGCTATCAGGCAGTCTCCTGTACAGGAGGTTCAGGTCCTGTTCTTGCCTTTACTATCAGCACAACGACATTATGATAAGTGAGAAAGAAAAAGAAGAACAATTATCATTTTCTCACAGATTACAGTCAGCAGATGTCAAAGCCCACATGTGGAGGCAACTAATTGCTGCCTCCAAATCGACTGTGGTATAATACTCCAAGAATATGTGAGAGTTTGTGTGTGTGTGTTGGGGAAAGAGAAAGGGGGGAGGGGTGTGTTATAGACATGAAGGATGCATATTGATTCAGCAAACTTACTCTTGGCTGTGTATGTATTAAAATCATGTTGGTATACTAATGTTCAAAGCAGCTTACCCATCATCAGCTATTCATGCCCACACAATGGCATACATTAGTTGTGGGGGTGGTGTGGACAATAAGTCATATGGCAAGAAGACATGGACATGCTACCTACCTATTATATATATATATATTCTAATATATTCATGCATGCGCCCCCCCAACACACACACACACACTGGCAATCCCAGCACGCCTCCACACAACCTAACAATAATACAGACTGAAAGATAGAAAGCATCCCTTTTCAGCTTTCACTGCCTTCCTTCCCACTCCACACTCCTTTCTCATTGAGTGGGGCTGCATTTGCAGGGAGGAGCAGGCAGATGAGGTCCCAGGGGTGATCAAGGGTGGGAGGGTGAGTGGAGGAGGGGAGCTTTGCTGTCACATCGAGCTCCAGCATCGGCTGATGGCTCAGTGTGAGGCATGCCACTTATCAGATTGGTGGGGGTTGGGGATAAGAGTATGTGTGTGTGTGGGTGAGGAAGCACCGGGGGGTAAGGATGAGATGCCAGAGGCCATTAACAGTCTTTTTGATTATAGTAACACATGCAAATATGCAGTAAACATGCATACACACGCAAATTTACAGGCACCCTAAAACTGCTTATGCTTACAGCACCACAAAAAATCTAAAAAAACAAACAAAGAATAAAACAAACAAACAACAGCAGTCCTCAATCTACCCTCCAGACAGATAGTAGCATGGTGCAGTGACTGTTAAAAGCTCCCTTCTTGTTCGCCGTCTCCTTTTCCTTTTCTTCTCATTGACCCTACCCCCACCAATTCCCCCACACCCACCACCCCCCCATTTGGTGCCCCAGTTCACTTCAGTGCACATGCTCTCTTTCTCCTTCCACTTTCACCCAACCCACACCTCACCGTCACTCTCCTTTTCAGCCCAGCCTTACAATTTTGCAGCTGTCACTCGGTATTCTCGGAAAAACAGTAATCTCGTCTTCCAAAACACATTCACACACATATATTTAAGGTATACATGACATCAAAAACATGCTAGATAACATTCTGAAGACTGCAAACATGTGGTGAATTAATCTGTTAAAATAGAACATTTTGAAATACTTGACCCAGAATTGGGCTTTTTTGTGGTTACACACAACATGATCAAACACACATGACCACATCAAGGGATGGAGATGGTTCTTTGATCGAGGAGGCAGATAAACAACACCTCATTAGACATGTTGAAGGGAGTGTTTCGAGCTGGCGCAGAGACACCATTGTCTGCTAGCATGCTAACAGAGCTACCATGATAACAGAGCCCTTGGCAAAGTCCCAGTGTCTCAACAAGCCTGATAGAACTGAAAAGGCATTCTCTCATGTTATCCATTAGAAAGAGGATAAATAATCACACACAGAACAATAGTTTGAGGAATAATGCAGTACCCTGGAATAGGAATCTCATATATTTCACTCGATGCAGACACAGACACAGTTATACGAGGATGCAACAGACATCCTTGTGCACTGCAGTTTCTTTGCTTTGAGCTTTAAGGAATCAATTCTCTTCCCATCCCACATTTGCTCTTGCACAGTTTCAGTCATTCAGTCTTGCACTGACAGTAATTATCACACAGTCTCTCTCTTTATCCTCCCTGTCTCTTTCTATATTAGACCAATCTCTTTTCCACTGGCTCTGATGTTAATGCACACCCAATCAGGCTGTCCATTAAGCAGACGTGCACTACAAATTGACCAGGCCATTCAAAGTCATGCATGCAAATGAGCTCAAATTGTAGCATGCTACAAACTCACTAAAATCTCCTTAGGGGGAAAACCCGAGTGTAAAAGACTTAAGAGACTTGAAAAATGTAGGAAAAAAGTGAGTGGCTGCCTGTCCATTTTATGTACATGAAAATCAAGCAAAAATCAAGCATTATGGAGGATTATCCCAATTAGGATGTATTGGTGATGTTTTGATACAAGGGTGAGACAGTCACATGTGAAACCTGTAAATGTAAATTCTCTCCGTGAGCTGTAAGTCTGAGAGTGTTCAGTTTCTGTCAGCCAAAGTCATTGTCATGCACAGTAAAAGTTCTCCACTCTGAAATCATTGTCAAAACTTTTGCTAGATTTGCTAAAAGTGAAACACAAAACAGATCTACCACTTTCTTCCTCCTTTTTGTCCGCTAGGCATTTCCCATCACTCAATTTTTTTTCTTTACAGAAAAGTTTCTTATTGTATCCAGTGGGACGCATTCATTCTAACCTCAGTTTATTGCCATCTCTAACTTTCTAAACCTGTTAAGTGGATTGTGAGACAATGGGAAGAGAACAGAAAAGGACAGTGTAGATGTGTGGGTGAGAGAGCTGTCACAGCCTTAAGTAGAAAATTGTTTGAGGTATCAACAGGGAGAAGGAGAGCAAGGAAGAATGAAAGACAAAGCATGAGAGTCAAAGAGACGTGCTAGATCAGGAGGCACGGGGATTGGGCTTAAATGCATTGAGCAGAGGGGAGTGTCGGCGAGCCCTGCTCTATGCCAACTCTTAAGTGGCAGTGGCACTCAAAGATAATGAAGAACAATGATGAGGCCACATGCACAGCTAAAATAACCGTGTAGCCACCATTGGGCTGAGCACACAGTCACTCAGAAAGGCTTTAGAGCTGCTGACTGACTGGTACTTGTGGCTCAAATTTCCACTTTCATTTCTTAATCCAGGACACTTCTCTGAGGGTATCCACATGTCTGGTGTGAAACATATTGTCAGTCTCAGCCATATGCGCCATTATGCCCATCTAGAGATACAAAGACATTTGAGTAAAAAAACAACAACCCACAAAATAATGGAAGATGCGTGAGCTTCCTGTGTTCTTTAATCATAACCTCAAAACACACTTGCCAGCTTTTTTGTGCATTAGCAAGCTGTGGACCTCGGACACACTAACTAATCCCATTAAACAATTTCACATGAAAACAATAATATCCCACACCACCCCCACAACTAATGTATGCCATATTCAAATGTGCATGCAATTTAAATAATTAATGTGACTCCCTCACTAATTTTCCTTGTGACAGTTATGCTGAATTTGGATATCCAGTGGATGTTGGTTTCCCCCACTAACTGTCCATTAGTTTTCAGTGGCAATAGTGTTTTCACTCTAAAAGAACACAAAATCAGCTAGTGGCTGTATCAGGTTCTTACTTGGGGTATATAAGGTGATAAGATTGTCCGATATGAAATCATTAATCTAGAATGTGTGGTATTAAAAAATTCAAGAAAATAATTGATTTTATTATATCTCAGCTCCCACATTATTATTCTTAAGAATCCTGAGTATTGTCTGCTGGTTGACAGATGTTGAGTATGTCTGGATACAAGGACCACACATGAATAAACCATGATAGCCTTGTAAAAATAATCTGACTCACCAACCTCCCCCATTTCTACAATAAGAAGGGATCCTTATTAGCACAGGCTACAATGCATTTAAATTCTGTATGATCCAGTGGTTATTGTATCTACCTACCTGAACATCTCGCCCAGGCCCTTTAACACTCCTTTCTTGGTTTTACTCCTGTCCTTGTCTTTCTCCTTCTCTTTATTCACAGGTTTCTTCTTTTCCTTCCCTCCAACTTTGTCCCGATCATTGCATCTGTTGTCTCTAGATGTGTTGCTATTTAGCCCAGGGCCCATAGCTAGGTCTCCACTGGTGGACATTGACTCACGACCTGATCGGGAGCTTCCCTCTGTATCCGCGTCCACTGGAGTAATTATATAAATGGGACAGAGAGGGTGTTAAATATAGCAATTAAGAGGGAAAGAATGTAGCAAACAAAAACACAGGGAGAGAAAAACGTGGGTCAATGAAGTCTGACAAAAACCTTAACTTCTACTTAACTCACCATAGATCACAGGAGGCACACAACATTCAGAGAACAACTTTTATTTCATTCACAAAGCCTTTTAACTTTTTAAAGAAATGTTGTGTCCTGCAGGGTGGAGCAGTTTGAACAAAACACACTAAATTTATCAGCCTCATTACAGCAGAATATATTTGCATTGTACACCCTTTGAGAATAGTATTCAGCTGAACATATTTTCACTTAGCTGAAGCCTAAAGTTATTTCAATGTGTACATTTCAAACGGCTGTGAAGAGAAATTTATTTTTCCCTTTTTCTTTTGCAAATCTCTTGCAAAGTTCTAATAATAGTTTATGAGTCTGTAGCTAATTTTGAACCAGACATCAAACGGAAACCAAACTCCTTAGGTGATGTAAGGTTGATTAAACCCAAAGTTTCCATCACATCTAATCAGAAATGATGTGCAAAATGTAATTAATCTGTCAGTAATTATACATTGAAATAATCTTGAAAGAGGCTCTCTGGGATCTTAATTGCATATGTGGGGTGCTCCACAATTGGAATAACTCCCGTCTTTGCTATAGTATATCTTTGAGTCTGAAGCAAGAGCTAGATGTCCTTCAGACTACATCTTATCAGACTTGCATGTCCTTGTCTAAGGTGGAGCTGAAAGTGCTTATGGTAAAAAAAGAAGAAAGAGAGGAAACCGTGGTGGAAGTCTGGTGCTCTATATGGAAGAAACAGACAGAGAGGAGTGGCTACATTCACATTTCAGTAATGAGCAGTGGTTTTCTCTTGTGATCTGTGAATTTGTCTCTGAAACTGTATCTTTCAGTTGTCATCTCAGAGAAAATTACTCAGGAACCTCAGTATGAGGCACTGTTGAAACAATAAAGAGCAATACAGCAGCATGAACATATTTGCAGTCCCCTCCAAAAATATTGGACATTTAGATTTAAGATTAATGAGATGTAAGTACAGCTTTTATTTGATGGCATTTACACATACATAAAATAGAAGACAGTCTTTTGTTAGATGAACCAAATTTTAAGTAAAAGTATTGACACGTGACTGACAGGTCAGGTCCTATGAGACTAACAACAGCTCAAAATGACACTGCTTGAATTTAGCCTCGCATTTTAGTTGTCTCCCATTGTTAAAGTGAATAAATCAACACAAAAACCTGAGAGCTGTCTATGGAAGAAAAGTAATAATAATAAATAATTTTAAATCCAAATAAAGAAAATAAAACTGTTCAAGGCATTACACAAACACAGGACAAAGCCAATACAACACTTTGGAATGGAATGAAAAAGAAAGAAAGGAAGCACCAATACTGGCACACAGAGGAACATATACAGATCAGCCAAGGAAAACAAGCAGCTGATGCTGGTAGTAGCAGCAGACTGAATTTAGAGGTACACTTTGTCTCCTACATTACACAGAAATGCATTAAAATTGACTTTTATCATGCAACAGGACACTAATTTAGACTGGAATCATCCAAAAAACTTAGAGGACAAACATTGCACTAACCAAACTTAACGTGCATTTTACCTGCTGAAGATGAGACTAAAGGGAGAACCCCGCATAAAAACTAAATAATAAGAAAAAAGGAACAATAGCTGAAGCAGGCTGCAGTAAAAACAATGTCAGAAGTTTAGACTTGATGAAGTTATTGCAAAATATCAGGGTTATCTTCCCTTCCTTTTCTCCACCTACACCCAGAAAGATTCGGGATGGGTAGGACTTGTATTGCTCAATCCACTGCCAGAGTAGCCCCCACTTACGAACAACAACCACAGAAGCAGCAGTGAGCTGTATCTAGGTATTTAATTGACTGAGATTAGCAGGAGTTGTAATATTTTTACTGTGTAATAATGCAGAGCTGTAATCCAGAGCACACAGGCTTGTTTGATACAAATTTGTTTAAGGTTCCTACAAAGGCATCATAATAAGCTTGAATGAAGAACAAGCAAACAAACATCAACAAAAAACACTTTAAGTCTCATTGTTATAATTAATGTAAATAGAATTTAGTTTTGTCATATTTCTATTTATTCTGAGTCTTTAAAATTAAGCAAGGAGGAAAAAAGACTTTAATCTCAAACATCAGCAGGGGCATTGATTAAAGTGTCAGGAGACTGAAAGATAATTTGCAGAGACAGACAAACACAGGAGACATTTTGTCACTTTAGTGAAACTCCACCATGAAACATTCCTGCTTTAATAATCAATCAACATTTATGCTGATCTGTCAGTGAAAGTTAAGACGGACAAAATTATTTTATCCATAAAAGGGATTTTTGCCCTGTACTGCACCTCTGTCTACCCTTTTCCTCTTCCCTTTTCTATTTCATCAAACGATGCAACACAAAGTAGCACAAGGGGAAGTGCATTTTTCCCAGCAAGATATCTTGTGGAAACACATTTTCTTTAGGTGATGCCACATTCTTATTTTATGTAAATAAAAGTCTAGGAGCAGAGGAAGGCAGAGGCTTATCTGCCAACTTTGACTATTAACCTCAGTGACGAGCACAGACTGGCTGCTTTTATCTAAATTGAAAAACAGAGTTATTTGAATATCATGAGGGAGAATGCAATATACCACGGCAGGGGAAATAGGTTGCTTTCCCCATTTTTCTTTGCAGAGATAAGACTGTATTTAGTGGCATGCCAACAGAGCTTATGAGGACAAAGCGTTTCAGGCAAATCATTTCTTCTTTTTCAAATGTCTCCCAGCTCTTTTAATGGAATCTGCTAATGGTGAAAAGAAATTTATATCTGGTGATTACTCTTGTGGCACTGCATTGTTATTACCTGTGGCAAAACATAAGACTGCTGTCTCAGGTTATCCAACACCTGTATTTTTGTATTTTTGTCCTCAAACATCAAGGAGCAACTTATATATTCAGTGCAACGGAAGGTGACTTTTTTCTTCTTCGTCTTCTTCTTCTTGTCCAGAGGTAAACATAAAATAAGATGGTTTCCATTCCAGTTAGGTACACAGCAAAATAAATGTATGGAACATTGTCTGGTGTTGTGTGCAAAAACAAACTGGTAGAGATAGCAAAGACCTGTGTTTCATTTCTAATAATGAATGATGCATTTAAACACACAACTTGATATATGTGGGTAAACAGCAGAAAATTTACTGTAAATGCAATATGTTGAAAAACACATGCTGCCATAGTCTATAACAATTGTACTCAACATGAACTATGTGAATATTAATGAGCATAAAGCCTAGACACTTAATGCTTTTGTTCTTTGTCACACAGATGTCTCTTCAGCAAGCAGGGGTTCCTATTCTAGTTCACTTGGAGATGAATCCTTTGATTCTGAACAGGCTCTGAGGGAAGTAATAATGAGTTGACCTATATTACACTGACTGAATTTCTTTAGACTCAAAGTTTTTGTATTGCAGGGAAGTGATTCAGAATAAAGTGCTGTTTTACAAAGTACAATGGATGACATGAGTAAATAATTACACACTCACGTGTCTCTATGCTGTTCTCTTCTTCTGCTGCTCTGAAACCAGATTTATCGTATGATTTGTCAATTGCAGCCCGGAAGCTTTCATTGCAGCCACGGCTCCTGATGATGTGTGAGGGTAGCCTGCTAACATTAACCTCACGATTTTGTGTTGAGTCAAGAAGAGCCTTCTGGATACTTTCGAGGGAGCTGGACTTTTTCAGGCCCAATGAGGGTCCGACTTCTTGTTCTGTAGACCCTATATTAAGAAAAAATAGACTCATTAAGGCCAACAGTCTAATGGTGTGTGACAATAACTACCCTACAAAGTCAATGTACAACCAATCATGACAGAGCTCGCTGCATGTCAGTGAACCATTTACATTTTGTTAGTTTTGTATGGGGTAATGTTATGTGCCATATTTTAGAAGAAAAGAAAAAATAGGGGTCTGGTAATTTACATAAAAAGCAAATGATGCCATTGCTGGGCCAATGAAGTGTGTGGAATGAGAAAAGAGTACTGTATCGTTAGTGAAACAGTTTCCTGTTGAGAAATATAATTTAACCTTTGTACTTGTGTCCACAGAGTTAAATTATGTGGCTGAACCATAATTAATATAAATGACCATATCAAAGGCAATAATACAAAACACTAGAGTTTGAAAAGTGTTATGTTAAAATAGAATTAATTCCTTTTTCTCAAAATCAGTCTTATGCTGATTACCCTGGTGGAGGCAAACCCTAACATTTTCCATGACATTGGCAATGAATGTACTGCTAGCAGCACAAGATAGCAGCACAACATGACCATATGGTACAGTATATGGGCAATAAAAAAGACAAGAGTAGTGGCCACACAGAATGCTGCAAAGATAGCCAATATGCAAAGTTAATGCAAGTAACATGAATTGTACGCATGATAGAAATGATGGTACTGATGATACATTCTGAAAGCAGCTAATTAGAATATCTCACATATATCAAACATAAAAACAACTTTACAGTACTACCAGCTGTGCAGAAATGGTAACGGTAAATGTTTAACAGTAACCCACTTTAACACTGGATCCAGGTCCCAGACAGCTGGAATTATTTTTCCAGGGTTTGTTTCGGGTAAGTAAGTGAAGCTAGACTCAGGTATTGGTATTTAATTTTGTTAGGGATCTTTCATCAGTTCCTCAGAGCTATTACCTTCGAAACCAGCTGGTAAACAAAAAGCCTGGTTGATTGTCTGTCTCGTGTATTCTACGTTGAATTTGTGTTTAAATGCTGTGCTCCCCAACATTTCTAAATATGTTCAAGTCAGGCCTTGTTAAATTGTATACTTCTGTAGTAGAACCTTAAACCTTAAACCTTAATGTCAGTTAAAGTCAAAGGTGTTTGGTTCCATGCTGGTAAATGTACTGTTATGTATGTAAAATGAAACTTTACTATGTATTACTAATGTCTAAGGGGTAAAAAGCTATCTGATTGCAGGATCACAAGATTCATTTTACTGCATATTTTCTAAGAGGAGGGACCATTTCTGATTGCAATGACATTTTTCCTACAAGATCAAGAAAAAAAGTCAATTTAATTATTTGCTTGGAAGGATCAATCTTATCACACATAAGATTGTGTGATAAGATTTATATATATATATATATATATATATATATATATATATATATATATATATATATATATATATATATATATATATATATATATATATACTCTATAAGGAAACATAGGTGCAGATCCAGCATATCAGCATATCATACAGTTTTTTCTTTTGTTCTGGATAAAACTCAAGCTCAGTACAAATGCCATGTAAATTTGGGGTTTTTGAAGCTTATGAATAAATCCTGCCAACAGCAGACACACAGAAGACAGAGTGCATGCTTGACATAATGGGATTGCAAGTTAGAGCTGCACAGGATGCAACAGTTCAAAGGAACACAAATTACATCTGCTGTACTCGGAAAATATTCTTCTGCACAAACCCCTTTGCTGCCATTGTTCTAGTTAGTGTGGTGAATGACTGAGAGAAGCAGAGAAACAAAGAGAATGTGAGAGCAAGGCCAAGAGAGACAGTTTGTCCATAAACCTCTGCTGACTCGAACCTGTGTTTGTTTTCATCCCAAGCAGCTTCAGCTCTCCTAGAAGAGGTTAACTGTCTGTATGCCAGTCTATCATGCGATTCCTATCACACAACAGAAGCCTCAGTGCGTTTTTCCTCACATCTCTCTTTCTCAGAGGAATAAAAATAGATATTTCCCTGCTGCACACAGACATGAGTTCCCCACAAATCTGAAGGAGAAATAAAAATCATCGCAATGAATTATGAAAAATGGGATAACAATTTAACCAAATCAGGGGAAACTGCGTGTTGAATTGTTTTTGGCAAAATAGCCAACTTGCTGCACTACCTAGCCAGACTATGGGCAAGGACAGTTTTGTTGGCATTAAACGTTAAAGGGGAGGTATGGCAGACTCCATGAATAAATCAGCAGCAGTTATTACAGGAACAAGAGCCCATAATATAATTAGAGCAGTTAAAACTCTGCTCCTCAGCCATTATTCACCAGAGGCCCTTGCATGTAAAGATCTGTGTACATACAGGGGCTCAATTACACATAATTTATTCAGAGTCTAGGCTTTAAGCAGGGCAGTAAAAGGGTAATTATGTTAAAAATAGCCTCCAAGGTGGTCAGCTGAAGTCGTGTCCAGGTATCCCAGTGGAAATGAGGTGTCTCTGGGTCAGCCAGGATCTTGTGTCTCTGCCAGCTGTGGATCATTAGCTCGACAGAGGACGTCCTCGATATGCTGAATCTGTGTCACAAAGGAGTCATCATTACCTGAACCTATGGTTAATATCTCAATCAAGTATGGTGGCTACTGTCTGGAGGTTGTGTGCTTGTAGCAACCTAATCATTTTAACCCTCCGGTCGTGTTCGTCTCCTGCCCCTTACTTTAGTGTTCCTGGTCAAAATTGACCGGTCTGTTTTAACTGCTCTTAAATTAGCACAAAAAACATTTTTCAGCACCAAATTTTTAGTCAACATTCTTTAGCTGTGAACAATGTCTAAAAGTAGTGTTTAACATGAATTTATAGAATTAGACATAAAATAACTGCAGTGAAAATAAAAGTAGGCACCGAAAATGTATTAAAAATTATCATGTAATGTAAAAAATTAATTGAAAACCAAAGACTAAACTCAACCAGAATGCTTATCAGGATGACATTTCCATTCTTCTTGGGAACATATGACAGAAGAGTGTGTGTGTCATTCAGTCATGTCATTGAAAGCAAATTTTGATGAGAGTCCCACTTCTTCTGGTCGATACCAGTGCAGGGGGAAGTTCAGGCTTGAACTTCCCTACCATGGTGAGCTTTCTTTTTAGCAGCTCTTGACCAAGAGAATATGATGTGAAGAAGTCACATGTGATATTATGCCACTGGAGATCGGTTTTCATGTCCAGCACAACATGCATGCCCTGGTTTTTTTTTCGGCCTTTCCCGAAACTTCTTGTAGCCTCATTGTTTGAGCGATACACTCCTGCTAAAATCAACAAACCTGTGTATGCTTGGTGGTCTACCAGGTCCATTTCCCTCCAGGTGTCCCTAAACACATGGTTCCCCTTCAAGTTTGTTTTCTCTAGTATAATTCCCTCAATGCACAATGGTAAAAAGAGTTGGAAGCTGGACTTGATGTCATCCACACAAAATGTCTCATAACGTGTTGGCCCTAGCATCATATTTATGATGTTTTCCACTCTTTACTTCCTCTGTCCTGGGGAGATGAAGACCAGAGCAAGTGTCCACTGTTGGCCTGGAATGTATCTTCAGGTGCCTTTTCTTTAGGTACCTCTCCCTCTCTCAGAGAACCGCTTGGTCAATCACCTACTTATTGGGTTCAGACTGAAAGGAGTACAAGACAAACATCAAACTATATATACGGGGTCTGTGTGAAGATGATACATTGATTAGTCTGGCAGGTATGGTTCACGTGAAAGATAGACACAAAAGCGTGGGAAAGAGATGCGTTCACATAACAGACACCTGTCTAGTCTGTGTGACAAAATGGTACATTGTTTCTTCAGGTAGTTGGTTCACGTGGGAGGATCGACACATAAGCGCGGGAAAGAGATGTGTACCCGCAAAAGATATTGTTCAGTCTGATGTGTGAGTGAGTAAGTTAGTGAGTGAGTTGGGGTGGTGTGTATGGGGATGTTTTCTGTCTGAAGAATCAATAAAGTCTGGAAACCCATTCATTTCCTATGGCGGTCACTTTTGACCGGGAACACCACAGATGTAACAAGGTGGATTAAAACACTCAAAATTCAATGAAAGAGGTGATCATCGCTTTTACATGTTCAAATGCATGGTGTGGAGGATATCATAAAGTCTTGAGGCAATCAGATTTAAAAAACAAAATTTATGAGCGTTTTAAGTTGTAAATCGGTCTGTTTTGACCCGAACACGACAGGAGGGTTAATTGTATTTTATGCTGGTATAATTTTTATCACTCGCTCATATTACTAACCTATTACTATGCATAGACCAGCAACTTTAATACCTAGTCTGTCATTCCACTAGATCCATGTGAACTCATTTAACTAGCAAGCTTGAACTGGGTATGTCTCATTTACCATCACTAGGCTCTCAGTGAAAAGGCTCCACTAGTCTCTTGATTTTCTTGATTACAACATTTTATAAGTTCTTAATTTATACATTTGTTGTATCTCCTCAGATTTAATGTCACAAACCTGACAGTGCAACAAGTATTTTTCCAATAACATTGAACATAACAGGCAATGGGTTGTTAACAGTTCATTCTATGTTAGTTTAATGAAGTTAATGCACTTTAAGGTGCTGCAAAAAGAGTTAAAACAGCCTAACTACAATGGATGAATTGCGGTGAGCTCAAGAGGCCAACTGGCAAAGACAGTCTTTCAATTGCAAAGGCCAATCTGTTATCTGTCTATCCATCATTCCACACCTCCCCAAATAATGAGTGTTTTCTTCAATCATTATCACTCCAGAACGAGGACAATAGCACATGTTCCTATGTCAATTGCCAAGTCTCAGCATAATGCTCCCACTCTGCAACAAGAGAACCCTCTTTTGAACATGCTGAATTTCCTCAACACTCTTCTGTATATGCATCTAAAGCTGCCAGGATCACTTAGCCAATAATGGCTGGTTATGGAGAAAGAGTGGGACTGCTTTTCTGATTTCTATGACTGACCCATAAACCCAGCTGAACAACTGTGATGGTCCATTTCATGAATGGTGAAAGTGCAGCTAGTCTTTCCTGCACTGGTTCTTACACTACAGTTAATCTTTTCTGCCACTGTCAAAATGCATAAACAAGCTTAAGGGGTTAGTGACTCCTATTCTGTACCACATTATTTAGCACATGCAAACTAGAAAGAGACTAAATCAAAAAGTGTAGGCATATACTGAATTGTTGGAGAATAGGTGAAGATCTAAGTGTAGCAGATATTGCACTCTGTGCAAGAGCCTGTCATAAAGCTTACAAGGCTAAGTGGCTGAAATGGGCTACCGTATTACTGCCTGTCAGAGCCCCTCATGTCTTCTTTTTCCCTTTTTTTCACCTACTCAATCTTGTTCCCCATCTAAATAGAATGGAACTACAGGGTGTCTGGTAGTATATATCAAAGATGAGGGCTTCAAAGTCATGAAATTCATACTCATGTGAGTTGGGAGCATCTGGAACCTGGTTAAAAGCAGGGACAAAAATAACTGCATGTAATAGCATAGTTTAACACGTTAACCACTTGGAGTTGGGATATTCTTGCTATGTAGCAAATCAATACTTTTTTTAAGTAGATTGTATTGTGAGGCTGTGTTGTATTATTTGAAACATTCTCCTCCAGGAACTCATCAGTTACTAGAATTATTATAAGACAAACAAGTTATATCTCTGCAATGTCTGAGAAAGGATTTCTGTCAGCAGGATAACTCACAAACTCAATCGGGTACTGCAAGAAGTGGAAAGAAATGGGATTTTGATTCCTTGATCTTGTTCTGACATACGGTGTTGAAATTGATCATTTAATAATTTTTCCCCAAAACCCTCTTTTTAATAACATTTGAATTTACAGTACTAAACTTTACTTCACCTAAAAATAAGATTTACTACAGCAGATGTTTATGTGAAAATGCAGTTGACAAATTTAAGGAACTGATTCCATCTTTAATTTCAGAGCCATGTACCAGCACAGAGGAGATCAGTCGTCTCAATGTTACTCCAGCACAAGTTGATTAACTTGTTGACAGTACTGCAACTTCACACCGAACAATACTCGATCCTCTGAAAAAAAAAGATAGTGAATCAGAGGAAGCTAGCTCCATGGTACAATTCACAAATCCGTTGCTTAAAGCAGACATCACATAAGCTGGAAAGGATGTGGTGTTCCACCAATTTAGATGAATATTGCCTAGCCTGAAAATATTGTTTAATTATATATAAAAAAGCCCCACATCCTGACTAGACTGCTCAAAGATGTCTTACGTTTGATCAGCATGTCCATATTAGATCAGATCAATCTATTTTTACAAACAGGCCTTGTACCACAGGCTTTTAAGATTGCCGAAGTCAAACCTCTACTCAGAAAGCCTACTCTGGACTCAGGGGTTTAGTAATGATAAAGGCCAATATCCAATCTGCCTTTTATCCCTAAAATTCTTTAAATTGTAGTTTCATAGCAATTGTGTGACCACCTGCGCAGGAATAACTTGTATGAAGATTTCCAGTCAGGATTTCATAAGTACATCATAGTACAGAAACAGCACTGGTAAAGGTCACTAACAATCTTCTATTAGCATCAGACAACTGACTTCTCTCTATTCTCATTTAGTTAGATCTCAGTGCTGCATTCAACACTATAGATCACAACATTTTATTACACAAACTGGAACATGTCATCGGGGTGAAGGAACGGCACTAGGCTGGTTTAAATCGAATCTATCAGATAGATTCCAGTTTGTGCATGCTAATGATGAGACACAAAAGTTAGCTACGGAGTTCCACATGGTTCTGTACTTGGACCTATTCTTTTCACTCTACATGTCCCCCGTAGGCAATATTATTAGATTATAGATTATAAATTTTCATCGATATGCAGATGACACTCAGCTATATTTATCTATGAAACCACAAGAAACTAATCCATTAATCAAACTTCAAGCATGCTGTCCTCCAATTTCCTTCTCCTAAATTCAGACAAGACAGAGGTTAATGTGTTTGGTCCTAAAATCTCAGACACACTATGTCTAATCACATTCTCACCCTAGATGAATTAGTATTGGCCTCAAGTAATACTGTGAGGAATCTCAGAGTTCTTTGACCAGGATATCTCCTTTACTTCATACATAAAATAAATCTCTAAAACTGTCTTTCCATCTGAGGAATATTGCTAAAATTATTATTTATTATTAAGTATCCTGTCCCTAAGTGATGCTGAAAAACTAGTCCATGCATTTGTTACTACTTATTGTAATTCATTATTAATAGGATGTCCCAATAACTCCTTAAAAAGTCTCCAGTTAATCCAAAATGCTGCAGCCAGAGCTCTGACTGGAATTACAAAGAGAGATTATATTTGTTCGTTAGCTTCTCTCCATTGGCTCCCTGTAAAATCCAGAATTGAAAAAAATCTTCTCCTTACATATTAGGCACTTTCAATCAAGCTCCATCTTATCTTACAGACCTCATAGTTCCTTATTTTCCCTCCGTGCTCAAAGTGTAGGTTTACTTGTGGTTCCTAGAGTTTCCAAATGTAGAAGGGGAGGCAGAGCCATAGCTCAGATGACTCTGAACCATCTCTTAGTTATGCTGTTATAGGTAAGTCTGCTAGGAGACCTCTTCTGATACACTGCTGCATATCTCCAGAATCCAATGTTTTTGCTGCTTGTTGTCATTTTTTTTTTTGTTGCCTGCTGTTCTTTTCTTTCTCCTCTTTCCACTCACCCCAACCGGTTGAGGCAGATGGCCGCTCACCATGAGCCTGGTTCTGCTGGAGGTTTCTTCCTCTAAAAGGAGTTTTTCCTCTCCA
This sequence comes from Anabas testudineus, assembly GCF_900324465.2. NCBI lineage: Eukaryota > Metazoa > Chordata > Actinopteri > Anabantiformes > Anabantidae > Anabas > Anabas testudineus. Next base: position 32,996,628 of record NC_046611.1, read on the forward strand.
CTGTTGCCTAAAGCTTACTCAAATGGGATTGTTGGGTTTTCTATTTCATTTTTTATACAATTACACTTTGTAAGGTCTTAAACCTTACACTGTAAAGTTCCTTGAGATGACTTCTGTTGTGATTTGGTGCTACTGATTTGCAGATTAAGAAATGCTATATCATACTTGATATATGTGTAAAACACTAATGATCCCAAAAGTAAGATATTGTCTTGAGGAGATGAACAAGTCTACTTTGTTAAAACAAGCTAATCAAATTGACACATTGTGTTACAGTTCCTCCCTCTGCCCTTGTTTTTTGGTTTGGTTTTGTTTGTTCTGTGTCTCACCATCCTGCCACACACCATATATGGACTTCCTCCTCTTCCCCCACTCTCTGCACTCTGGACTAATTGACTCATTCAATTCACCTGTGCATCCCTCTGTTTCAAAAGCACCCCTCAGTCCTCAGTTCGTTGCTGGTTTGTCGCTCATTCATTGACACTTCTGCTTATTCATTCATTCATGCTGCACACTGTTCATGGATCCACACCACTCGTTTGTCAGTTTGTCAGTTTGTCACTCTTTTTGGATACTCTGGACTCTTGTTTATTTCGTTCTGGACTGCACTTTGTTGGACCTTGGTTTTGCCCGTGAGTTTGTTTTTGTGAGTTTGTGAGTTGCCTGCCTGTCTGCAGTGTATTTTTGTTTGTTACTTTGTACATCTAGTTCGTCTTATAGTTCTTGTCCATGTTAGTACATGGTTTTTCGTTGCTACTTTGTCTAGTTAGCTTTGTATGTTTGTTCTTGTTTGCCTGCCTTCCGCAGTGATTTCAGTTGCTACTTTGTCAGTTTATGGTTTCGTTTGTGTCTCTCTGCCGTGTTTTTGGGTCTTTAATTTGATACTTTGTTTGTTAGTTTGTGTTAGTTCCCTGTGTCCCCTGCACTTTGTTAATAAATATATCTTTTTTTGTTCTTACTCGTTGGTCCTGTTAGTCTGTTCGTAACACATTGACACATTAAATATGTTTTTTGATTAAACAAGATGATAAAATGTCCATTTGCAATAATGAGAACACCATCATGGAGTGATTGCAGCTTCCTGTCCATTCTATTTACTTGTTGTCGTCAGTAAAAGGCTATTAAATTTCAGCATTAGGAATATAATGGTGAGAGACTCTAGTGTATTCTATTTAATGACCACTGGATATGACTATCCAATGACGACTACTACGTTTTATCTTTCTCCAAAGCAGCACTTCAAGTTATAATTATGTGTTGTCTGTTCACTTTGTATAGAAAATGTGATGGCGAGCCAAGGCTATAATGGACCCAATAGAGTTTGACTTCAGGAAATCTGGGAGTCCTGTCATCCCTCTCTCTATACAGGGGGAGGAGGTGGAGGTTGTGTACCTTCTGAGGAGATTCAACGTCTGCAGCACCATGCTGCGGATGTTTTATGAGTCTGTGGTGGTCAGTGCTGTGGTCTGCTGGGGCAGCAACATGAAGGTGGCAGACACACTAACAGACTACACAAACTGATTAGGAGGGCTAGCTCTGTTCTGGGGGTGGAGCTGGACCCTCTACATGTTTTAGCTGAGAGGAGGATGCTGTCCAAACTCCTCTCAGTCCTGGACAATCCCTCCCATCCACTGCACAGTGTGTTGGCTGGACAGTGGAGCACGTTCAGCCAGATACTTACATTACAACATTAAATGCTCCACAGAGCGCCACAGGAGATCCTTTCTACCTGTGGCCATCAATCTGTACAATTTCTCCCACCTCTGTAAGGGGTGGGGGAAGTGATATTTGTTTTGTATACTTGCTTGTTGTTGTGTTTTGCATATTCTGTATATATATTGAGTTTTTCTGTATCGATGTTATTGGTTCTGTGTATTTATGTTGGTGTGAAGCTTTCCTGGTTGTGGTTCCCTTTCTTTCTGTCTGTGTTGAGAACAACTGTAATGAGGCAAACAAGATTCAGTCTTGAATAAAGGGGCCCAGGCCCAGGATGTGTCAAATTTCTTTTTTACGGGGTGGCTGTGGCTCAATGCTGCTGCCACGTCAGCAAAAGTGTCCTTGGGCAAGAACCCCTAGTTGCCCCCGGTGAGTCAGGTCAGCTGCATAGCAGCTCTGCCATCGGTGTGTGAATGGGTGAATGAGACGCAGTGTAAAGCGCTTTGAGTACCAGCAAGGTAGAAAAGCGCTATATAAGTGCAGACCATTTACCATTTTTTTTTAAATTCGCCAAAATGTCAAACTAAACTAAATGTAATCACGTAATTTGGACTGCATAACATAACATTTACCTAGATCCATGCTCTTGGACTTGCGGGCCTTGATGATCTCCAGCTGAGCAGTACCATCATACTGTTTGGTGCGTTTTTCAGACATACTCTGGCGGCCAAAGCCTTCTCTCTGGAATGTACCATCAGGGTCTGTGTCCAGACTAAGTGAGCTGCAGTTCATAATAGAGAAATGAGAGAGATAAGAGAATATTTTTTTTTACATTGTTGCCATTTTAAAAGCACACCCTGTAAATTGTTAATTATCAAAATTACAAAATTTGCAATTTTGTAATCATCTAAATTACACTGTGGTTTTATTATTATGGACCATCAAACTATCTATCAGTTTATAGACCCTCAAACACAGACCAAACACACACACACACACACACAGAGCCAGTCAGTTTCTATATTTCATTTGAATGGTTATCATAATCAAGGATACATCCACCTCTGTTAGGTGGATTCAGAACATACCACAACCAAGATGAGGATGCCTGACTAAGATGTGTGATACCCAGTGAGGTGAGAGTGCTCTGGGGTCATGGCCACTAAATAACCTTTCTGCCCCAGTATGTCTGAAACAGTGGCACGGACTGGTCCACCATAGCACTCTCCCTTTGAGATCTGCTATCTCTGTAAAGATTTTAGTTTAAGGAAACTCAGAGGAGGGTGGCTGTGAGAGAGGGCCCTAGGATTTGGATGCATAACAGTGCATTGACAATTAAATTGACAATTTCTTTCCATTTAAGGGAGACAGAAGGGACATTCAGTGTTAATGGAGTCTAATAAAAAGTATATGCATGAAAGAACTTCACTGTTTCTTTTGTTGATGGTCACACATTATGATCATTACAGGGTTTTGGTGTTTTTATTTCTAGAGATCTTGACAGTCCTGCATGTAATATAAATCTAACAGACCTACCTGCACTTGTTACCATGTTAATAGTTTTTACTAGGTTTTCGACCTCATTTAACAAAAGAGCTGCTTCATGTGTCACAGAGAAGTCAATATCTCACTTTGCTGTCAACTATACCTGACAATCCCAACAGGACCTACTCCAGCTGACACAAGAAGAGATGAATGACACCACAGATGTATTATTCATTTATCCATCATCCCTTGCATTTCTCTTCTCATCATTCCAAGCACACAAAAGCCTTTTCTTTAATTTGTCTCTGCAAATATAATTTGTTGGAGTGCGAGTGAGATAACATATTTTCAGCCTGAATTCAGATTTCATCCATATTGCCAACATTTTGTGTGTGGGGCCAACTGAACACTATGTTGAATAGACAAAGTGAGTGGCCAGTAAGTGGGATCATGCACACCCATGTCACACAGTTAGAGTCGGTGAGTGCGTGCCCTGGGAATAAGTAAATTGTTACACTACTCAGTACAGTAAAATCTAAAATATTATATGATTACTTTGTCTACTCACAAATAAATATTCACAGTAAAGCTCATTATTAGAAACCCAGTTCTCAATTACAGATTATATATTTACTTTGTACTGACTATTCATTTTCCCATTAGAGTACTAGTAATGAGATACTGCTTTGGAAGTCTCTTTGCTCTGAGCTCAAACACTGTCCAATGAATGTCATGGACTTGGAAGATCACTGAATTGCTAATTTCAGTCACATATTAATTAAAATTGTATTTAACACATGTGAATAAGAATCCATATGACTGCTGCCTAGACAGGTTAAATCATCTGTGGCATGGCACAATTTCATTCTCAACCCATCCATTCCATCCATGCCTCTGGTTTAGCAGTAATAGCTGCCCCAATCTATGTGGATAATACATTCTCTCATCGCTCCTTCTTTCAGCAGTTCCTGTGCGTTCAAAGTTCCCCATCATCTAAAATTAACTAGCGCTGCGGATTGCTCACAGGCAAATCCACAGCTTTAACTTTAATTTTACATCAACTTGTTCCTGTCTCCTGTCTCCCTTGCAAGAAGTTAAATGTGCCAAACTGCATATAGGCTCTGTTGCTAAGTGGTGTGTGCTAAAAGCCCTCTGTGCTCACAATTTAGCCTGACAGCTTGTATCTTTTTTTACTTCCTTTTCTCAATCTCCCCAATCTCCCAACACTTCTTATCCTCATTTAAAAACAACCCTCGCTCTGTAAGGTGCTTCCGATTTTGTCCTTCTCAGGTTTGAAGGCTGCTCCAAATTCTTTGGCCTACCTATGCATCCATGCAGTCAGCTGAATCACCCCCTTTCAATCATTGGGTAAAGCTCTGCGTGAGAAGTTTGTATAGAGGTATGCACTGTTGGCAGGTGCACTAGACAGCTAAAAAGAATTTTAAGAGGAAAAAAAAAGAATGGATCATGTATTGTAAAAAGGATGTCTCATGTTGACAATTTTATTTCACTTGCTTAATTGAACCCATGAAATCTGACATAAACACAGACATAAAAAGCACCATGCAGCACCATGCAGATGAGCAGCTGCACCTGCGATTTGCAGTAATTTCCTTTTACCTGTGATTGTGCAGATACACACAGACAGAAAGTAATCCAGTGAGTAAATATGTGTGTGTGTGTGTGTGTGTATGTGTGTGTATGTCACTATTTCTGCTGTGACTATTATATTTAGTTATGGTGATAGCTTGATGGGTAAAACACATTCTTAACTGTGAGCACCTGTAATTCTTAGTTACATTACTCACATTATTGATGACAGAGACTATTAGGAAGTCAACTGAAGTAGGTCTGTCTGCAGTGTTAGCTTAGAAGTGTGTTTGTTCATGTCTATCTGGACCTTTTCCACTTTATATGTTAATTTGTAAAATTGTTTACCAGCCAATGTTTATCCAAATACTCGTGAGACTGAGTGCATCTGTGCAAAAGTGTGTGTATGGGTGTGTGTGTGTGTGTAAGCCTGTATGTTTGTCTGGAATCTTTTCCCATCTCTGCTGGTTGACTGACTGAGATGTCACAGGTGGAAACATCATTTCCCACAAAGCTCTGACACAAAGACTAGTACTGTCTCCTTTTTCCTCCTCTCTGACTTGCCTGCTCTTCAGTTCTCTTCTCTCTCACCTTAATAATAATTGACAGCTGTCCTTTGTCAGCCTCACCCTGATTGAGCTTTGTGCCATGTGGATGATAGTCTAGTTATATCAGAGTGACAATGTCTATAGTGGTCCAAGTAGGAAAAATACTTTCTATATTCAAAGTTCGTACTACCCAACTGTGTCCTACTACCCTACTACCCTATTACCTCTTTCCATGATACCTACTCTTACTCAATCCAGAAATCCATTTTGAATAGGTTTTACAGCACAGGAACTATGAAATAATTTCTATTAACCTACTTCAGCAAAGTATTTGTGAGGGAAACTGTCTTTCACATTGTAGATGAGTGTAATTTTAGAATAGTTTGCATCTGTGATTGGCTATCTTGTAATGATTTGTTTAACTTTGTTAGAACGAATCTAAAATTGATTATCAATCAGTGTTACTGTCATAATTATTAAATAAATGGTAGATTTAAAAAAGAAACAGCAAAATAAATATATGGGCTTCGATTTTACGGTCACATTTAAATCAACCATACTATTAATATACAGTATGACTAAACAAGCTGCATCATGTTAATCACATCATAAGTAGCTATTATCTGACTTTAACTGTATATGCTTTCTTTACTGCAAGTAAAATTAAGTTCAGGCAGTCTGCAGGGCAGTTACTGTATACAAGGTGGTTATTATGGTAATACGAGAATGTGCCTCACAGGCTAGGTGGTAGTAGCTAGTAGTAGTCTAAGTGATGTTTCGTAATGCTTCCTAAACCTCCAACTGGTGAGCATGCTGTGAACGCTCCCCCACCCCCCTCAGCTTATGCTTACTGCACTTGAGTGCCAACCTTCTCACAGCACTTTTACCTCTCACACTTGAAAATCAGGAGACAGTGCATTAATATTGAGCTGAAGGATGAGGTGCATTTACAGATCTAACTTTACGGTGTTGCAGGGTATAAAAATGTAGTGGGAGGTTGCACATTTCCTGTTGTGTCTATAAAGATTAAGAAACTTAATAAGGATCACAACACTGCACTGTAGGTTAAATTAAATGGCACAAGGAAGTATAGCTGTTCTGTAGTTGGCAGAAGAAGAGTCTTGACATTTCACAGAGCCACACCTTTAAAGTCAAGTTGTTCTATTGTTCTAATTTGTCAGTAAGAGGTTAGCACTCCTCATTTTCTTCAACACTTCTCCTGAGTACACTGACTTATGTTTTGGTTTGTTTAGATGCTAATGTTATTGCATTGTGAGTCAGTTGCTTTTCCCCCCTCTTTCAACAGTCCATGCCATCAAGGATTACCAAGAGGACTGCTGAAAAAGGGAAATATCCAAACAGGCACAGGTGAAGGTGCTTAGCAGTCAAAACAAAAGGTAAAATTTTGAGCCTTCGAGTCTTGGACATTAAATTAAAACAGGCCCAAACCGGTCGAGGCAGATGACCACCCACCCTGAGCCTTGTTCTGCTGATTTCTTCGTTAAAAGTAGTTGTTCCTCTCTACTGTTACCTAGCAATTGCTAGGTAACAGCATTGCTGCATACAGTTATATTTTAAGTTTTTTAAGTCTTAAACCTTATACTGTAAAATATCTGGAGATGTAATTTGGTGCTATAAATAAACTGAATTGTATTGAATTGAATAGGTGGAAATCTGAGCATCTCTGCATAATTAAACATCTTCAGATTGTATTTTTGTGCAGTATGTTCTCCCAGATGTGTAGGCATGTGAAAAACTAGAAACAGACTTGAACTCCAGTTTGAGGGAACAGAACGGACAAACCCTGCACTTTATCAGCTTCTGGGATCATAACCAGGTGGATTAAAAACATTCATTCTGCATTTGAGGCAAGTTTGCACTGGAAGCTGCCACGATTGCACATAACAATTGTGTTTCTGACACTGATCTACATTCCATTTCTGGAAAAAAAACATTCTGCAAAGCCACTTCAAGAACATCTTATCAGTTTCACTATAAATCATTTGGACTTGGCTTTTCCTGTTTGGCTTTGGATTCAAACTAATGAAGGAGGAGGTAGACGCATGGGAAATTAATGAGGTGGGTCAGGACCCAGTGTTCAAATGGTCTGAACACAGATATGCAAAGTAATAAATTACTTACATAACTTGAATTATAAAGTGCAAACTAACATAAGACACATGCTGGTCTGCCAGCATATGTCTACCCTAAAATACATTCACAACACTGTTTATCCTTAACCAGTACAGCAACAAGTTACAAAGCTTTCACTTGAGGCCTATAAAGCTGATGTTACATTAGTGGTTCTTAACAACACTTACTTGAAGTATCTATAAAAGAAGGTAAAACAAATGTATGTCTTTACACAATTAAGCATGAACAGACAGGAACCATGCAGAGAAAACACACCCATTAGATACTGGCTAGGAATAACGAGAAAAAAAGTAGGTCAATTTATGTTTCTTGTGTGAGATGGGATTTCAGCCTCCAGAAGAACCATTTGTCTTGGGGGCCTACATGCTAGCATGTGGGTTGTATCGTTCAATAAAATGGATGAGATTGTGTTTTTATAACATCCCATGAGGAGTTGTCAGAGCAAAAACCTGAGGAAAAGAGATGTGGGTAAATTAGAAAAGACCTAAAAAGGTCTTTTTAATTCCTTTTTGTTTACATTAGTACTTATTTACTTTATAATAACCACTATGATTCTGGCATGACCATTTGATTACACATACATACTGTACACACACACACACACACACAACACTTGTTTTAACAGAACTGCATACTTAAAAGGATAAAAGATAATTCTTCTATATTTTTATTATTAACAAAGGCCAAAAAACAGTAAAACCAACAATGAATTGTCTTGAACCTGAATTCACTTTTGTTGTCGAATAGCTATTGAAACACACATAAGAGCCACATCATAACACTGGATGACATTGTTACATTGGCATGACATATCTTTATGGGACTTTATGACAATACCAAACAATAGAAAGCCACATTTTGGCATCCATAAATGAAAACATAAACAATTCAGTTGACTGTATTACAAAGCAAGAACAACCTGCTGCTCACCATTCATTCTGACCAGGCAAATCATGTTTCCAGAGCACCTGGTTGTCTCCCACAATGCCCATGTCATCATGGGAACTGGAGGATGATTGGTCAGAAAGGTGGGCAGGAAGCAGGGGAGGTCTGTCATCTTCAATCATCACTATGTCATCCTGTGGCATGTTCACAGTTGGAGAAAGTTGATGGTTACCTGAGAAAGAGATGGAAACAGACATGCAGTATTAGATAGTACAGCATATATGCTGTACTACAACACAAATCTGTGCATACACTCCCCTCCAAACCTATTAGAATGACACGGCCAATTCATTTTTGTTTAATGTACACTATAGAAAGCTCTGTCTGATTATAGATTTAAAGATGGATATGAGACTACATTTCAGAATTAATTTTTTTGATGCAACAATATGTATACCTTGATAAGTTCATCAACACAGAACATAAAACCTTTAGTATCAAATATCACAAAAGCACTGGAACATCTGACACACTCCCTGTTACTCAAACATGTTATCTGATATTTGATAGCTCTAAATGACTCAACATGTCAACCAGAGGGCTGTGTCTGGGAGAAAAGGAGCCATTTTGAATCTAAGAATGAATTAAAAAAGGCGGTACACAGCTGAAGACAGTGACATCACTGACATCACAGTAGAGGTGAAGGTATTGCAATCCACCATTTTAACAAGACTTCAGGGGCAGAAATACAGAAGCCAATTTAGTGTGATATTCATCATGCAGCGAGACAATGATGCAAATCACACTGGACTAAAACACAGAGGACTGTCAGCAGAATGACTGAACTTACATTTCAGCTGCTGAAGAGGAGACCGAAGGGAGAAAAACCTTCAATCTCCCTTAAGGACAAAGTGACCATGAAGACTTACAAGGCAAGGCACAAATATAATTGAACAACTATTATTCTAACCCAGACTCTTAATGCCACCGCCAAAAGCTGAACCCCTGAACAGTGTTATCCAGTCTCCTTCACTCTTCTTGAAGGAGAAATATGAGCAGAAGAAGAGTTCTCCTGATCTGTATTCTGTGCCACATGACCTTCTCTACTGAGTACTTTGAATCTCTGCTTTGTTGTTCCTCAGGAGTCAAAGTCAATGGGGAATGAGCTGCTGAGGCTGGCACATGAGACGGGTTGTTCAACAGCATGAGAAGTGGCATTACAATACAAAGGTGGAAGATTGATTCTGCATAATAATCGGTTTATGACAATTTATTACTTTGCATATCTGTGCGAGTGATGCATGCATAAACACTGGGGGAATCAAAGCCAGGACAAGCAATCAGTTTTAAGTCTGATCACACCTGTTTACTATTAGAGGTTTTAAAAATGCTGACATTCCTTTTGTTTGTCTATCCTTTTGTTTGCATGCGAGAGCTATTTTACAAAATTAATACCCAAGGAACAGTTTTGCATAATTACTAGCATCAGACAACAATATTTACCCTGGCAGGATCCCAGCATGAATCTGAGGGGCATTTCATTTTACTAGGGGCCAAACAAATGATAAATGTGAATTGTGCAAGTAAGTCTGAGAACCAATCAAGACAGCAATGAGGTGTGTTTAGTTATATGCACAGTAATTGAGAGAGAAGAAAAAAAAAACAAATATACAAAATAAATATACAGAAGAGAACACCAACCATGGTGGGCTTAGAAAGAGCCTCTCCTATGAGAGGCACAGATCAAAGAAACAAACCAAAAAAATATTTATCATACATGTCACAAGTCTTATCAGTGACATGTGCCAACAGAAATGTATCATATCTTGTATGAATTCATAAATCGTACTACATGTAGGGCTGCAGTAGTACATAATAATACTAGAGTAGAACCATCTCTACGTTGAGTGATTCTTAACAAAGGAAACTTTGTCCCTTTGTCTTACCTGGTCATCAAACCAGTTAAGTTGGATACCAACACTGAATGGGACAACTTGGGCAGCTGGAGAGAGAACTATACTGTAGGTAATGTATTTCACATTGTATTGCAAATCAGCAGGACTGGAAAGCACAAACACTGCAGACACACAACTCTCCTGGGTCACACTTGTATTGTATTGTAAAAAATATTGTTCTTCAATGCGCAGAGATCTCACTCATGTGCAGCTTACTTCAGACCGCTTAAAGAAATACAGCAAGAAGTAAGTAAGAACATTTGTGGCAACATTTTTGTCAATCAGCTCTATGTGTCTTATAGTTTGGGTCCTTGCACTATTTGTCTAAGTCAGTTCCAAAATTCAACATTTCCCCTCTCTGTGTCTCTGCTGTAGTTGCACAGCACATGAGTGGCAGTTCCAATAAGAGATGCCTTGCAGTTGTGTGTCCATGGGGGCCATTCTTATACCAGCCTTTACTTTCCCTCAGTTTTGTGGAGTTACCTCTCGGTTGCATCATCACAACGAAAATTTCACTTCAGTAGCAACCTGGAACAAATAGAAACTATAACTTTTTTGTTCAAAATGCTCTGTAAAACACTTGATTTGTGTTCCAAATGTGCATATGAGCATGTGACCCACACATAAAAAACTAATGTCTCCTCATTTACACTATGCACAATATCATAATATAATTATGAAATCTGAAGTATTTCCAGTCAGGATTTCTTAACACAAGTGGCAGCACTTCAGATAAAGAGTTGTTAAAGACATTTTCTTTCCTTATTGCACACACACGCACATGCACTGTGACGGCCCTAGGCCACTTTTTAGTATCTGTGTTGGTCTGTCAGTCTCTTTAAATTAGACACTTCTTTAATGCCTGGCCAGTCCCACCTCATTAAGGCATTGCCACTGCAACACTTCACAACTGACTGCTTACTTGTTACATCACATGCATATTAATAAATTAACATTAACTGTTTACTTTAATTGTTACTGTGTGGACTTCCCTTATTTGTTATGTCCTCCACAAGCCAGGCATAGCATGTAAACACACACACACACCCATGCGTGCACACATGCGATAAATCAAGGTAGAGAAACTGCATTTCCTTATCTGCAGCTGTTAGCAAAATAAACATAGCAAGTTACAACTGAAGGGAGGCATTGAAGCGGACATGACCTACAAAAAAAGACCCAAAAGATGATAGCTCTGTCTGTGTTAATTGACTCTTTGGTTAGCGTCAGGGCTAAGTGACATGTTCTCTGGCAACTGAAATGTTTCACTGTGGTCTTTGTCACACTGTAATTAAAGAAGGCTTCTCATGAGTAACACCTACAGAAACAGGCACATGCTACCCAACACCTCAGTCTCCACTGTTACATAACCGTCCTGCTAATAACAAGCACAAGACAATGGATGGCATTTTTAGTGTGGCAATTACATTGTAATGTGAATGTTTAACACATCACAATTAACACCTTAAGCACACATAAAGTCGTACATAAAGTGACTACTGTGGTTAACATTAGAACACTCAATGTCATTGGCAACTATTGCTCATATGCAAAATATTGTCATCGAGCACTAGAAAATGGATAACAGTATTAGCAGAGCTCTGTGTGTGTACACTGCATAGATGCATATGATAACATCAAGATAACATAAAAAATATTCTGTGCAAATGAATTGTTAAATGGTAAATGTTCTGCACTTATATAGCGCTTTTCTACCTAGTTGGTACTCAAAGCGTTTTACACTGTATCTCATTCACCCATTCACAAACACAAGCACACACACATGGCAGAGCTGCTATGCAGCTGATCTGACTCACCGGGGGCAACTAGGGGTTTAGTATCTTGCCGAAGGACACTTTGGCATGTGACATGGCAGCCAGGAATTGAACCACCAATCCTGTGATTGGCAGTCAACTGCTCTACCTATTGAGCCACAGCCACCCCTATTGTTACACTAAATCCAGGCTGTATGTACTGTATGTAGCTGTCATTTTCTCACAGAGGCATGCTAATAAATGGTAAATGGTTTGCACTTATATGCCGCTTTTCTACATAGCTGGTACTCAAAGAGATTTTACAAAGCATCTAATTCACCCATTTGGACACACAAGCACACACACACTCACACACTGACCTGACTGACTGGGGTCAGTTTGGGATAACTTGGAGTATCTTGCCTAAGGACACTTTGACATGTGACAGAAGGAGCCGAGAATCAAACCACCAACCCCATGATTGGTAGGTGACTGAGCCTGAGTCACAGCCGCCCGCCGTGTGTCAGAATGTTCACCTACATCTGGCCCTCTCAAGCAGTCTTGACACTAGGTTAAAGAAGGTCACTGTGTTTCATCTACTGCATTGATGCACACAGAGGCAACAACTCTGCAGACTGTGAAACACTAAAGATGAGGAGACAATGGGATCCTGGAAAGATTTAAACACCAGCAGTGAAGACTACAACACCTGGGAACAGACGGACAAAGGAGTCCACAGTGTGAGAACTAGCTTTATGCTTGTGTAGGTGACACATTTCAGCATTTTGTGAACACCAACTTTCCTTTTTGTCAGCAGGATGAGCCCCTCACCTGGTTCCCACCTTTAGGCTCCCACCCATCCCTCACTTCTGTGCCAGCTCCAGGTGAGTGTCCTGACTCAGGCAATTATCCAAACAGCCACATCCACAGAAAGGGTTAGCACACAGGCATCAATTTTCACCCCAGCATGTGGACCCCACATCCAGTGACACTTTTCAAGTAGACAGAACAAAATGCGAAGCAGGGTGTGATGCTAACGACCTTTGCATCAAACCCCAGCTGTCACTGTCATATTTTCTTCCCCTTTATTCACCTTTTCTTCTTCTTCTTTTTGTGATTGAGAAAGTGCATTCACTGATTCTCTAAAACTTCACTCTTAAAGGGCACAAGTAGAGAGGGGGTGGAAGAAAAGCAGGAAGAGAAAACAAAATCAAAAGGTTTCTGGAAGTCATTTCATTTGAGCAGGGTGTAAGGCAAAGTGTCATGTATTTTTCCCACCTGTGAGCTGTGGATTCAAGTTTTGGCCATGATACAGTACTATGCATGGTGTGTGCATGTGCATGAGAATCTGAATCAGTATGACATTCCATTGCTTACTGTGGTGTAATAAAAATAATCTCTAACAAACACACACGGCAGGTTGTTTGGAATCACAGCCAAAAACACTACAGGTAAGATCAAGGCCCTTCTAACCAATGTGATGGCACTGTACCAGCTAAATGTACATTTCTACTGGGTGATTTTGAGCTTTTTTTCTGCTTTCATAGCAATTATTATTTGTAACAATCCCTTGAGCAAACAAAGATCTATTACTACTGTACCGTTCTTAGAGAGGCAGCAAATTGCCTGTTACTGCTGTGAGTACCCTGTTTCTGATTAATACCTGGATAAGCTGAAGTAAGGCATCCATGAGGAGTGGCAGCCATTTTCTCTTTTTTAAAAAAAAAAGGCTGTAGTCTACAATTTCAGAGAGTTGTGTGCTGCCATTTGCACAAACAAAGTAAGCTCTTAATTCTTGAACAGTGAAACTATTCTATGTCATATACCTATCTGTCATGTTCCACTTACAATATAACAACAGAGGCAGTATAATATAGTAGAGCTGCAGAGGAGAGTCACTGATTTAGTTATTGAGTTCCTCAACAGTCTTTGAAGAGATACCTCAGAGGAGTAAACACAGTTTGCTCTGAGGAAAATGTATGGCTCCCATTAGTGGAATTCTGGATAAAGTGATGGACAGCTTGTAAGTGAGTGTGTGTGTGAGTGTGTGTACATGTTTCACACGTGTTTGACCATATCCCAATCTCCACGTCTGGCCTTCATGATTCAGTAATTTAGCAGGTCTAGATAAATTTGATGTCGAGCTGTCAGTCAAGCCCTGCTGGTTGTGTTCCTCCTGACCTTGCTGAGATGATCCCAGCATCTGTCCTCAAAACACAGCTGTCAAATCTCAGACACCAAGCAATATGTCTGAAATAATACAGTATGCTCTCCAGAAGAAGACAGAAAGCAGAAACTGTTATCATCTAGCATGCTAAAATTAACTTTAACCCTGATGGAGCCTGGAGAAGAAGAGGAGAAGAGTTTGGATTTTATTGCTATTATGTCTCCATATCTGCTTATTAATTGCCTTCATTCAAACTACAGTGAGCTGATGGAGTCTACTAACATTTTGACTAAATTTAGAAAAAAACACTTCATAGATGACATTTGATCAAGGTTAACTATATCTCAGTGTTTTCCTGTCACCATTTATAGGCAGAAAAGACATAGAGACAGTACTGTCTTTTTACTTGAGTTTTTCTTCAAATACTACAAATATCAAAATAACTTTCTCACCTGTGAGGGTTGTAACGGATAAACTAAAGGTGATCATGTTCAGCCTAAAGATTTGGCCGCACACCCTGAGCCTGGTTCTGCTGGAAGTTTCTTCCATTTAATGAAATCTTTCCTTTCCACTGTTTGAATCAAATCAAATTGAATTGTGTTCTGCAGTAGATTTGTAGTAGTAGTAGAAGGGGTCCTTAGGCAAGATCCCCTTATGCTTACCCTGCCTGTGCCTTGTATCTTGCACCTCACTTGTATGTCGCTTTGAGTAAAAGCATCTGCCAAATGACTAAATGTAAATGTAAATGTATAAAATGTGTTTGTCTATGTATGTCTATAAAGGCAGAGGATATACATCCTTTAGGGAGCAAATTGAAAATATAAGCCTTAACCCTGGATTCCACCTCAGTGTGGCAGAGTCCTGTTTCTGTAATGAACCACTCAACTGTGGGTGCATCAGAAATTTATATCTAAATTTATATAACAAAATTGTGTCAGTTTAAAAAGATGAAGAGCTGTCACAGAATGTAGACGTGGTTTAATTATGGCACAACTCAGAGACAGCCAGAAGGCATAGAATAAAAGAATCTGACATTTTCTTGCTGCGAGACAATCTGAGTCAAAGACTCCACTGAGCTTTGACTGTGATAACTCTGTGCTCTTGCACCCCCTCCCCCTCCTTTAAAACTTTTTTATTCATTTGACTCCTACTCTGCAGAATGAGATGAGAGCCCTTGAAGTTTCAGTGGCAACAAACTTTTCCATCAGAGCACCCACAGTTGCTGCTTATGATCACAGTGGCATTCTGAGAAGCCTACATTGGAATAGCAAGTGCAATAAATAAGACAAGCCAAGAGGAAAACCCAACCAATTTGAGAACATTTGATTTGGGGTGGAGGAGTAAGACATGATGAAAGAGCAAAAAAAAAAAGAGAAGAGGAGACAGAGTGCCAGGGGCAAGCCCTATTGATGTAGAGGTTTAATTAACCATCAGATGCCTCTGACGGTCTATGATTTCCTTTGATCAGTGGCAGAGTGGCACCACTTTGGGATGGTAGGTGGATGGGGGGTAGAAGAGCGAATGGGTGAAGTAGAAAGGGAGAAGGTTTAGATCATTGACAGGTTATAAATTCACTGCAGAGCAGAGGAGGTGGAAGGGTGTCAGCGAGTGATGACACAGGAGGAGAGAGGTCATCATGTCCTATCATCATATGGAGAAAAACTAGATTTGAGATCAGGTTTGGGAAAAGGCGAAGGAGAGACATGAAAAAAGATACAATGCGATGGTGCTAAAATAATATGCAGAGAATGGAAATATAAGATGAGAAATACATGTTAAAAAGATGAGACTACACTACATTATCCCTTGTGCACACACACAAACGCATACACACACAAACACATGTGGAGGGAAGGTAGAGAGGATTGGGGGTGGCATTAGGTTTGAATAGTGGAACAGCATATCTCAGGATGTTATGAGGCTCTGAAGGTGATGAAGGTTAAAGGTTGAAGGGAAGGCACTTCACAGTGGACAGAATGATTGCTAAATTAAACAGAAAATGTCTGACTGTGGGCAGCGCCAATTCATGAGGAAAATGCATCCAGTGAGCATGTACTTATCAGGTCAACTATACTTCCTATCAAGGTGAATACTAATGACCAGTCAGAAAATGTCTGGTAGCAGATGATAGAGACATATGTTGCTTAAAGGTAGACTGAAAGAACCCTGTTGATATTGAATGTGACTCACCAATGTGTCCAATTACATTAGCCCTTGTTGTTGAGATGTCCAAGCCCCCAGTGGTTTCATACACAGTATGGGAGATACAGCGCTCTTGGTTATTCAGCAGAGAGCTCACAGAATGCTCTAAAATTGGGGGGCTTCCATGGTCTTCCTATAGTGGAAGAGAAAGAGATGAACATAATGCATGGACATTTGCAAAAAAGATATATTAATAAAATATATGTAACAACTTGTAGATTTAGACTGAAAAGGGTCATTAAATTAATCAAATCAACCGTTACAGCCTAATCTGGACAGTGTGTGTGAGTCTTAATGTGCTTGTTGTTGTTGTTGTGCTTTCCACACAACTTTCTTTGGGGGTGGCTGTGGCACAGCTTTAGGGCAGTTGTCTGCCAATCATAGGATCAGTGGTTCAATTCCTGGCTGCCATGTCACATGCCAAAGTGTCCTTGGCCAAGATACCGAACCCCAAGTTGCCCCCAGTGAGTCAGATCAGCTGCATCCTCCAGAAACATGGAACCAAGCTTCTGTGGCCATCTTGGCTTATGCCAGTATTTTCTGGTTCAGTGGTGTGAAACAGCTCCTGCAGTGGTCCAGGACTGATAAAGCACCAAGGAGTTCCCATAAGGCCCAAATACAGCTGTCTTTAACAATGAACCCTAGTAAATGGACCAGTGACATTTGCCATGTGGTCAGTGTGGCACACCACTGGTTACTGCATGTGTCAGTATAGACAGGGGACATAGTGGTTAGTCTTTAGGTGTAGGACTATGAGACACAGATAGTGTGTCCAGTCTTCAACGAGCAATAGTCTGTAAAATGTTATATTTTTATTACTGAAACAGTGGAACAACCACAGGAAGAGAGAAGAAGAAAAAAAATCATATCGATGTGCAGAGAGCTAGAGACTAGACTTGAACCTCGGCCCTATTTCCCACAGTACCCCATAACAGCCTATGGGCAGCTGGGGAAATGCACTGGAGAAGAACTCCCAGTACAGGACCTATTACAGATAGCCCCCTCAAAGCTAGATAAGATAGTCTGGCGCACCCCGTGCATGCTTTAAACCAGGAGGCCCTGGCTAATATTGATGTCTAACAACACTCTTTTGGCCTCTGGCTGAAAGAAAGGGGAGTAAAAGATCAGACAACAGTGCAGTGTGGGTGTGGGTAGTGTGCCGTGGGAGACACATACGAGGGTAGAGGGACTGTTTAATATAAATATTTGTTTTAATTTAAGACAATGTGCTGATGAGGAAAGAGAGAATGCATTTCCCCAGATGATTTGAGCTCAGTAGGGTTCAAATAGTTGAAATTGGCATTTATTGTACTCATCCCTCTCTCTTTTCCTCAGTACCGCTCTGCAATTTTCAATCTTTTTAATTTGGCAGAGACCTATCACTAGCTGACAAGAAATAAGACAGACATCTGCAGGTAAGATTTAGAGAAATGTGTGGACCAAGTGGAGCAAGTGAGCAGCTGAGAACTAAATTATATGAAAACTATTTATAGAGGGTGTCAAGTGGAATAGATCTCAGAAAGACACTTGTGCCACTGTCTCCATCCATCTCTAAATGTGGATTAAGCTTATTTTTTAAAATATTCATTGGCTTCTATGGCAAATAAACTATGGAATTAACTCAGCACAGATCCAAAATGACAGGAATTTCATCATTGTATATCCAGTGTTAATTATGTCTGAGTCTCTGAATGCTAATGCTTAGTACATTCTGAGTGTTTATTGACTTGTGAATTTTTCCAGATATTTACAGGAGCAAGTTTCTATGATAAGTTGTGACATGTTCATGTAAAAGCTTTAGTGTTTTTAGTCCTTTCTTACATTGTGTTCCTGTCACCTTATCATGTGTTTAATCTGTCTTAATCTAGTCATTTACAGAGTGGATTATCCTGTTGACTGAGGGAGAGGGCAGAGCTCTGTGACTTACATTGAGCCCTGCTGTCAACATCAGCTGCGGCTCAGTGATGGTACTCACTAAGCGTACCTGTGTTTGTGCAGTAATGCTTTTGTTTGTTTACTTGTGAATGTAGCATATGTGTGTGTGTGTGTGTATACACGTGTATTTATATGTATTTGCATTAAGTGCAGACTCATGCACAAATATGCTTTTTGTTGTGCATGAGCATCTCCCTGACCTTGAGTACTTAGTGAGGGAGAAGCAGCTTGTTGACAGGGCTAGTCCTATACTGTCAACTAAGGCTAATAATGTTGAGTTCATGGCCTATCCTGGCCTTCTATTCTGGACTGTTGCTGTGCCTCTAATCCAGTCAACCTCCACCATAATGCTGTAATTACAATCCTTAAGCTGCCACATCCTGCCACAGGCATAGCTCACCTCTCTGCTGGTTAGATAGGCCACTTTCATTAGCTTCTCTCATCAATGTACACCCTCTTCTAATGCCACTGGCTCATACACTGAGCTTCCAGGTTTTTATGGAATTCATAGGAAAATATTAGTTGCACCAAAAATAGACAGGAAATCAGCACCTCCTAATCATTATTTAGAGTTTCACTACTGTTACCAAGCAAACATAACTGCAATCTACAGCCTTGGCAATCACCTAAATGGTAACATTAGCATGCTGACATGCTCATAACAATGTTAACATTGAGCAGATCCAGTATTTATCACATACACAGCATGTGTAACAATTTCTGTCCAGACTCATATTCTAAGATGTTTATGCATGATGCCAAGCAGATGTTTGTGCCAGAGTCTAGGCATTTCTGAGATATAGGTCAATAAACTTGACCTATGACCTTTGACTACCAAAAACAGTTCATTCAGTCCAAGTTGACAGTTGTGGTAAGTTAAAAAAAAAATCACCTCCAAGCATCCCTTAGATATTGCAGTAGTTATTGTTGTTGACAACCCAAAGACATTATGCCTCCAGCTCTGGCTATCACCAGCACAGAGGCATAAAAATAGGCTTTGTTGGGTTAGTTAACGTTGACGGGTATCTTTGAACATACTGTAAGTGAAAGCAGCAGGTATCTAAGGGAAGAGGTTTAAGCCCCCAAAGCCAAAACCTCTGCATGTGTAGAGGTGGTGAAAAGTAATATTTCAAATTTGTTTAAAATTTCAAAGCAATTCATCTATTCATTTTCTGTCAGTACTAACTGTCAAACATGTCATTCAAAACTGCCAAATCAATTACCGATGTCAGTGATTCAGCCTCTGGAAACCATCAATATACTTTTGACAATCCATTCAATAATCATTTAAATTTTTTCATTTGTTCCTTTTATGCTTGCTAGAAATTGCGAAGAATCTTAAAATGTATCGTTATGCTGTCAACTGCTCTCTTCAAAGTGCAGGGACAGAAAAAAGAGTGAGAGGCCCCGATGCACAGCTGTGCAAGAGGACAAACATATGAGAGTGAGTAGTTTAGGACAGAGACACCTCAAAGTTCCGAAACTGGCAGCTGCACTAAATAGTACACATCAAACACCAGTGTCAGCATGAATAGTGAAGAGGAGCATCTCAGTATCTCAGACTGGCCAATATAAAGAAAATACTGAGATGGTGATGATGCCTCCGTTAAGCACAACGATGGCAGCGTGATGTTCTGGGTGCTTGGAGGTGGTAAAATAGGAAATTTGTACAGAGTGGAAGAGACCTTGGGGAAGGAAAAGCTATGAAAATTGACAGCTAAAATGCTGCCAAGGGCTGCCAGGCTTTATTTTAATCTTTTTTTTTTTTTTCTTTTTTTGATGATGATAGGGAAAGGTTTAAAAAACACATTCATTATTTCCATCAAAATTATTCTTTCCAACTCTGACAATGTCAGTATGTCCTGTTCTTTTGCTATATTTTCTATTCAGACTAATTTCATGTGTTTTCTTGGGAAATAATAAAATGTATAAATGATCCCAAATCTTTAAGTGGTAGTGTATATATATAATTATATTTTGGTAATTTTATATGAGCATTTTCTTTTTGCTTATTTTGGTTGTTTGAAATCATGTGACTTCATGATGGGTGAAATTCAGTTGGAGGGCAGCAAGCGAATAGCAGAATGTATGAGATGGAGAAAAGCCTAAGTGAATTGTGCTTGTTTAATCATTAATACAAGAGTAGATAAAAACAGAAAATCATGATATGTGTTGGAAGAGATCTTTGTGTTATAAAGAGGAGCGATTTGTGTTTAACTGTTTTGATTTAATTGAAATATCTGCCTGATATGTAGGCAGTAGATATCTATCTCTGTACCATTGGTTCTGATCTGCTCTATGCACAGCTACAAGTACACAAATACTGTCCTGTAAAATGATATGTACATGTGTGCATATGTATTCACATACATGCATCTATGTTGCTTGAGAACCCATGGGGTTTCAGACACCAATGCACACACTTCACCTCTGCAGTCCTCCACAGTGCCGAAGCAGCCCACTCAACCACCAGATTCAATATATTATTCTCTCAATTGGCCTTATTGAGTTTCTCCTGCCTCTCCTAAATAAGTTAGTCCTCAGAGAGCTAGCTGGGAAATAGGGCCCAACAGTGCTAGAATTGCATTCTATGCTTCTCTATGATCTACATTCCTAAATTTAGTCATTGCTTCACTGCAAACTTCATTTCCCAGAGTGCACCACTCTGTGCCTTTGCTCTATCACCTTTCTATGAATAATTGTGATGCTTGTTGGTGGCCAGGAGTCTGAGTTGCACATTCAAAACACACAGTGTTCTATAACTCATGACGCCAAATATAAACAATCAACATGGCTGACTGTGATAGACTTCTTATCATTGATGTTGTTACAGTTCCTCTCTTAGGCCCCTTGGTTGGTTTTGTTTTTGTTTCCCAATTTTTAGTCATCTGTTAGTTTGTTGACTGGATTACACACCTCCATTTTGGTTTGTATGTTCGTTGTTTTCTTGCCTCTGGACTTTGCATTTTGTTTGTTGGACTTGTTTTAGTTTGTAAGTAGGTTGCCTTCGTTTTGCAGAGTATTTTTGTATGTCTAGTTAATATGTTAAGTTTGTTTAGTCAGCAGTAGTTTAGATTTTCGTTGGTAATTTATATTTTTGTTTTGTGAGTCAGTTCGTATTTTAGTCTGCTTAGGTGCATTGATTTTTGTTGCTACTTTGTGTTGTTGAATGTGTATGTTAGTAGTTTTTGCCTGCCTTAGAGCAGTGTGTTTGAGCGGCTGGTTAGTGTAGTGGTAACATCACCACCTCCCGTGTGGGGACTGAGGTTCAAATCCCAATTGTGGCCTACCTCCAGTAGGGGTCCTTAGGCAAAACCTCCTCCCGCTGCCCTGCCTACCATTGTACCTTGTAATGACTTGTAAGTCGCTTTGGATAAAAGCGAAATGTAAATGTAGTACTTTGTATGTTCGTCTTTTTGTAGGCATTAGAGCTTTGTGTGTCTGATCATTAGTTAGTTTGTCCCTGCGTCAGTGCAGTGGTTTTTCATTTTTTCTTAGTTTTTTTATTATGCGTACTTGTTTAATTTTTCTCTGTCCCCTGCCATTTGGTAATAAATACTTTTGTTTGACCACCTCTCGTTCGTTAGTTTGTCAGTTTGTAACAGATGTATGGTAGGAAGCATATGAATATTTGCAATATAAGCATAGAGCAGGCTGTCCCATTCGGACCTGGAGCTACAGACCAAACGGAACATTTTGATTCCAAATCTAGAGGGACACCTTAAATTTAACCGGCGCAGCTATTTCGATCTTTACAGCATTTATTTAGTGGAAGTGAGAACGCATTGGCCAATTGAATGCGAGTTAAGCCATCCCACGTGACTTCACTTAGCCAATGAATTCTCTGAATCACAGGCGGTAAATTTAGCGATTCAACAGTAGATGAGAGAAAGTTTGAGGTTGGAAAGGAATATTAAATAGTTACACATCTTAATCTTCTGGACCTTTGCTTCCAAAAAATGTGTGTAACCGGACCTCTTTAAATTTCAGTTGAATACCCCTGGCATAGAGTATGAACATCAACAAGAAATCTGCTTCAATTTGTTTAGATTTAATTTACTAATGTATCCTGAGTAAACATGCTTCAGTTTGAGAATTTCTGTGGATGCTGCCATGTTAACCAACATCAAAGCATCTGCTTCACTGTGATGATGTGCATGAAATTTACCCAATCAGGGATCTGATTTTGGGAGCCATACTATCAACTGCAGTTTATGAATAACCCCTACTTTTCATGACAACATAGGAATTGTAGTTCTTATGTCATTGTCTAACCCGACTTCAACTACTCCATATCATGCTGAAAGGTTGGTGTCCAGATAGATTTTGCTCCATTTCTCTTGCCTCTTTTGTGAGTTAGCATCCCAGTGTTTTCCAGTCTGTCCCAGCAGTGGTCAGTTCAATACAATTAAAAGATAATTTACTAGGCCAGGGCCCTGATTGATCTTTTAAGACTCTATCGATCTGACTTTCTGGCATTCGAGTAAGTGTCTTTTTGATCCAGCAACTTCCTTCCCCCTTGTCTCTTTACATAAATGTCCTCTTACTAACAGCAAGACTATTGGAATGGATAACAGAGCATATAAGGAGGCTACATTGATACTCTAAAGAATGAATAAGCTGTTTTATATCCACTCTTCCTAGAGTTAACTAACCTACTATGACAGCATACTCTTATGATGCAACAATGCAAAGATGAAAACAGTCTCTGCTGCTTTTTTTTTGTTTTTAACTCCTGTAGCCCCTGCTGTGTCGCATTAATAATAACTGTGCTTGCCCATTATTATCTCATTATTTTGATTCAAACTATAAAATGAATTCTAGTCATTATATCACACAGCCTAGATAAAGAACACAGCCTGAAATTGTGTAACTCCTCATACACTGTCCCTCCAAAAGAGCTCTTATAGAGGGCTCATAGGTAGAGCATTGCTGCCAATCATAGATTGGGGTCGATCCCGGCTCTCACATCAAGGTCTTGGGCAAGACTACCTATTGCCCGTTCAGTTTAGCATGCATCTGTGGAGTGTGTGTCTTGTGCTGTGATGGTGAAGAGATGCTTTAAGCGCTTGAGTGCGTAGTAAAAGCGTATATAGTGCGGACATTCCATTTACTTATTGCAGTTAGAGTGCAATGGGTCTTTTAAAAAGGAGCTCCGTCCAAAGTGATAGTATGTAGTGCACCTAGAAATTCAATTTGTAGATGTGTAGAAGGAGCACAGTTTCCTGGCAAACACGAAGAAGATGAGAAAGTAGTGTTTTGTCACTGTGATACAGTGAAGGCTGTAGCAGCACTGCAGAAAGAACAAAAAGCCACAAGAAAACTAGTCAAAAACAGTCAATGTCTGCATCATGATTAACATTAAACATGGTTGGAGAAGCATATGCATACTAATTGTGATGACAAGCACATTTATCAGCCTTTTTCCTTTTAGATGCTGGTGTGAAATGTAAATATCTGAGAAATATCATGAGCTGCTCTGGTTGCTATGACAGACTCAAATAAGAGCAAATGTTTTTAAAACAATATAAGTGACAGGCAAGAGGTGAATACAAGTTATTTTCTTAAGCTGAAATGAAACCAGCTTTTTTTAATTGGAATATTAACTCTTAATCCACACTTATTATTGGCTGTTCTAGTTTTCTAATAATCCCCTTCTATGCTGACATAAGTTAATTTCTTTCTTCCCTTAATCCACAAAAGAAATGAGGGCAGATATTCGACTAGGGTGCTAAACAGCTTAGTTTCTGCTACATCTAAAAATACCTTTAAAATAACATTGTATTAACTCCTTATCAGGACATAAAACGCTAAACACCTGTTGTGATTCTTTGATAACATCTGAAAGATTTGTGTCAGGTGAGGATTAGATGGAACGCAATACTGAAGGACTGTCAGAGATGGATCAGGCTACAAAAAGATTCCTTCCCAGGTGTACTGAAGAGAAATACAGTCTCTTTATATTGATTTTGTTCTTTTTAAAAGTGTAACTTTTGGACAATTATTTAAAAATGCCTTTTTAAATAGTTTATTTGACATGCTTTAGTAATATATTTATAGAAATGTAGTTCAAAATCTACTTGATCTAAGACACATTTTAGTATATTTGAGTTTACTTAAAGACAACTTAAGAATACATTTGCACTTTCATAGCATAAGTCAGAAAAGTAACTTCAAACTTAGTCTGTGTTCTAGTACACGTACTTGAAGTGTACTGTTTATGAATGTTGTCATTGAAAATGTCTAAATTCACTTAAAGCTTCAAGCAATACTGTAGCAATACTATTTTTATTTCTGATAAGTGTGTTGAAACTTGAACCTGACATATGCTATTGTATATTTATTGACAATATGTTTATTAACATATTCAAAGTAAGCTGCTTTCACTTACAGTATGTTCAAATTAATATAGGCTAAGTTCATTATGTATGTATTAATAAACTGCAAGTTATTACATGTTCTGTAGTTTGACAGAGGTCTTGATTTTGTGGTTACCGTAATTAGAATTACTTTGACTTTGCACTTGAAGCATAAAGCCATGCTGAAGTATAATACTGTATGTACTGATAATGTTTATTATTAGTACATATATTTATATATATTTTAGAACTCACATACAGTGGAGGAATTATACAGTCTCCAAAGCAGCAATGCAATTAAAGGGCTTTAAACTAATTGGCATAGACCAATCATGTCACTTGACTATCTGGGGCAGAATGATAATTTCTCAAACAAGGGCTGTAAAATGTAGTTGTGGCCAAGTGGTCAAGGCGAGAGACTAGAAATCTAGTCTGGGCAGGTTCAAATCCTCTCAACTATGCAACACCAACAGCTGCTCCTTGCATTCTCCACAATTTCCCCAAGTGGGTCAATAATACTAATAATAATAACCCTAACTACAAATAATAATAATAATAATAAAACAGAACAGAAGGGAAATTAATTGTTCTGGTAGATACTGTATGGCTATAAGAATGTGTGTGTGGGTATTTGTGCTGTGTAAATTGGGTACTGGGTAAATTCAAATGTTATGAATTGCACCGTTCCTGCCTACCTTTGTCTACCTCCAGTATGGGTCCTTAGGCAAGACCTCCTTACGCTTACCCTGCCTACCCTTGTAAGTCGCTTTGGATAAAAGCGTCTGCCAAATGACTAAATGTGAATACATATCAGTTGAATTACAGGTATTAGGACTAGTTTGCTAAAGCAACTAAAAAAATTTTTTTCTGCTGATCTAAGACACATCATCATCTCTGATCTTCACCTAATGCATCTTCAACTGAATCTTTCACTGAAAGATAGATTTAGATTAATTAGATTTGTGTGTTAGTGCTTTCAAATATCCCCGTTTGCATGGCATATACTATGCTTTGTTAGGACTAAATACATTCTTAATCATTCTGTGTTTTTTCCAAGGTTAGAATACAAGCCTCATTTTAACCCAAGGCAAAGGCCACGCATTGCCACTGCTTTTGCTTTAATGGCAGCAAAAATAGACAAGGCACTCCACCGCAGGCATGGGCTTAATCATGAGCCATCAGCAGTATGAGCCAGCCTATTGAAACACTTGTCACCTCCACTGAGAGGCTCAGTCTGCATGGATTTCGCCCCAAGTCCCCCTGAAAGGGA
Organism: Anabas testudineus; assembly: GCF_900324465.2. NCBI lineage: Eukaryota > Metazoa > Chordata > Actinopteri > Anabantiformes > Anabantidae > Anabas > Anabas testudineus. The sequence continues at coordinate 33,022,588 of NC_046611.1, forward strand.
AAGTGCTTTTGTGAGGCCTTGGGCAATACGTGGAAGTGTGTGTGTTTTTGTGGGTTGTCCATTTGTAGAGAGGCTACTGTGGGTGGTCCCACAGTAGTGACAGAACAATGAATGTTGGAACTGCTGTGCTTTGGTGTTGTAAAAACAACGTATCAAACCAACTACTGCTTCTGCCGTGTTCTAACAGAGATAATCATGCTTCAGACCACACGACCATGCAATGATGAAATCAATACAATTTTCATGGAGAGAGATGGCCTGAATATGATGCAACCCATTGAAGTCCCATCCTCTAATGCATTGGGTTGTACTGAGGGGCTCCTCTTCTCTGCAGACAGTGATGGATCTGATTCATTTAAATGGTGGCCTCCAGTGCTCACTCCCATATGGCTGGGTGACAGTGGCAAACTGGTGTGGGCTCCCCACATATCTACCTGATCAACATACCAGAACGAGAAAGAAAGAAGGGGATGTAACTGTTGGGAGCCTGTGTTGACATTGTTTTGCTTTTCTCTTTGAAATTCTGTATTTACAATCTTATTGTTGTTCTACTGATAATATTTAAATTCCCACTTCATACCACTATGCTTACTATAAATACTGCTGCTTAAAGATTGTACGATTGCCTTTAATAGGACTTTAATGGATGGAATCTAAAATGCACTATTACATGTCCTTCTTTTGTTTCCCACACTCAATCTTTCTCTGCATCATGATCTATATGCTGTGTCACACCAATTCATGTTAAAATAAATGTCAAATTACACACACAAATATGTCAAAATGTCTCTCAAAGTGTCACTGCAAATGGATCAAAATTGTAATAAATGTTAATGTAAAACCCTAGTCCTTCATTCATCAACCTACAGAATGATGGCATAATAAAAGCGAGATTTATTTTTGTTACTTCTCATGATGTGTTTGTCTGTGAAGTCTACCGCCTGCTTAATCTGTCACCCTGTTTACCTGTCTGCCTGCTGGCAAAGGATTTAAGAGGACAGGAGTGCAACTGGACTGAAGTGATAGAACTCACTGAACCTAGGGGCTGAGCTTTCCCTGAAGGACTATATATCCTCTCCCCTAGGGCGAAGGTAAAAAACATTGCTTAGTGGTTTAATTCCAATGGAAGATTTTTACAACTGTAAAAAGTTATCATGTCTGCTGTTGGAAGACAATTGTAATGCTAACAATGAAAATATGGCAAGGAACAGCAATTCAAGTTGAGGGTGATGTTGTATTGTGCTGCAGAAAATGTTGAGTGATGAAGATTATTTTCAGAAGATTGAGTATTTTTTATGTTTTGAAACCCTTGCTGGTCAATAAAAATGGGAAGAAGTGTTTGCGGCCATGAAAGTAAAACAATATTACCCAAAAGCAATTAACTGAATGGTAATGGCTAATCAGTTAATGAATTATAAGGTTAAAAAAGGTTAAAGTATAAAATGAATCAATGCCAGTCCCTCAGGGACATGCAAGTCTATCTGTAGAGCTAGGCTGGCTTATACAGTGCCAATAAAAAGTATTTACCCCATTTTATTGACATTATAGATCACTTTGATCAAAACATTTCAGAAAAATAATTTAATTCACCCCCTTCAGGTCAGTATTTAGGAGATGCATCATTGGCTGCAATCACAGCATGGAGTCTGAGTGGATTGCTGTATGCTTTGGGTCATTGCTTCTGGTGGCAGCATCCCCACAGCATGATGCTGCCACCACCAGTGGGGATGGTGTGTTTGTGGTGATGTGCAGTGTTTGGTGTACACCAAACATAGCGTCTTGTCTGATGGCCAAAAAGGCACCATTTTGGTCTCATCAGACCAAAGAACCCTCTTCCACTTGTCCATGGAGTCTTTCACAAGCCTATTGGCGAACTCAAGTCATGATTTTTTTTCAGCAGTGGCTTTCTCTTTGTCACTCTCCTATAAAGCTGTGACTGGTGAAGAACCCGGGCAACCGTTGTTGTATGTACAGTCACTACTATCTCAGTTGCTGAAGCTTGTAACTCCATCAGTGTCTTCTGTGTATTAGTGGCCTCTCTCACTACTCTCCTTCTTGCATGGTTATTCAGTTTGTGTGGACAGGCTGTACATGACATGAGCCATATTCCTTCCATTTCTTGATGATGGATATTACAGAACTCTGGGGGATGTGTACTTAGAGATGTTTTTGTATCCATCCCCTGACTTATGCTTTTCAATTACCTGTTCTCTGAGTTGCTGGGAGAGTTCTTTTGTCTTTATGGTGCAATGGTAGCCAGAAATATTGATTAACCAGTGAGTGGACCTTGCAGACACAAGTGTCTTTATACTGCAACCACTTGAGACACATTCACTGTACTCAGGTGATCCCAATTTTTCTAATTGTGGGACTACTAGCACCAAATACCTGGACTTCTGTTGGATTAGGCCAATCATTTTAAAGGGGGTAAATATTAATGCACACTCTGATTTCATCTTACATATTTATATTTAATTGACATTACTTAGTAGAAACCTTATATATATATATATATATATATATATATATATATATATATATATATATATATATATATATATATTTAATGTGTGTGTGTGTGTGTGTGTGTGTGTGTGTGTGTGTGTGTGTGTGTGTGTGTGTGTAAAAAAATAAAATAAAAATAATAATAATAATAACCATAGAGGGCTAATCCATTTAGAGAGAGAGGTGCGATTGGTTTATTTGACAAAAAGGCAGGAGCTGGAGCTCCTAGAGTGTCCGCTCTTCCTGCACGACGAGTTATGAAGGAGCTAAAAATTTACATTAAAATAAGAGGGAAAACAAGCTGACGGGTGTCAGGAAAATGACGGGTTGTAAAAATGATTAGCAGTTAAGGTGAAGGGCAGAGAAGGAGGACAGGGGCTCAGTGTTGTACTCCAAACTGACACATAGCCACAGGACACAGACTCCAATTAGAGTCACAGCAACATTAATCTAACCTGATCTACAACCTATGGCTGCAGGGTGAGTGAACATGTGTAAATGTGTTGAAGTACTTTCAGATGAATCCACAATTCTGAAATGTAGTCACTCTGTGCTTTTAGCATGATCATATTTCTATTCATCTATTGTTTTTTTACTTAAGTATGGGAAAAAATACAGTTGATCTTAAATAAAGCAGTCTGGGATTTAACCTGTATCGGTGTGGACATTTAAGTTAAAACTGAAATATAAATATTCTTCACTGTCTCGTGACAAATATTCACTTAAGTGCAATACACATTCCTTTATCTCTCCATTCCACAGTTTTATTCTGCAGGCCTGTCAATCAAAACTCAGTGAAGTGCTTCTTAGATATCACATCAAAGCCCACTGTGGGTATAAGAAAATCACAGAGAATGGGGGCAATGTGAGACAGCATCACCTACCTCTATCTCACACATGAAATAGGACTTTTTAAAGATTTGCATGGTGGTGTGGTCTCTTCATAAAGGTCCTTCTCTAGTTATATTATCTCTAAGCTCCAAAAATCTATCGTGGACAGATTAGGCATAGTGGCAAAATAAAAGAGAGAAGAAAAAGAAGCCATTCTCATTTTTCATTTATCATTCAGAAGAAATGCAGCTATCCCCCTTTCTCAGTATGTCTACAGTCCATCTCAGAGTTATAGTAGCTTAGCATTAGAATAAAAATAGCAAGATCTGTGTGAAAAGACAGTGGACAGTTAATGTGACTCCTTGACAGTCAAGCTACCTCACTGGTCTTGACCACCTGCCGGGCCACGATAAGCTGAATCATTCCTCGCTTGTTGCCCTCTACGGACATGGATTTACGCAGTGTTTCCATGGCCTCTTGGTTGGTCTTCCCTAGTAACGATTCTCCATTTACTTCTATGAGCTGGTCATTCACCCATAGACGTCCATCCTGCAGAACAATTCCATCAAGAGATCAAGAGAAAGTTAGATCTGGCTCATAAAATACTCATCGGTACCGTCATTTGAAAATGTATAGTATTTCAGTAACAAAGTAGCAGCTCTACAGTATAGTGGTCCACCTCTCTTTGTCTTCAAGTCCTTGAGTTAGAACAAAAGAAATGAATGACCATTACCCACATGATAAGTGACTGGGAGCAGTACTTGCCTTGCTAGCAGCACCTCCATTGATAATGGATTTCACAAAGATGCCAAAATCAGTTTGGTTCTCCTTGGACCGATTACCCTTGACGCTGACCCCTAGGCCTGCTGAACCTGAGTCATTCAGGGGAATCTCAAAGGTCATGAACTCCCTTGTGCCATCAGGGGTTAACAGCATGTCATCTTCATTCAGCTATGGGTATTGGAGAAACAGAAATATGTGTCTTTAAGACTATAACTTTATTGTAAAAGAAGAATAATGAGCACAAAGTCTTCATGGAGAGCTCTTTAGAGCTCTTATGACTCAGCATACCAACCAAAGTTAAAAAATTGTTGTTGATCCCAACTAAAATGTCAATGTTGCATTCAAATGATTGTGACCAGTTTCTAACTATAGTGTCAAGACTAAAAAAAAAACAAAGCAAAGAAAAACTAAATAACAACAACAAATAAAACAAAAAAGATAACAGGGAACACTAAACAAAAACTGGAGGAACAGGAGTGGTGAGTGACTAGAAAATGATAAGAAAGCAGTCAAGATAAAGAGGGATAAGATGAGGAGGGTGGGAGAAGAAAGCAAATAGATGGCAAGCATGCCACATAGCTCAGGGCTGTCATCATCAATTGACCATACTGTCTAGCCAAGCAGTGTTAATTCCTTTCCACCGTCATGAGCTCAGTGGAGGAAAAGTGGAGTACTTTAAAAACACCAGGTAGCAATTTGACACTCAAACACCACTGGCTTCCTTTGAAAAATACCCATTTGATGGATAATTTGTCACATGTAAAAAAAATGTAACTCTTTCTTTGATTAATTACCTTAGTTAAGATGAGCTAAAATATGATAAGATTTAATTAATTTTTCAACTTACAGAAATTAGCTTTGGTCTCTATTTGTGAGCTGCAGGACCATAGAAGATGCTCTTGTGTGGTATATAAAAATGATGTTAAAGGAAGGACAGCATTCCCACATTTACTATATATTCCAACACAATCTCATACCGATGTATTTGACATCGGTATGAGATGTCAAATACATCTCATACCATTTATTTGACATAAAAATGTCCTGGAACAGTTTTTGTTACAACATAAAATGTTGGACACTGGACACACCGAACATCTGCCTTCTGTGGGAGATAATGTCTTCAGCGTGTTGATGACCTATCCAACAATCCTGTCCTCCTCTCTAGTTGGACATGTGGCTCAATATACTATGTAATTGCTTTAGGAATATATTATTGACATGCCTGCTATATTGTTGTAGTCGATTGACATTACCATGCATTTTATACAGATAGAAAAAAGTACCTTTAGAGTTGCAATGAGACGCCAAAGCATCTATATAAGATGGCCTAAGAATGGGAGTTGAGTACTGTGTGATTACAACTTCTGTAGAGAAGCTCTGTACTGTGAGTGTAAGGTGCTGAAGATAAATAGTTTTTAACATGGAAGCTAAATCCACATGAACAACAGAAAAACAATACAGGTGGTGAGAGCAACACGGTGAGACCTCTTGAAATAGACTCACATCAATATGCACGTATGTACACACACAAAGCCAGCTGCATAGCAGCCAGGTGTGTGCCGTTCACTGCTCAGATAAAAAGTAGAGCAGGGGAAAGACAGGACGGGAAAGACAGTACACAGTCTTTTTTTACATTGTGTTGTTTTGTTGTTGTGTTTTGTTTATTTGCAGGCTGAGCTGTTATTATGATGCAGTGGTGCGTTCAGGTAAAACTTGTCAACTGAGCTTTGTCCCTAACTGAGCACTGGAATCCACTTGTATTACAGAAATCACAGGCTCTTGTAAGGGAATGGACCTTTGCTTTATCTCAGATAGCTGAATGGCAATAAAGCATTAATATATTAATTATGCAATATTTACTCTAAAGGCCCACTCCTTATTTGGACTTTGCAAATATAGGAACAATGCGTTAAATGTGTTGTGGAGGAGACACTTGAACTGACCTCACTGTGAGTAGTCCTGCCTCTAATAATGCAGCACAAACATGCACATTTCAAAAGAATGTTGACTGGTGGATGGCCTAGTGCATTATCTGCACAGCCAGTCTTTATCTTTACTGAAGATGTTTTATCAAAATAAAATAAAGAGGTTATGAGTTATGTCTGTGGAGAGGCTTTTAGTGCAGCAGTTGAAGTGTGCCCATATTGTGTGTGTGTGTGTCTGTGTGTGTGTGTGTGTGTGTGTGTGTTTGTATGGGCCAGCATTTGTTGTTATTTTTGAGTTATTTTGTTTCAGCAATGTTTTAGGGTTAGAATTAGGTTTTGGTTAGTGTAAAGTTTAGGATGAGGCACTTAGTTGTGATGGTTTACTGTTAGGATAAGGCAGTACATGCATTCAATGAAAAATCCATACAGAGTAGATTAACGTGGCCTACACGGTAGTAGGGGGCTAGAGAATTCATTACGTCAATGAGTGTCCTCACAATAATTGCCATACAAAATTGTGTGTTTGTGCGTGTGTTGTGTGTTCACATGTGTGTTCAGGCTCTCTTTAAAACAATGACAGAATAACCACCCACTCAGGGCTGTGTTCCAGGAAGACACTTTCATCAGACAGGAAAGAAAGAGTTTATCAGGCTGCATGACAGGCTTGTTGCACTGATTCACCTAATGCTGGATTCAACCGCTGAAAAAACACTGAGTGCAGGAACACGTGAAAAATCACCTTAAAAAAAAGTTTTTATGCAAATGACATTGGGTTCAACTTGCTTTCGCTAATCAAAGTATTGTACCAGGTAGGGCAACACCTCTACTCAACACCTCTACTCCTGCAAGGTGCTAAAGCCAAGGACAAACTATACACTGTACATGACTTTGACTTGGCCTTGCCCATTTAACAATGACGTTTCTGGGAGGCTCCTCATCATATTTTCAGCTCAGAATGATGAGTCTCTCTGAGATTTGCTGATTCTGAACACAGTGGCTGCATTCCCTAGCTGGGCTACACCAAGTTTTTACTTAGTCAAATTAAAATCAAGCACATGAATATGATCAAGCACATTTAAGTAAATGTGTGCTAAAGTCAGAACAAACAACAACCATGGCAATACATGTATTCTGTTGTTAATTTTGGATGAATTATCCCTAATCTGCCTCATAGTAGATCACACATCTGGCTAACAGTGGAGGTTATGTCAAAAAACAGAGCAACAGAAACAGCCAGAGTAAGAGAGACAGGAGAAAATACAGAGAAATAAAAATGAATCACAATAACATCAATTCACACATGACTCTGAGTTCGCCGCACATCACTGCCTAAAACAATTAACACTGCTGAAAACTTCTCTCCACACTTGGCCCAATTTGGTGACAAAAAGGTCATTGAAAATAAATTTAAAGGGCTAAAAGAAATCAGCCATGGATGTAATTGCCAAAATGGTGCACATGTGATAAGTATTGTAGTACAAATTTCTTTTGGCTGTGTTTCTCTTTGCAACATTTTCTGACAAAGGAGCTGAATATTAAATACCTCTAAGCCTGAGAAAAATAAAGAAAAATCCAGGCATTTTCAGGTTCAGTGGGGGATTGAGAGATGAGCTCTTAAACAACACAGAAGGGTATGAAACACACAGCAGGCACTGACAGGCTTTAAGTGTTTGTGAACTAACACTACATTTTTTACAGAGCAATCCAGTGAGGAAAAAGCTGGTTTTGATTTAGTGCTGACAAACTGAGACTCTTATTTTTAGGGATTTTCTAATGAGAAAGTTCATTTAGCTCATAAGTCTGTTTCTATCTACTTAATGGCAAATACTGGTTATCAATGAAAGCACTGAGTGGATCTCACTGTGAGATTCATGTACAGGGTTGACTGGCTACTAGATCTTTCTGTAGGCAATTCAGGAAACAATTACTTCTAAGTGTGCTTGGCAACTGTGAATGTTTGCAAAGGCTTTTGTGACGTGCATCAAAGCATAGACGCCCATCGTGAAGCAGATGCGTCGTATTTCAAGGTAATGATTATAAAAAGAACTTTGCTATGTCCAACTGCACATACACACTTGAGCCCTTTATGTGTTCTGGAAACAGAAGCAAAATCCCCTTCGGAAGAGTATGTGTGTTGCCATAAGTGTCCTTTAACTACCTTGTTCATTGGTGTAGCACAATGCTGCCGTGCACCCTCTCATTCTCTGCAGTGACAGCTAACATAATTATAGGAACAGCTGCTGAAAAGTGCTAAACGAAAACAGGTGGTGTCGACAAGACACACTTAGAAAATGTAAACCGGGCTGGAATTGACTTTGACCACATTGGGCAGCAATAGCTTTGTGAACTCTGCACTTTTATCAGCAAACCTTTCTATAGTTACCAAATTAATAATGCAGGAAAAACTCATCATTCTTGACACAAATAATAAGGTGTCAGCGAGTAAACATAAGAAAAGAGAGCAAAGAAGAGACAAGTACAGGGAAAGATTGCAACGTGAATGTTTTTCTGCTAAATATAAGTACGAGCAAAAAGAGCAAAGTCTGAGTGTTATGAAGCTTTCAGTGGATAATTTGGATAAAGTAACATCAAAAGATAATGCTTTTTTGAGATAAGGGGAAGGGATTTTAGGTGCCATGGTAACACACTGGAGCCCTTACCTACAAGATCACCATGCCCTCTCATTTCAAAGACATTTTTAGGCATTAAGTGGAAGTGAAAGAGGCTTCTAAGATGCTTCCGCTGCTGCCAAACTGTTCTGAAGAGCTCTGTGAAGTCATAAGCGCTCTCACTGATTGCAGGTTGGCAGACACAACTCTACAACTCAACACTACTCCTTGCACAGACCTACAGCAATTCATGTAATTTGACTTCACCTGAGTTCTAAATGTATTTTCTGAACAAATTTACCAAGCATTGGTCAGCTTTTTCTAAACATCTGTTATAGCAGAGCAATTTGCTGATTACAAGCAGTTACACTTTAACAGCTGTTTTTACCTTATAAAAGTTAATGAAAAGACTCATCTCACGTTGTTTGCCAAGTTCTAAGATATCTGTTTCAGTAAACTCCTATAAATAAATTCATGAAAAGACCCACAATAAAGAGTCTGTTCAAAGCACTTCATTAGCAAAAAGCTGCAATCCATGATATCATCCGTACAGTGAGGTGAAATAGTATTACTCTCAGCAACACCTAATTTGATTTATACTAAACATGTCTTTTTTTTGGCAGAGCTGGAAATTTCCATTAACATTTAGTCATTTGGCAGAGAAGTTTATCTGTGCTGTTAAAGCAGTGGAAGGGCCTAAGATTTAACTTTGTGTTAACAATTGAAAGGAGTGAAAGAAGATGTAGGCCGCATGATCTCATCTCCTACATAGATCAAACCTTTTTCATTTACTTTCTGATCCTAGATCAACTCTATTGATAGAGCTGATTTTAAAATACTGAAGCATTCTGATCAATGTTTCTATAAAGATGCATTAGTATTACAGCTTCGACTCAGTTTGTCCATATTCCACTGTTAATGTCAGTGGAAAAGTTGATTTCATGAATGAATGAATTGCGTTCTGTTTGCCTTGTATCAATTAATGTCTTCCTCTGCCATCTCAGTAAATGGATTTAAGCAGCAGGAAAATCAATAAATTGTGGCCTCTGTCCTTTCTCATAGTCTGTTTTTGTCATCCAACTTTGATATCAGCAAATCGGGAATGGTGGAATGGTGACCTCACTGGACTGCTGCCACTACAAAAAACACTACCTTAACACTGTCAGAGGAATAATTAAGAAAAAGTAAAAGAGATATCATCTGCTGTGAATAATTGGGCTAAGGAACACAATGCTAACAATGATTACTTCGAGTTGGAAAAGTAAAACAATGCAGGGCTTGTTTGGTGTGTATGTGCAATCATTTTAGGGACTTACATAAATGGAATTGTTTCACCTAAAACAATATTAAAAATGAGTAGTTCTGAATCCCTTAATTACAGCCCAGTGGTAAAGATAAGACAGGGAGGATTTTAAACCAGGCCACCAGGGTTGGCACTTGTGAAACAGGCCATTAGTCTGCTGAAATTGTGAGCAATACTGTCATGCATTTCTCTCTGCATCCCTAGCATTCGCATGAGCCATAAATTTGGCTGTCACATCAATCAGAGGCTGGAATTAATTGCACAATTAAGATTCTCATTGCTTGGCAGATATAGCTACTAATGAATCAGTGACAAGTGTGATATGATCATAAAGAGGGGATTTTAATGTACTGTTTAATTGCTCTTATGTGGTCGGCAGTGTTACAACTGAGCTTCACAAACCCATTTGCTCTTTACAGTCCACAGTACTATCGGAAGACAATGTCTGTATGGTCGTGTAATGAGGAGGGAGCATGGGCAATGTCATTATGGTAGACCAGCATATGGGACTAATCAAGCCCATTATTCCTGTCAGGTTTTACATTGAGCGGTTATTACTTGGGATTTTACTTTAAATATGTTTAAGGTATGACTAAGTGTGTGTGTGTGTGTGTGTGTGTGTGTAAAATTCATGCTGACGCAGTAGTTTACAAGCTACTTTACTTGACACTTTACTGGGCTTTAACAGATGGTGTCAAATTTGTTAGTTCTCCAGAGTCATTGTGTAATAACAAGGTTTTGCTTTTTCTGCTGGATGTGTGGATGTGGCAGGTAAACTGGCAGCAGAGTGTGGATAGACATCTTAAGGAGGAGACAGAGGAAGCCTTTATTAGTCAAATGTCACATGTACATGTTCCATGAAGTTTGTCCTCTTAATTTAACCCTTTCCTTTGGGGGGAGCAGTGGGCAGGCACATACAGTGCCCAGGGAGCTAGCATTGAGTGTCTTGCTCAAGATGACAGAGACAAGGTGATAATGACAAAGGTTTGAATCAGGAACGTCCAGGAAAGTCGTGCATCCCAGCTCTACCCATTGAGAAACCAGGCTGCATACAGGCTGAAGAAGTTTATCATATTATTTTTCACCATTGCCACTGCTTGTTGCACAGCATGGCAGTATGCTTTGTCAATAGAGGAAAAAAACCTAGAAATACACTCTCCATGCCAAAATGTGGTGCAATGTGGACTGAAGGCACAGCTTTGCTTGCAGCTGGAAGCACAAACAGAGCTGCATGCTGGGAGATAAATGTCTACAATAAATAACATCCACTGGCTATGTGTAGGAAATGTGCAGCACACATGCGTGGGTGTTTTAAATGTGCGTGTTTTATTATTATGTGGGTGTATATGTGTGCAAATACATGTGGAGTTATTTCAATATTTTAGAAACTTTTAGTGACAAGTCTTGCTGCAGTCATTGTCACCTAACTGAGGTCTAACCACGTGACACAAGGATTGCTGCCATAGTATCTTATCATTACTTTCTTGCCACCTCTGTTTTTCTAAGCCCACAACTCAAGCTGGAATTTATACTGATGAAAATAAAAAAAACTACTATTGTAAGTAGTAGTTGATATGTAGGTCTGCCTAACGTGTGTAAGATTTGGTGTACACGTCAGCTTCTCTCTGAGTCTTTATGATCTATGAGAAGAGAAGAATAATTCTTATTCTTTTATTCTGGCCTCTGTCTTTTGCTGTCGTGCATTTAACACACAACCCTTTCTCCACATACAGTATATTCACCTTCAAAGAGGATCACTACCCAGAGGCCATGCATAATGCTGTTGCTGCTGTAATTATTTAAGTGAAACATCAGCACTGCACAAGCTACCAACCAACACATACCGTAGTACCTGCATTCAGGAATTTAAGTAAGCCTTTACCCAACTGTGTATCTACTGTACAGTATGTCAGCATGCCTCTACTATTAGAGAAGCTCTTATAATGAACATGCCTTATAGCATCAAAGTGGCAAAAGATCTATGCTGTATATCCAAATATGTACAACAAATGAAAAAAAAGCACAATTCTGTCCACTACATATACATTAGATGTTGTTATTATGGATGATGTGGGTTGAAACAGATATCAGAAAGGTCAGCTTATTGCGCAGACTTTGGCAAAGCTTACAGCCCAACTACTTCTCTGATACAACAAAGTGTATCTATCTGACAGTGTCTACTCACATCCTTAGAAAGAAAGAGGTAATAACACAGACAAAGACAAGGGGAATCGCAGAGGCAATGCCTCACTCTGCCCTGTTCCCTTCTAACCTTTTCCCTTGCTAGTGTGTGCATGTTTATCGAAGGCTACTATCACTAATGAAATCATATCAAAATACATCCCAACTGTGGTATTTACAGAAACAATTTAAACATGACCAATACAAAATCTACTCAAAAAGTGACATGGAGGAATTTTTGGTGCTGACATTAAACTTGAGTTGTCATCTGTCCACTGCTCCTTTCTACTTTCATCGATACACTGAAGCTTCTGTGTGTTTGTGTGTGTGTATAAGTGTGTGATACCCGTCTCTGGCATGTAACATGTAAATGTGTAATTTAAAATATCTTCACATCATCATTAACGGAAATACATGAATGACAGATCGTAAACACTTATCCACTCATGGATAAGCAGTTAGGCAGACCTACATATCAAATGCTAACAGTATGTGTGTCCTGGCATTAAAGTGCATAGTATATATATATATATATATACACACACGCACTTCACACAACCAGTGTGTGTGACAAATGAGCCAATTACCAACCATGCTTTTTCACCATGGTTTATTTGCAATAACTGTTACCAGCAGAACCCTGGCCTCCTTATCTGATTTTTATGAACATACTTGCATGGATTATTGAGATTTGTGAAAGCAATGCTGGGAGAGTGTGTAAGAAAAAGGAAGCTTTAATGGAGGGCATCATGGTGATCTGCTGTAGAAAGTGTTGAAATATTAACTGTTTCTCTAAGCATGTAGAAGTTGGTCAAGAGATAGAGAGAAAACAAAAAACTCAGAGAGAAAGAGATTATTAGACTTTGTTTCTGTGTCTTTCTAATCATGTCATGCCTGAGGAGCTCGGAGGGCAGCCATCAAACTTTCACACTTCACACTCTTGAGTCGACAGGCCACAGGCAGCCATGCATTTTTTAACACTCTTCACAGCCTTATTTCACTGCAGCAGTTAAAGAGCATCTAAGTAACATGAAGGTTGCAAATTTGATCTGGAAAGCAGCCAGTGGTATTATTTGCGGTCATAGCAATATATGTTGTAAGACTGCATAAGGTTCTTAAATCTGGGACTAAAACAAAAAGGAATATGTGGCAATTTGCACGATTATTTACAGCTTGAACAGCTCCTGTGGCAGGGTTAACAAACCAGTTGCCATGCTGAGTATCATGTGTAGGAGTGAGGCTGACATCAGTTGCCTTTGGTCTGGCAAGGTGCACTGACACCCAAGCCTGCTGTCAGAGCCACTGAACGCAGGCAGGACGAGGGCAGTAGCCTCACCATCTGTTGTGCGACAGCCAAAGTCACCCTGTATGTAGACTCTGGGTCTGAGTGGAATTGCATGTGTGTGTGTGTGTGTGTGTGTGTGTTGCCATATCAATGAGTGTTTGTCCAAAGCTACTGTAAAAATCTGTCTGCTCATACACATTATTTGAAGGTGCCTGTGTTTGTGTATACCGGTTAGTGTGTGGGAGTCAGTATCCAAAACAGTGGGACTTCTGGCTGGTGAACATTTATGATATGTCCATGTGCTTTGCTATGTTTACATGTGAGCATGTGCAGTAAACATGTGCAAGTGAGTGTGTGTGTGATGATGAAATGATAGTATATATATAGTTTAAGTATAGTTTGTACACATCCAGCAGTTAGCTGGTTGTACATAAACTTTCCATTTCAATTCAATTTGATTTGTAGAGTTCTTTTTACAGTTGACATTGTCACAAAGCAGCTTTACACAACCAAAGAAAAGTACATGAACAGTGAATGTGTATGAATCATGAAATCAGATTGTCCCTGATGAGCAAGCCGAGGGCGACGGTGGCAAGGAAAAACTCCCTGAGAAGGCAACAGGAAGAAACCTTGAGAGGAACCAGACTCAACAGGGAACCCATCCTCATATGGGTGATTACATAATATGTGTTAGGCAGCAGGCAGTTCATTGTAACAGTTGATTTCTTGAAAGCTGTCTATGCTTACACTTGCAGATTACAGGTGGATCTAAAACTGGATTTAAAAACCTTTCAATTCAGTTCCCTCTCACTATGACATTTGAAATCACATTCTATCACTTATAATTCAAAGTGTTGCTGATTTATAATAGTTATATTCTTGAAGACATCCTTCATGGGAGCATCTGTGATCTTTTTAAAGAAAAAAACACTAATACACTTACAGAATGGCAGCTGGAGCAGATCACTGTCACTCTAACCTGTTGGTTCTGTTTCCACAATGTGTGCCAAGCCACAATTTAGAAGCAACTTAGAACTGGCTTAAAGCACCACATTACTAAAAATGGTTCTGTATCTGGTACAGTTCTAATAAAGTTATGTTCACCTTTCATGTAGTGCTTTCCTCATTCTGTTCCCCTCTTTAGCCTTTTAAATAGGAGGAACATAATTCTTTCTTCTGCTAACATTCAAGAGGAAAAGCGTTTTCTTCTGGTCCTTATAAATACACTGGTTATCTGATTATCGTTCTGGAAAAGGAAATGATTGAGTCGTTGTTGCCACGGACCATTTAGTGAATCACCAAGAACAGGGGCATGAGAGTCATTTATCGGATCCACAGACTGAGCAAATTTGCAGTTGTTAGCAGTGGTTGCAGAGCTATAAAAACTGTGGGGCCTGATAATAAGTGCAGTTCTTCTTTACTGTCAAGTTCACCACCTGTTAAACAAATAAATTCCAATGTGCCACAGTATATTACGATTATAGAGATATTTCTATTTCACACAGCAGCAGCACAGTGAAAACATTGCATTGTGTAGTGAACTGGTGATTAGAAACTGACCACTTCTCGGGGGAGCAGGGAGTCTTCCTGGCGAATCACCAACAGGTTCACAGTCCCACCCATGGGTGTGGTTCGTAGCAGGCTCACCACCTCTTCCTGAGTCTTGCCATTTAGGTTCACTCCACTAACCTGCATACATGTGTGTCCACACACACATACATACAACCATGCATGCACAGTCAAAAGCACTCACATAAGCATATACTGTACATACAGGCCAAAAAAAATTCACAGATTCACACACTCTTCAGTGGCTAAACTAAAATCAGATGTTAAGTCAGAGCACACAAACTCCTAGAACACACTTGTTGAACAGTATACTGTATAGTGGTTAAATATAAAGTGCGGTACCACCTCCAGCAGTCGGTCTCCTGCTTTGAGTTGGCCATCTTGAATGGCAGCCCCTCGAGGAAGAATGTTTTTGACATAAATGGGAGCACTGTCGCCAATGGGGACGTCTCTGGATGTGATGCTGAACCCGAGACCCTCTGGTCCTAGGAATCAAAAAACAAGCAAAAGAAATTAAATGTGATATTTTACTGCTATATTTTTGTTGTCTTCCTTTTCACCACAGTAAGGTCACAGGTCAAATGTAAAATCTTATCAATGTTTGTGTTCTCAAACTGGACATTAAAGTTAAAAGATGCCAGTGTGGAATTACCGTGTACCCCACTGCAGCAAAAATGATACAAACATACAGTGATGATTCTGATTTACAAGTTTGTAAAGCAGAGAAAGTACTGTAAATGTGCCATATGTGCCAAATGTCATAAATGTCAGCACGAGTGTTTCTCTAGGTACACAACATGACATTAGTATTCTTGCTTTCATTTCATAAAGTCCTGTTACTAACAGACACGAGTAACATGTGCAGGAATCAAATTATGTTTTCATGTTCTGTATTTCCTATAGTTACTACCAACATGCTTAATTCTATCCTGATTTATTGGTCATATAATCTGTGTACCATGTACCAAATATTGGAACCAAAAGCCCTTCAAACTCTGTAGTACAATGGCAAGGCAGGAAGCTGTATCAGGATCAAGGCAATCTTTCACCATATACTGACAGTTTGACATTTGCATATGATAGAAAACTGTGATCTTTTTTTTATGCTCATTAAAAGTTGGTTCTTGCTGATGTCTTTAGGTTTTTAAAACTGCCCTTTAGGGTTCATCAAATGAATATGAATTGTTGCTCTGGAGCAAGTAGACAAATGCAATAATGGATAAATAAGAGGATATCAGGGTTGACCTTTTATGCTGAACTGGCCTGAATTTGTCAACTAAAGGCAAGAAATGGTTTCAAATGTCAGCTAAGGAAAGAGGCAACCCAAATAAACTGTGTTTGTTTGGTTATTCTTTAAAAAATATTACTTAAAAATTGAAAAATATTGCTAAACAGTGCTATTAGATGAGTCATTAAGCCCTGCGTTCAGAGATACAGATTCTATCATACATAACTTAACTGTCTACATTCCTAGTCAAGTGGGAACGTTATGTGGTTCCACATGAGGCCTTTCTGATGACAACAACCCTGATTAGCATTCATGTCAAAGTAGCTGCTCATTTCACAGAGCTGTCAGCACCTCTGATGCTTCATCATGACCTACTTTTCCTCGGTATGTCTTTCTAGCAGTCTGTCGAACTGTGTCTCGTCTCGCTGACAGTGATGGTGTTGATGAACAAGAAAGAGAAAGAAAACACAGATGCCTGTCGCATGGCTTCTGCACACAAACAAACTTGCAGAAAAGATGAGAAACATAGTGGGAAAGTTTAGCTGTTGAGAATAATGATGTGCTGATCTGTCCATCCGTGTGACATGAAGCAGAAGTAGCTGCCAGTGTTCTGTTGAAAGTTTAATGTGCAGGGCCAAACTTTTAAGTCAAGGTCATATTTGCTGCCATGGCACATGTGCAGCTACTACAGTGAAAAACTATACAATAGGGGCAAGAAAACCATGCAAACTTAATTTCTAACCAAACAAACAGGTTACTAAATGAAGTTTTGTTGATCATTACTTTTTGAGCAGCGATGTCCATATGGACCAGTGTTGCTGCTTTCAATCCTCTACATCAAGGTCTTTGTTCCCCTTTCCACAGTGGTCTTCCTCTCATGCCAGTTCCTTTCTCCTCCTTTGGTCTGCACACCGACTAATGAACAAAATCAAGCTCCAGCCCAGTAAGATCCCATTATTAACTGTCTACAATCAGGCAATTCAAGACAAATATAAAGGTAATTGTATCCCTTTCTGGATTAGTTGGAATCCTGGATCCAATAAGCCAATTAAACAGCAAACATGAGGAGAGGCTGAATCACATTAGAATGACTTAATGGGCTGTGTATGTTCTTTTCGACTGCACTATTGGATTAAGGCACTCTTGTTAATTTGCCATGCAAGACCTGCTCCTGTTACTCAGAACTCAGAGCCATTTACACTGAATCACAAACATTACAATGACTAAACAACAGAAACTGCTGAAGAGCGGTTCAAAGTTCAAGTTTCAAAGCCACATTTCCACTGACACTTACATGTTAGTATTGAGTTTCAATTCAACATTTGAACAATGATTTGTCTCCATTGAGAGATTACAAAAAGCTTGTATGAGTAAGGCACCACTTTGGTAAGTCCCATTTTAATCATGAGCAAGCTCAGAAACCATGTCTGTCACATAGCATGCTTTTAAAGAATTACAAGTGGTGTTGAATTGGCAATGTCGCTAGTGAAAATAAACTACTGGTATCACATATTGGAGCTTTACCACCCATCTCTCCAGCCTAGATTCACTACAAGGAGAATCGTGTGTGCAGACAAAAATAGAAGAACTTCATACACACATAAATAAATAAATATAACTTGTAGTGCACTCCCACGTTGTGTAGAAATTCTGCTGGCGTAGAAATTCTGCTGGCAGTGTTCAGAGACCTTTGCCAAGTATATTAGAGCAGCTTGTGACTGCACCTCCCCAGAGGCCATTGCATTTAGCCCGCATTGCTGCCCTCACTTGCAGCACTATTCCCTAAAGCACACTACAAAGACCTCAGTGTCAGGTTTCAACTAAACATCTGCTCCATCCAACAAAAAGGGTAAGAAAAAAAGAAGAATACTGGTCCAATGCGCAACCAGCTGCTCATGTTTGTGTTTAAAGATAGTGAAAGGATAAAATGAGATGGAGCTTGGCAGTAACCTCCCAACCAGTATCAGTAGTGTCCACCGAATATTTGAGTTTGCCTTTAGTCTCTCGAAATCTATTTTTTACTGTGAAATTGTTACATCCATCTGACCTGTGGTTCTTACCTTTCTTCAACTGAATGTTGAATCTGCGCCCTTTGTTCTTTATGTAGGAGCTGGCTGATGGGTTTGTGCTTACTCTGCGCTGCAGGGATGGGGTGGGGGCTGATGAAGTCCTGGTGACCAAGGTGTGAGGTAATGTTGCATACTGTCGACTCGGCTCTTGCGTGCTTCTTGCCAGGGGGTCCTGTTGGCTAGAAGAGAAACACAAACATCAAGGTTTGATTTAAAAACACCTTGTTAACCGGTAGCAAGCTATTATGGTGAAATGGAAAGCTGCAGCTTATTTTGATATTATTAATTAACCAGATGCAGGTAAACATTTCACAAATGACACTACTATGCATCATCATCAAAGAAAACTAATTAAACAAAAAAAATATTTTTGATATTTAGCTTTCTACAGTTGTGTTAAAGGTATTGCAATTGCAACATGCTTTTAAGGGACATACTATGCTTTTAGTGATTATCTTACTTATTGTATCTTAAACATGGCCAAAAAAAGACTGAAGTTCTATTCTTCTCTGCCAGACCTTCAACTCAACACCATATCAGCAGTAACATTGGATCTGCTGTGATTGTCCCCGCTAAGACGGCCAGAAACCTGGGGGTCATCATTGACGACCAATGCACTTCAGATCTTTGCATTGGCTTCCTGTGGCTGCAAGGATCAAGTTCAAAGCTCTGTCTCTTGCCTACAGAGTGGTCAACTCCACAGCTCCATCTTACCTCAACTCAATCATTCAGGTCTACAAACCCTCCCGTCCACTCGGCCTGTGAATGACACTGGTGGTACCAGCACCACACAATAGACGCCAAGGAAAACTCTTCAGCTCAGTGATCCCATGATGGTGGAATGAGCTCCAAACTCTGCACGCTCAGTGACCTCAGTTTGTCAGCAATTATTAAAAGAACTCTTCTGCATCTTCCCTTGCACTTAAAAAAATAAACTTTTCTGCTCTCTTGCACTTGCATCTCATGAAACAGAAACACTTCTTTGATAGCACTTTGCTTTGATGTTGTTTCTCCTTGACTTAGGTTTTGTTTGCTTGCCTTGTTCCTCACTTGTAAGTCGCTTTGGATAAAAGCGTCTGATAAATGACTAAATGTAAGTGTAAATGTAAAATTCTGAGCTTGAGCCCAGACTGTGCTGGGGAAGAAAAGAAAAAACACTGCAGATAAATTACTAAATTGAGAGAACAAACTAGGTCATCTGTGTGCTTTCAAGCTCAAGTTTGTTAAATAGTTGGTTGTTTTTCTCTCATCTTCACTCAGGGTCTGTTCCAGCACCACAAGTCCCTCAGCCTGATAAATGATAAACGGTCTGCCTACAACTTATTCAACCCCCTTGGATGTTTCATCCTTTTATTGACATTATAAATCAATCATAGTCAATAAAAGTTGGCGACTTTGACAAAAAATCAATGCCAAAGTGAAAACAGGTTTCTACAAATAATGTCAATTAAATATAAATATGTAAGGTGAAATCAGTTTTTGCATTAATATTCACCCCCTTTAAAATGACTGACCTAATCCAACAGAGGTCCAGATATTTCGTGCTAGTAGTCCTACAATTAGTGAAATGGGGATCACCTGAGTGCAGTGAAGGTGTCTCATGTGATTGCAGTATAAAGGCACTTGTGTCTGAAAGGTCCACTCACTGGTTAATCAGTATTCCTGGCTACCATTACAGTCAAAGAACACTTCTAGCAACTCAGAGAACAGGTCATTGAAAAGCAAAGATCAGGGAATAGATACAAAAAAATCTCCAAGGCACTGAACTTCCCCCGGAATTCTGTGACACAGATGACTACTCTGAGGGAGTTACAAGCTTCAGCAACTGAGATAGGAGGGACTGTACATACAACAACTGTTGTATGTACCAGTCACAGCCTTACAGGAGTGGCAAGGAGAAAGCCGCTGTTGAAGAAAACTCATGTTAAATCATGACCTATGTTCCCCAATAGGCATGTGAAAGACTCCATGGTAAAGTGGAAGAGGGTTCTTTAGTCTGATGAGACCAAAATGGTGCTTTTTGGCCATCAGAGAAGGCGCTATGTTTGGCGCACACCAAACACCACACATCACCACAAACACACCATCCCCACTGTGAAACACGGTGGTGGCAGCATCATGCTGTGCGGATGCTTCTCTGCAGCTGGCCCTGGAAGGCTTGTTAAGGTAGAGAAGGTAGATGAATACGGCAAAATATAGGACAATCCTGGAGGACAATCTTATTCAGTCAGCAAGACAACTGCGGCTTGTGAGAAGTTTTGTATTCTAGCAAGACAATGACCTGGAGCATAAAGCGAAAGCTACACAGAAATGGCTTAGCGACAACAAGATGAATGTTCTGGAGTGGCCCAGTCAAAGCCCAGACCTCAATCCAATAGAGAATTTGTGGATGAGCTGGAAAGGGCTGTTCACACCCAATCCCAATGCTACCCGACAGAGCTCGAGCAGTTTTGCAAAGAAGAATAGCATAAAATTCCAGTGTCCAGATGTGAAAGCCTAATTGAGAAATGTGATTGCAGCAAAAGGTGCTCCTCTAAATACTGACCTAAAGGAGGGGGATTTACTAATGCAAACACTGCTTTCCTTACATATTATTTTCATTTCTACCTTACTGGTACTTAGAGCACTTTCACACTGCTTCTCATTTACCTATTCACACACCAATGGCAGACCTGACCTGACTCACTAGGGGCAACTTGGGGTTCAATATCTTGCCCAAGAACACCGACATGTGACAGAAGCAGCTGGGAATCGAACCAACGATCCCATGATTGGTAGACAACTGTGCTACCTCCTGTGCTACCTCAGTACAGTACAGTAAAAGTTCAGTATAAAACAAAGTAAATGGTTTTCACTTATATAGCGCTTTTCTACCTAGCTGGTACTCAAAGCGCGTCTCGTTCACCCATTCACCCACACAAGCACACACCAATGGCAGAGCTGCTATGCAGCTGACCTGACTCACCGGGGGCAACTTGGGGTTCATTATCTTGCCCAAGGACACTTTGGCATGTGACATGGCAGCCGGGAATCCTACCACCAATCCTGTGATTGGCAAACAACTACTCTACCTATTAAGCCACAGCCACCCCATGAAGGCCATGTCTTTTTTCTTCTTTTCTTCTTCTGACCATAGTTGCTCTATCAGAATTTAGAAATATATTGATATCAAATGCAAAGTAATGTAGCTCTAATCAAGGAATCTGACTGTAGCATTTTGACTGAAACAACAATAATAATGGCTGTGGGAGCATACAATGTTCAAGTTAGCCTGTCTGCATGTAAAGTGGCAAACTGTATGCAGGTGTTGTTTCAGCTGATTCTGGTGGGCTGCTGCATAACTAAAACATAAAATCATTGTCTGATGTCTGAAGTAGAAAATATTAATAAACTGTTGTCTTTATTAAGCTTTTAAATGGCAATCAATTTACTGTGGATACATTAAGAAAAAAGTCAATGATTGTGTAATTAAAACTGAATTGACATGCATTACAAAACTGTGGATACTATTGTTAAAAAACGAAAGGCATTCCAGGTATTAATTAGGTCTATTAAGCAAGGAATGTGCTCAAGAGATGCCTCAAAATTTCCTCTTACTTTAAGAACTTAGAGGTGATTACAGAAAAATAAATCTCGGCAGGAATGTCTTGTCCAGAGTGCGTGAACCATATGTCAAGTATTTCTCTATCTGTTTAGACTGAGTAGGTAGGACTACCAGAAGCATAATGCTTGTCAACAACAAATGCTGTGCTGAAGGCACCAAAAATAAAGGGTAACTCTTGAACAAAAAACAAAATACAAAAAAGGTTCAACTCACTTGTGGTTTGATCCAGGTAGTGGCCCAGACCTGGATGCTGGTGCCCCCACCAAACTGGCCCTGTCTCCGAGCTGCTGGAAGTCTTGGCTAAAGCGTACCCTATTGGACTGTGGTGGACTGAGTTCACTCTGGGCTGACAGAAACTCGTACTGCTTCTTCATTGATGATGGGACCACATGGAAGAGGATCACCTTGGAACGCATCGCCTGCCTGAAAATGTTCTGGGCCCTGTAGGTGATACAGTGAGAGTGTGAAGGTCACAGTGACTTAATAAATTACCTTTAACATGATAAGAGATACTAGTACAATAATGTACTATGATAGCTTTGCAGATAAAGAAGGATAACAGAGACAATAATGTACGTTCAGAGATGATAGCAAGAGTTGAGGTTAATGCATGGCTAATCACGGGGCTACTCACAGTATAACAGCAGAGGACAGAAAATGCATTATCTATAATTACCAGCTTTAGGACAAAGAAAACAGATAAGCTGGTGAATCAGTGATTAAATGATATATATTGGGGATGGCAGTCTATAAACCCCAGGGTTACTGGTTTGATTCCTGGTTCCTCCTGGCTATATGTCCTTGCACAAAACACCGACACCCCACATTAGTGCCATCATTTACTGCAGCTGTCCAAACAACAATTTTCCCAAGGGGATAAATACAGTATGTCATTATTATTAATATTATACAGTCCACATTATGCTAGGGAAACATACTAGTATCTAAGTTTGTCTATGTTGAGTCAGCTCATGTGCATTTATCCCCAAACACATCAACACAAACACAGTGACTGCTATACCAATCAGAACAGAGATGATGAATCATGCATCAGGAAAGCTTTCCAGATGATGAGGTTCCAAAGTACATAGAGACATGCTTCATTTCTTATATACAAAATAAACAAAACACACACTAAGTCTTATGTAGATTTTGGGGGCAAATAAGCCAAGACAAGAGCTCAACATCACTCCCAGACAAGAGAATTGTTTAGCCAATGGCACTTAGCATATAGATAGGGTTGCTAGGAGCAAGCCATGAAGCAGCACAACAGGGACGGAGGCGCAGTGTATGTCTGGAGCCCAACAATACCAACTCCTGTTGGTACAGACCCACAGTACTGCTACCGTAATACCATGCTGATTTGATGCAAATGACAGCCTCAAAGTTGCTTCCATAACAACAGACAACACTTCATTTGAACGTTGTCTTGAGGCGTGACGTGCTTGCCCTACCAAGTCGCTGTGGGATTTGGTTTCTCCAATGTTTATTCTTATGATAGTTTACAAAAATTACTCACACTGCATACACTCAGGAGTGAGTGAGTGAGTGAGTGAGTGTGTTTTTTAGGCAAATATTCCCACATGCACATACAGTGCCATCACTTTAGTAATCAGCCTCCACGCAAACCTGATTGAATAATAAATTACTCTATCAATGCATCATTACATTCAGTTAGATTAAGTGTCTGAAAATATTTACCCATGCAAAACAATTCAAAGAGATTAGATTATCATTTTAAATTGATGCTCTTTGTGGCACACAATCAAGAGGATGGGGAAAGGAAGTAATGATGCAGAGAGAGGGGGCCAGACACGACAGTGACATGACAGTTGGGAATCAAACCACCATCTGAATGTTTGGTGGGTGATAGCTTTATCTCCTGATTCACAGCCGACTATCAAACGTCAGGTATTCCGTGCTTTAAGAAAAACACACATTTTGTTGTTAAGAAAAAATGTTTAGACTCATTCTAGGCTGATGACCAGCCTAGAATGCCTGTAGGGTGGGCCTACATTAGTAGGAATCTGGGTTCCTTCCTGTGGTGAATGATAAGGGAGTAAAGCAATCTATTTCTCAACCTGGCACACAAAAACCCAGACACACAGTTGTAGATAAGACGTTATAGATAAGTGTAACTCAATAAGTGTGTCAGAGCCTCTGCATGTGTACAGTATGTGTGAGAGTGTTCACATTCAGGCTAATGAGAGTGTAAAAGAGAAGGATAGCTTTGGTCAAACGGAAAATGGAAAATTCCCAGGATTTTTTCTTTATTGCACTTTAGGAAGTTAAGGAGAGAAGTGAATCAAAAGAAATGAATCGAGAAAGGACTGTAGGCGGTTTTAAAGCAGAGGTTTAAACAATGATGGACTGTGATGGTTGTCGCCGTGGTGTCGCTGAGTCCAGTTATAGGAAGGCTAGTCATTCGTATTTCTGTTTTATATGCCGCTGTGTGGGCCTCTGCCTACAGTTTGTGCTCCACTTATCACAGATACAATATTGTACTATTACTGACTACACAGCAGATAATGATGAGTTACACAGAACAGACATAGTAAGTAACAAACATTAGTCGCCCCACATTAATGCTGACAAGCTAATGACAGATGCTTAATTATGTTGTTACTTTGATTTTTTTTTTTAGTTTTAGTTTCTGTGTCTGAATTTACTTTTAGACTGGTTATTGTTTTTGCTAGATGTTGAGTTATTTTGAAAATGTGTACAGTCAATTCAGACAGCATTTAAACATTTTAACTTTTAACACATTTTATCACAATGCATATTTAATTTGAATTTACACACAATAACCCACAATAAAAAAAGTGAAAACTTTTATGTTTTATACCCAAACAAGCTGTAGTTTCCATCTAACCACTTGTCTATGAAAACATGGAGAGTTAGTGAGATAATTGTCCTTTCTGTCATGTTCTTCCATTTCTGTTGAGGACTTCTGAAACTCTGTTAGACTATCTGTTTAGACTGACTCTCTAGGAAGAGTCCTGGTGGTTCAAAACTTCCATTTGACAATTATTGAAATCACTGTGATTGTGGGAAAACTCAAAACTTCAGAACTTATCTTATCATTTTGTCCTGACATGCCATTGACTTGTACTACTAACTATTGATGGGCGACAATGGATAAGTTAGTCAGGCAGTTATATACAACCCCCAGGGCTGGTGTTTTCCCCACAATTGCGGGTCACATGTTGAGGTGTCTGTCCACAAGAATTTCCCCAAGGGGATTAATATAATATTAGAAAAAAGATTTAAGCAATCGGGTGAATACATGTTAAAATAATAAAACTTATAAATAAGCAGTGTGTTTGGACTATTTTCTTTTTCACACAGATCATCAATATTAAGCTAGCTCTGGAGCTTACTGTTCAAAGCGTAGGTTGCGAATGTCTCCCTGATTTATCTTGACTATGCAGTCATTCTCCTGGAAGAGATGTTGTTGTTCAGCTTTTCCTCCAGGCTCCAGACGTTTCACTAACAAGCCCTGAGTCCTGTGAATGATTACACAACAGGTTACAGATAAAACAATTAGGTCACATGCCATATCAATCACAACACTTAACAATCACATAGCCATACACTAAGAAGCATTAGCAAGATGCCAGCTTTGTCCCCTGCATTTTTGCAGTAAAATAATATGTATTATTCAAAATATAAATTTAATTATTTTATCCAGAACAAATCTGTTGTAACATTATCAGTTAATACTTTTACTTCATGACCTAAAGATTTATGACTAGTAAATCAAGAATGCTATCAAGTGCTGCAATCATTTGTCTATTGTCTGTTATTTCATCAGTGCAGAGTCTTATGATTGCAATATTCTCTAGATTTTGAAGAGAGGAAGTAAGTCTGTAGAGTAAGTTTAGTGCTATTGTAAAACATACCAAACATACCTAACTTTCAAAACATTTGATAAAGACCAAGTTCATGTTCATGTTCATCAAGCCTGCAGAAGCACTGAATTACTAACATTACTTTAAGCTTAAAAAGGTGCAGTTGCCTACACTGGAGCTTATGATGAGATTGGCATGTCTGTAATAAATACATACAAAAAGCTCCACAGCAATGCCATCTCAGCAATCCCACACCCCTATCCCCATCCACTAAATAAAAACACTAGTGAGCTCCTTGAGGCTTAAGTTAGGCCCTCAGGATAACTACATGCAAAAACATCAAATGTGTGCACTCAGAGTACAACTACAAACTCCCTCCGTCTTTAAGGCTCCTAACGCCTAAGGAAGCAGGTAGATTGAATGCAAATGTTTAATGTCCTTGACAGAAAAAGTTTTGAAAATGTAAAAATAATGACAATGACATAAGCTGGAAGCCTTTCATAACTCTCTTTTCACTGGACACATAAACAGCACATTTAATTTGTGACCCCGTTCACCACAGACGTCAAGGGCAGTTCTTTAGCATTTCAGACAAATGGGGCCACTCTCAGAACATTGCTCTAATTGACTGCATAATGTGGACATCCACGCTCACACCACAGACTCATCTCAGCTCCTCAACGGGGGTAAACGGTTCAGCATTAAGTTGAAAGTAAAGATCACAAAAGCCCTTCCCTAAATTTCAGTGTCTGAGGGGTGTTGATAGGTTAGCGTTAGTGTGTTGAACACAGAGTAATTGTTTGCGGTATGGAAACCAACATGACTGTGATTTATCTCCATAAGTTCTGATAGCTTAAAAAAACAAAGTATTGTGCATGGACACACTAATGACTTTTGAAGACCAGAGTCAGTAGATAAAAGAGTTTTGGTTGATCCCTGATCAGTATTCAAAGCAGCTGTATGGACTGAGGATGAAGCAGAATCTTTTAGGGATTTAAAGATGATTGTGTTTTTATAGCAGCACCATTATTCTGAGGATTTCAATGCACTGCCACCCTCTCAATTCTTTCCTGTCTTACTGCTTGAGTTGTTTTTTGTAATAATAATAGTCAGTTAGTTGGGTAAAGAAGAGAGCTAACTCAAAACTAAATTTTAAATTCAAGCCAGTGATGGCAAGAATCTGCATAGTTTTATGGCTTTACTCCATTGTGTGGCTGAGCAACAGTTCTAAGACATGAGTTGAAGAAGGCCACCTGCTCTTTAATCAAACAATAATCTAATCAGGATCCATTTGTGGATGTCAATTATGTCTGCAGTTTGTTTACAATTGAAACTAGTCATAGAATGAGAGGTTCATTAAGCACATAATGCATCTGTGAAGGATGTGTATGTGTTTATGTGTGCGAAGATGTACAATACATTCACTCCACACTGTGTACAATTGCAGGTGTGTAGCTTAATTTAAGTAAGGGTATTTGGATGTGTGTGTGAGAGAGAGACAAAGGTGCTGTCTGCTAAAGTGAGTCTTTAAGCTCCCTCCTGCAGCTGTCTTTACCTCCTGCTTGGATCTAACTTGATGTCAGTGCAGTGAAGCAGAGTGCAGGCAGCTGGTGCTGCAGTGCTTGCAGTTCCTTGTTTGCTGTCTGGTATTGCTGGCTGTCTGACCCCTGTGGCCCTGGTCTAGACACAAATGACAGCCCGCTGAGAGTAATGCCTTTTGTCCTAGTGTACAGGAAAGAGCTGGGCCAGACCATTAGCATCATCCAACTGACCAGATGCTAAGTCTTATCATGTCTAAAGTTAATTGAAGGCTCTGATAGCTATTAGTGCCAACCCTAGCTGATGGAAAAGAAATGTACTGACTATGCAGCATTAGTAATATGTGTTAGAAGATTCAGCCTGATTCTGTGGGTAAACAGAGTAGCTTAAGTATTATAGTGTGTCAGTAAGACTTTATTTTGTATGGTGCCACTCATACTTCTCTGACTCGGGATGGCTACATGTCACAGCTCTCACAGCTGTGAGAGACTCAGATTAGGTCAATGCTAAATATAGTTTCCTGACACGTCCTCATAAACAGCAATGGGATTAGTGTGCCAAAGTAATGACATGTAGCAGTCTTCAATGACAGCTATCCTCTCTGAGATATCACCCTATTTCATCCCCCTGCTCTGCCATTTCACCTCCTTCTCCTTGTTCTGTCTTCCAGCGCTGAGTAGTCACTTTCACCTTGGTGATGTGCCAGTACCTTGGTATGCTGCAGGAATCTGTTATATACAGGCTTTTAGTTTGATTACATCTGGCCACTCCATTTGTCCTTTACTTTTTTTTCCTGGAATAATCATAAACTGGGAAGCATTACTTCTTTGTCCAATGTCATTGACATTCCTCATTAGTTAAAATAAGGTAAAAGGAATCACCTTCAATGCATAGTGGATGCCATTGGGACATAGGTTAGAAAGTTAGAAAAAAAGAAATGCACATTAAGACTCAAGAGAACTGTGCAGTCAAGAGCAAAACTACTTTCATTTGTTTCTCTCCCCATTAGAGATGTCCAAGCTGTGAGACAGAAGAAGTGCTTGGAATTGACATGGTGTTTCAAAAAAAATTGTGAAATGATGAGTATAACACCAAGAGAACAACATCCACTGGGCTTCAAACCAAAAGCTGCAGGACACATATCGGATAGATAAACTAACCAGCCAGGGTTGTAAAAAGAGCCCACATTTCTCTGTCTGTCTTTTTTTTTACCTGACATCCTGTGAACTGAAAGGCACAACGTGGATCCCCAAGGGCCCTCCTTCATTAGACACCTCCACTGGATTGAGCATGCCCCTGCAGCACCATGATGGATGAGGCGACATGCATGAAAAAATAACAAGAAAATGCAGAAAAGCAGGATATAAAAGATGACACTAAGCAACAAGGGAAGAGAATGATGGTGTTTATGGGATGGTGGTCGGCAAAAGCTTATGGTGGAAAATGCATAGTGTTCTCTATATACAGGGAAGTCATCCATTATGAAGTCAAGCTGCTGGACCTCGAGTCAATCAGGGACCCAAATGGAGTGACTCCAATTAAGTGATTAAGATCAGACTGTTGTGCTAAAAAAGAAGAAATTAATTGAAAATGTGTAAGAAGGAAGGGAGGGTCAGAGGTACACTGTTTATTTGTGTTGATAAAGACATGAAGACAAAGAAACACAAGTAAACACTGATGCAGTCTTGATGTTTCTGTCGCTACACTTACAAATAGTGACATCCATTATATCACTCCCATTAGTTATATTGTTATTGTATCAAAGAGCAGAGTAGCTTGCATTAGTGGTTATGTTTTTTGTGGGGTTGTTGGCAGGCTCACTTACTCTAGGCTTAACACAGGTGAATGTTCCAGTGAGGAGTCAGCCCTCCCTACTGGCTCTATCCTCTCAATCCTCCTTTCTTGTTTCCTTAGGTCATCTTCCTGCTCCTAAAATGAAAGAAAGTAAAAACAAAAGATGACAGGATAAATCATAAAATGACTATTTAAGCAAAGTCAAAAGGTCACACTCACTCCATCATAATTTCTCTTTGGCTGTGTTTGCATCTCCTCCTCTCCTGCTAATATATCTCCTCTGGCTTTTAATCTAATTACCTCCAGGAACAAGTTACAGCCTCTATTTTAAAAAGACACTCACTGCAGAGCAGACTGTGTCACTGCTGCTGTTGCTGCAGAAACATCCCTTCCTAGCCAAAAAACTTTAGCAACTGCAGTAACAAAGTTGCGCTGATCAAATGCTCACGCTCAATCAATTGGGGTTGGCCTTTAAATTGGCACCACTGCTGGATTTCTGCAGTGATGTGACCCGGTCTGGAGTGAAGGGAAATGGTTGCACTTGCAGTCATCTGTTTCTCTCACTCTCTTCATTTTATTTACTCATCTTCCTTCAGGGCCATTAGGCAGCAGGGCCAGGAGCCGGTGGTTTAAAGGGAAGCCAGACATGTGAGGACATAACCAGCCTCTAGAATGAGACAGCAGCTTCGCATTGGTCCTAATGAAGGATAAATATCTGATAAATATCTTCATCTGAGCTCTTTTTATAGGGATGGTACAGACAAAGGCAGTCACTTGCAAGTGTGATGACATGCTAAATGTATAATGAAAGGGAGACATATTAAATAAGTTTTTTACTTTTTTAGTTTTTTATGTGCTAGTTAGAGAAAGAGCCAAGGAGGTTCAAGCATTTGACCATCACAGTCTTTATTTTGACTTGTTTTGTTATTTCTTTATCTTCCACTGCTGATGTCTGTGTGTGTGTGTGTGTGTGTGTATGCGTGCGTGCTTGTCCACATCCAGACAGCACATTGTCTCCATGTCTGCTGAAATTCTTTGTTTGCCACTACTATTCCCCACCCTTACCCCTCACCTTTCTTTTTCTCTTTCTTTTACTTAAATGTCAGCCACATTCAAACAGGTCTTGTGTTTTTCCAGATTTAAATATGGAAATACACCCTTCCATCCAGTCTACCCTTTTCAGAGGCTGGAGAATCTTTGGCGACACATAGGGTTTGTCCCCTATTTATTTATTAGAGCTGGGGCATAAAGGGATCTGGGGCCAAGAAAATGTTATCAGTCAACTACCTTAGTAGACCTCAACTAACCCTACCTGTCTTTTTCCCCTCTTTCACAGTGCCTTATGAAAATAAGTCAGTCAACCAGTCACGCCCATCTTTAATTTCTTGTCACTGATGAGCCAATATGAGCCCTGCTCATACATTTATAACTGGCAGAAACACAGGTAAACAATATGTAAATGCTAGCGGGAAATAGGTAGAAGGAAACTGAATGTAAAAGGTTGACTGAGGGTGATTAAACACTAATTATAACATATTTCTGAATACATTTTATTTGAGTCTTGCAAAATGGACCTTTAAATGAAGTCTCCATTACAGGACTTGGCTAATTTTAATTTATCACAGCTACCAGTAGGGATAATTATCTCAACTGATTTAAACATTCAAGTTCAGATATTCATACCATGTGGTTCATGTGCAGAAATTTTAACAGGGCACAGCTGATGAAGTGATCCCGACTAATGCTGGTTAGCACAGTGATGCGATATCTTATCAGTAACACCACAGAAGAAGACGGACCTGCACTCTCTCCCCCTCCTGAGTAAGTAATGAGTAGGTCACTTACTTACTTTGTAACTGAGATCTGCATCTTTCCAGGAATCAATACGAAATGATTTATACATTCTCTATTAAAGAGATATTATGTCGATTCCAAAATGTGTTGTAGTTGCATGACAAACTACAACACACCACAGAGTGGTACGCCCACAGTAGTTTAACAGTGTTCTGCATTTGTTTTCAGGATAACAGGCTTAGCTTTGCATGTGGTACTCACTGCCAGAAAAGCATCAAGCTATCACTAACAGATAAAATAACATCTACAAGAGCTGAATTTGCAGACACTGCAACACTGCAAATGTGTAGATTAGCTCAGCAACTGAGTACTGTGTACGACTCGTTATCGGGTCGTACTCGTGCCAGGCCTGTACTCCATTCTCATCTCTCCACCAGCCAGAGCTACAGACAAACCCACCTCTGTTGGAGGCACCTGAGCAGCCATCACCAACTTCACTTCACACCAGTGAGGGCACTTCATTACCTTATAAATGAGATTTGCATAATCTCAGAAATTAATGTGAAGTGATTTATAATGTTATCTGTTACATCGAAAGATGTTATCTGGATTCAGTAAAAGTGCCTCACTTTGCATGTTTATGAAGACAAAGGCACAAAATACACAGTGCGTGCTATTTTGTTCATTTCAAAAACACAGTTCTCATTGCACACCCTTCTAAGGAAAATTATTTGCAGGTGCTATCAGGTCTGAACTCTCACCTCCTTTACAGCACCTCTGTTCACTCTCAGATTATGAGAGTGAATGGAACGACCACTTCAAAAACACTGTGTTAAGAGTAGTAACATTAGTGTTGAATGGCAAAAGTAGATATTGTAGGATTGTCTTGAAATCAAACTTGTGTCAAAAATGTTGCTTTGCTAAAACACTCAAAACCTCTTTCAGTGTGACATAAGTGTAGTGAACTGCAATTCACACCTCCTTCCAAGGACATCTGTGGAGCGGTTGAACTTCTTTGGGTATTGAAGCAGAACTGTTTATCTGCTTTGGCAGGATTTGTAACGATTATGAAAAAAATATGCTGAGGGGCTGCACCTTTAAACTGAAACATCTTGAACACCACTGAAGGTATTCACCCATCAAGGGCAATCTTTTTGTTATTTTAGTGTGTTTTACTGTCCTAAAAGTCCTTAATAATGTCAGTTTATTCCCCAAAATACTAAGTGTTGAGTCAGTATTGCAGGGGTCAGAGTCTCCTTGTGACCAGGGAGGAAAGAAGAAGCTGTCTCCTTCAATATTTACTACCAATTCACTTAGGATCATTGGTAAAGCCAAGTTCTGACTGACAACAGAGGAGAGACAAAGTCTAAATACAGTGTATCTATATATAATTTTTCCACCTCTCTATTCCCCTTCATTCTCCCCCTCTTCTGCCCCCCCACCCATCCATTTCTGCCACCCCTGAGTGCTTTTAGCACCCTGTTGATCTCTTGGTAATCAGTGAAGTGGGGAAGCAACAAGGCTTTTCAGCAAGGCACTCATTCCTAGCTTGCTACCTCTAACTTTATTTCTATTCTTCCCTCCTTCCTTTCTTCTAAGCCCCCCTCCGTGCATGCAGAAGGGAGGACACAGAACCCTGACCTTTGGGCAGAAAATCCACCAGCCTCTATAGCAGTGAATGGAGTAAAAAGCAAGGTTAAGAGACTTGGCCATTGGACAACTACAACATTAGATTATTGACAATCAGCTCAGGAGGAAATATGCTGCACATACATGCATGCACACACACACACAGTTGAGAGTTGGGGCAAAGAGTGTTTGTTGAGGACCTGTCATTCCCCATCCATCACTGCCATAAAGAAGGCCTACTGTAAGCATGTATGGCCATGTTTGTCAAGCCATTAGGCAAGTACAGCATGTAGCTGCTGTGGGGTATAAAAGGGTACCCTCCTGTGTCCATCTTTGATGTGAAGGGCTTATAAAGGACATGTTCAAATGTTGCAGTGAATGGTATGTTTCTGGTCTTTGCCTTTCCTTCAGGTCTGAGGTCTGCATCTGTGTGACAGCGTCATGGGTGGAACATGCTTCTTTCTATGATATGCATATGTACCTATATAATGGGCTGTGAATGCTCAGCTTAACAACAGAGGTTAAGGAACAGGAAATATCTTTAAATAAAAGGAAAAAGCTAACAATTTAGCATGGCCGTTTAGCATGGCTGTTCTTAGGCTATGACCCTAAGAAATTACAATAATTGATTACGTAAATTGTTTAAAACCCCTTTAGGAAACATTAAACCAGCCAAAGGTAACAATGTATGAAAATAATCTGCTTTTATTGAGCAGCACTGAAAGGTGTAAGGAAAAAATACAAGAGGCAGAGACTTTTCCTCCCTCACAAAAGGTTAAGGAACTATAATTGTACCCTCATTACTGCCAGTTAACGGCAAGACTGAACAGGACTTCACAGGAACACTGCACTGTTCAAAGGTGATGACACACAAATACAATTATAAATATATATAAGTAACTACATTTGAAGTAATTATCAATACTTTCCCATCTTAACCAGAACTAAAATATATATGTATATTTTTTTCAATCAGCATTTTTTTTAAGTTCATCGCATTAGGCCCAAAAATGATCCCAACTGATTTACATCAAACGACAGCCTTTTATCCAGGAGCCAATGAACAGCATGTCCAGGGAGTAGGATAACCTGCTTCATCATCATTCTTCGTGTTTCAGGAGGCTTTTTATCCATCATATCCAACCCCTCAGAGGACCAAATTAGGCCCCAAAATGGCCTCTGTGATTAGATTGGATGCGACTGTTGCACCCAATGACCCAGCCTCCCCCTTTCCTCCATGTTTAACTCTTCATTCTTCACCAGCCCATCAGACTCTACTGCCATTAAAACAACTAATATGTCACAATCATTAAGATAATGAGATCCTTATTTACATTAATGTCTCTCAGCTTCTCAACTGCTTGTTTTACACCCATAGGCAGCTCTCTGGTTTTCACGTTGGTTGCACCTCTAAACTATAAATGCAAATCTGAAACCGAGTGTAGACATTCAATTTATTATTGTTTGAATAATTCCTGTAATAGGACACATAGGGCAGCAAAACACACCTGTCAGTCACATGTTCCAATATTTTGCTCACATGACAAATAAGTGGATTCAAAACAAAAGGTGCTATCTTCTAAGTTTTTTATCAGATCCAGATGTAAAAACCTGGAAATAAAATCTGAAATGTTGATCTTTTGTCTCATATTCATCTTTTGATGAGAAACCCAAATGCTTTCAGTCCAGTTGAAAGGACATAAATTCCAGACCACCAGAACTCTTTAATAACATGGAGATTATGAGATGCTTATTTACAGTTTAAGTGAAAAGTTAACTTCACTAAATTCCACTAAATGTCTGCATGTATAGACATTGAAATAATTGTGAGATTGATATGCATTGTACAGCAAACTCAGATCATATTTAATATAACTCCTAGCCCCTACTTTTAAACAACAAAATCTTCGGTCTTCAAATCTGAGTCTCATTTTTTTTTTTGTGGAAGAAGACATGGATCTACTTGAAGCTAATTACAGGGACAGACAGGTTCCTAATGCTGTTAAGCAAATTGGATCAGAGATGTGAGGCTGCATTTGTCCACATCAGGACAGAGAGCAGCAAGATGCGGAAGGGTGGGGCTAAGAGATGGACAGTGCTGTTTGTGGGTTTGTGGCACACCCAAGCATAAACAGGAAGACAAAACCATGTGTCTTTTTGTCCATCTGCCACAATCTTTGTCTCCTCCTCTCTCTACTAGTGGGAGACCTGTGTGTGGAATACATCATCTGCCAGTGTCTGATTTATATGATGATTGGAATTATCTATCAATAACACAGCTGCCTTTGGCTTTGCCTACTGTATTGTTAAATTTGACTTTAATTAAATTAGGCTGGCTAATTTTGAGGGCTTAAATCAATCACCAGGTCAATAACAAAAGCCCAGAAGCTGAGACACCCAAGACTCTTTTTAATCGTCATCAAAAACAGTCACACTCATAGCAAATCGCTCCTGTGTTCCTGTGAGAGCCGGAGGTTCAAATAGTTAGGAATTGCTGGAAAATGAGATATTGTCATCATCTGCTTCTGTCCAGAGCACTTCTTACTCTAGCTAGTTCGTGAAAAAAGCTGTTGGAATACAGTAAAAGTGTTTTGCATTAGAATATCACTTCATAGTGGGTGTTTAAAGTAGATACAGTATTTTATTTCTGATGCATTGTTAAAAAAATGTTCAAAAGAGATATTATGACTTTCCATATACCTGCCTTATAGTGATTACAACAATAACAACAACAATAATAATAACAATAATCATCATCATCATCATCATCATCATGACATTATGTGATGGGAGGTGATTCTAAATCCTGGTGACTGAGTGCACAACCCCGCTGAGCAGACGGTCCCAGCTGAATGTTGAGTCTTTACACATGCATTAAAAGGAGCTCCTCGGTGCTTTTTACAGATTAATCATCATTTTGAGCTTATTAAGTGGGAGGACTGTCTGTTTTCCACTACTCAGAACATTTAATCCATCATTCAAACCGTGAAGGTCAGTGAGCAAATGTTACCAGCAACTGTTAAAATTTCAATGTAAGCATTGTGGGTGAGATCAAAATTGTAATATGTAAAAAATACATTCTTTTTATTATTAATATTAATAATATTCACTTTTGCAGTAGTACAAGACAGTGGTACACTGACCTATTGACTGGCTTCCAATAAACTACACATTTTACTACACAAAGAAAATGTGGAGAGAAGCTACTTACAACAATCTCATCCAACTTCTATAGGATGTTTTCACACACTATGACCCTAAATACACTGAACATGAAGAATAATGACATGATGAAGATGGAATGAAGGAGGATGATGTTGAACTATAAACAATTTAGTGGATAGCAAATTTTCTGTCTTTGCTGCCTTGTTTGAGCAGCTGGGTGGTGGGGGTGGGGAGAGTTCGTCTGTAGTATCATGGGAGCAATGTGGGACGAGGTGACTTTCCATTTTGTTTTAATTGGGAGCTGAAATTCTTGGATAAGGGGGAGACAGAAAGCCATTTGGATGAGTCTTTGCTCTTAGTAAGGACTAAATCAAGAGGACCATGTGGAAATGAGGGGCCAGTAATGAAAAGAGGTCCCTAAAGACTGTAGCAAAGCCACAGCAATCTAGTGTCCTCAGGATGAACGAAGGCAGGCAGGGGTGTGGGAGTGTGGCAGGGCTGTATGCTTTAGTGGAGAAAAAGGAAAAAGAGGAAAAGAAGGGAATGACTAAATATTTTAATATATAAAGTCATTTTGTCTGTGTGTTATTTACGTCTGACTGTAATAAAAAGACAGATGTTTTGGTAAAAGGAATATATTAGTTAAAAATAAGCACGAGGAATTCATCAGTGTCAAACAACAAACAGATCGAAGCAATGGTGGTCAATATGTAGAAACACCCCTACAAAACTTCAACTGAATACACACAGCAACCATGGTGTATGCATATATCAAAATACCCAATAATGTTTCACCCAATGGCAAACAGTTATCTCCTGTTCCTTCTCTATACCAGTTTCCAAATGTTAAAGTCAGTCAGCAAGGCTCTGTTTGAAGTGCATGGGAGAATACCAGAGTATGTTGTGATGGAGTTCAGCAGCAAAGCTATTCTACATACAGTAGAGGAAACTTTCTCTACAGGGAGGAAGATGGTCCATTATGGTGGTGCTTCTTGTTAGAAAGATGCTGCCTGAGCTAATCCAAATTCACTGTGGGCATCTAGCCTTAAGACACGGAAAATATTAGACCAGTTACTTTGCATGCGTGTTTTCAAGCATTCCAGACAGCTGTTGATTTCCATCCATTTCACTGAAATATAATTATTAAAACCAGCTTGGAAGGGGTAGTCTATCACATGGTAAACAATATTACCTTTAACAAAGGTAAAGGCTACTGTAGATGTGATATAATTTCTACTAATGTGTTGGTGGAACATCCAAGATTTTAGATTTAGATGACAAAGAGAAGTCTTATTAGTAACAGTAGATGCAATACTCTCTTGTCAATCTCTGACTACACAGAGAGTGAGTGCAATGAAATTAGGATGCAATGGCTTTCTGTAAGAAGACATTTCAAATCATTCACCTGTCTAAAAAACTAGCTCATACCAATGTAAAATAAAGTGTAAAAATTAAGGTCTGCATTTTGATGTAGATTCACTAAGTAACATGACAACCACATATGTGCCACTGTATGTGAATGTGATATATTAACACAGATCTGTCTTATAATTAGATTGATATGCTCCATGCTGTGATTGCATCTACTAAATACTGACCTGAAGAGGGTGAATATTAATGCAAACATTGATTTCACCTTACATATTTTTAATTAATTGACATGACTTTGTAGAAATCTGTTTTTCCTTTGACTTTGAGTTTTTTTTTTTTTTTTTAATGTTGCCAACTTTTATTGATAGGCACTGTAGGTCTGTGGCATTACACTCTGAACACCTCTTTCACCCGTACCACTTACGAATAATGGCACATTCATTGATTTAAAAAATGTGTTGCCTCTGAACACAATCCATCTATTGATTATGTCTCAGAAAATCTTAACAACATCTCCCACCCATATGAGGATGGGTTCCCTGTTGAGTCTGGTTCCTCTCAAGGTTTCTTCCTGTTGCCTCCAGGGTTTCTGCCCGTCGCCCTCGCGTCAAGGAATTTTGATTCATTCATGTCTGTACGTTCTTTGGTTGGTAACTCTGTGTGACATGTCAATTGAAAAGCGCTCACAAATAAAATTAATTGAATGAATTGAATGGGCATGTACATAATGTTGGCAGTTACGCTTTTTCAGTAGCTAGCTACCATGGCTACACCTGCATGCAAGCACTACATCAATCTGTATCTCTCTTTCTCCTCCATCTCTTTGGCTTTGAAATCAGACCATGCCAATTCTCTCCGCTCGCATCCAACTGTGACTGCTTTTGTTATCTGGCTGATGCAAAGAAAACACTTCTCTTCAGCAATGATGGTGAAGTAGCCTTATCTCTTGTTTCTCTGTGGCCTGAGTTGTGGATGTTTACTGTTGGCTTGGGCCTTATTGCTTTCCTTCAGCAATTTAAAAGCATTGCCCCCCTAATAGGACCTATAAAACAGTAAGAAAGGCCTATTGTGACAATGGAGCTCATTGTGCCAGAGTGAAGCCATTTGGCACTGTGTGGCAATTTAGTAAAACAACAACAAACAAACAAACAAACAAAAAACATTTTGGGAAAAGAGGATAAAAAAGTAGAAATAAGTCAAAAAGACAAGGCCAAATGGCTTTGCACTGTGGGAAACTAGACACAGTTGAGTCCATCGTGAGTCTTATTGTCAGGGATAAAAAGAATTTAGATTTATCTGTGCTAAATATTTTTCCATTTCCTTCTGCAGTGTAACTTTGTTTTGGTGTTGGTGATCCATTTAAGGAAGATATTTTTTTGGCCTAGCTGTGAAACCAGAGTGGGCTGAAAAGTAATTTACTTCACAACAGAAAAACCTTGCCTGAATATTGGCCATGCTCCTCCTACACACCACTCAGCACGTTTCCTAAAGCCCAGACCCTGCTCCCACAAAGAAAAAAATAAATGGATTCCACTGAAAATGCAGACAGATAAGCACAAAATAATTTCACCTAAAAACTGTTTTAGGAGTGTGCGCCTTCCTCTCCCATCTTTGTTCTCTGCGGCCCAACTTGGTTTGGCTCTGTACTGATGGCCCCGCTTATTCCCTTAAATCATTATTGTCTTCAGCTAAGGTGCCCCTGCTCCCTGTGATTTGTGGGTAATGAGGTGGCACCCTCCTGCCCGTGTTCAATTATTCTCATTGAGAAAGTGATTTCTCACTCCACAGAGCAAATCGGGAGAAGGCGAATGCATGAACTCTAATCAAGAATTAACATCTTCACAAGCAGCAGTACAAAGAGGGATGGCCACCCAGAGGTACTTTAGGTGTGGCCACAAAAGTAGGACAAAAGGAATGAGGAAGGTAGAGGGACAAGTCACTGAGGTAAATAGTTAAGAGTAGAATAGAGAGAACAGTGGAGAGTTTTCACATCTCTATAGAAAATCCTGTTTTAGTGCATCTTTACTGATTTGAAGTGAGACAAATAGGATTAAACCAAACTCGAATGAATGAATGAACTGTGAATGAACTATTGTTTGGATTCTCTGTGTAAGATAACCCTTTATTCGTACCACATGTCATTTCTAAAGGACAAGACAAATTTTTGTAACATTCAAATGCACTAAACTAAAACACTTAGTGACACATTCACAAGAGAGAATGACAGCTTCTACACTAGCTCACTTGGTCTGTACCATTACAATTGAAATGGCAAACTTACTGCATTCTAATATAACATCTTGATCACATTCCAGACATTATTGTTTTTGTTGTTAACTTTTATTTCCCAGATGTTTTTCCAGAGGCTATTCTTCTCTGACAACATTAAAAAAAACGAAGGAAAAAGTCACAGTCGTCAATTCTCAGGGGTGAAGGTTTTTGCATACAAATAGTCAAATTTGAAAGATGGCACAAAAATCTCTCGGGGGCTCTAAGAACATTGCTATCAGCCTTCTGAAGCCTGAATCAGTCAAACTCTAATCAGAACAGTCCAGTCACACACATACACACATCCTAGACAGGTTAAACATTTTGAGGCTACAGTACAGCTGATAGAGAAGAGCGCTGGCAACTTCCAAACATTGACTGCCACCTCCTCTCCTGTTTAAATGAGATAAGAGAAGAAACAGAATTTGAACAATTCTGAATGGAGTGAGAAAGGGGAGAAAATAAAGAAGAACAAACAAGACATATCTTGTTTAAAGGAGAAAAGAAAAGTCCAACATGACATGAAACTTTGGTGTGGACAACAGAAAATGCCAGCGTCACTTGACCCTCACTGAAGTGTTTTCACATCATTTCTATGAGAACTACATACTGTACAGTATGTTTCCTGTGTTGTGATTGTTCCTAAGTTGTGAAAGTCATCCAGTGATCAATTTTGGAGCTGCTGGATGACATATGAGCTGATTTGGAACCTGTCACACAAAGAAACCACAAAATACCTGTGACAATGTGTGTTGTCCTGAAATCGTTGTTATGGTGTAGGGTCATTATACAAGGTTTCTGGATGAGGCCACATGCAGCTTTTTGCAGTTGTTGGTTTCCTGAGGAGCAGGAGGTGCAACACAACTTGACCCCCACATACACTTAGCATGTCTACAGGAATCATACACATACACATTCATACATTCCTGAGCCTGGCGTGTCTGCCCTGTCTCAGTCCTCTCACTCTTTCAAACTTCACAGAGGAGACTGTAAAAATGCACACCAGTGATAGAAACTAATTCCTAAATAGAAGTGACATAATCACACTCTGCATAGAAAAACAAGTCAAATCAATTTAAAAATTTCTACTTAAAGATGACATTTTGGGCAAATGTGATTTGCATTAGGATTACTGAAATTAACTCAAGCCTCTGGGCAGATTTTTTGCTACCCCTTAAATAAAATAAACACACTGGGACTTGAATTAAATTGTTATGGTCAACTGTTTTTTCTAGCTAAGGACATACAATTATATCATCCTTCAGCTGGGAAAAATAAGGAATAAAATGCTGGATTCTGTTTAGAGTTACTTTTGCATACACTGCAGTACCTAGTGGTCTGGTCCAGAGGA
Organism: Anabas testudineus; assembly: GCF_900324465.2. NCBI lineage: Eukaryota > Metazoa > Chordata > Actinopteri > Anabantiformes > Anabantidae > Anabas > Anabas testudineus. The sequence continues at coordinate 33,063,245 of NC_046611.1, forward strand.
CATGCATTACAGAAGACATGGCAAATAAATGATGCATGTGTGCATGTACTGTAATGTTTGTCCATGAACCAAATGTGCAGGACTGGTTTGGAAATAACCAATGTCTTCTTTGCAGACACAGGACATAACAAAGGACTGAATTAACTGGACAGCTTTGTGTTGTATTTATTTATTTTTGTGCACTATCCTGCCCACAGCAAAACCCTCAACCGCTTGGTCTTAATTAAAGATCAGTACAGATTTATCTAAACACAAAGCATGCAGCATATAGCACTGCACAGTGGATGGAGAGCAGAGCATTTAGAAAGACAGTACAAAGAGACAGAAAGAAAAAGAGACCATGTTATGCAGGTACAGTAGGGTTCCAGCACTGTTGCTGGCTTTTGCCTTCATGCTTAACTGCTCTAACATTCCCTGCAGCTCACCTCAGGGTCTGCACACTGTATTGACTTTAACAACAGGCTAGTCAGGAGAGTACACTCCCTCACTAAGTTCACTCACCACCTGCAGCACAGAGCTCATGCAGAAGTGACTTGCTAAAGTGTGATTATTATGATTACTATTATTTTTAGAACATAAAAGTTTTTTTCTTATATTTTTTCTGTTTTTTACTTTTTTATACAAACATCCTATAACTATAACCAGTTATCTATAGGAAAGTGAAAATCAACTGTAGCTTCTGCACTACACCCATGAACACACGCACACACACACACACACACACACACACACACACACAAACAAACAAACAAAACGTGGACTATATAAAAATGAACCAAGGTTCAGAAAGATTTTAAAAAGTCATAACCATGCAACTGTACCTTTGTTTGTTTGGCTACTTTTTCAGTTGCATTGATTGTAGTACTAGAGGTACTGCTGCACTGTGCCAACGGCCAAAAAACGAAACAACTGTTGGCTTCTGACTGAAAAAGGAAGGAAAACCAATATAAAAGGAAAAGATGAGGGTTTACACTGTGCCTCGCTCTCTTTGTCCAGCTTTACACTGAACAGACGATTTAGCTGGGCATCTTGCCACTTTGGGTTTCCTTTAAAACTCGCCAGACAAGGTGTCTCATTTAGACAACAGAGACAGGGAGGAAATCCGACAGTTGGAGGCTTGATCAAAGTTGTCTGATCAGAGCGGGTTCTACTCAGACTGTTGTTTTACACTGTAATAGTTCAACAGCATTTTTACTGTAGTAAAATGTCCAGCAGCATGCTCCTGGAGGATCTCAAAAGCAGTGACAAACCAGATGAGATACATTATCTTCCCCCCAGCGTATTCTCAATCTACACAGGGGTCTCCAGTAGTAGTGAAGGGTGAACTTTCTGGACACACTTTAAATATCTCCTTCCTTGTGAATAATTTTGATTGGGTTAAATCCCTCCTTGGTTGACAGCTAGTGCCAACCCCGTTCTCTGCTGTAGCTCAGGACGCAAAATAATACAGTGGAGAGGCACTCCGCCAGATCCAAGTGTGGGTGTGTGTGTGTGTGTAAAGGTCCATTAGGATTCATCATCACAATAACAGAGCAGTGTTAATGTCAGCTGTTTATATAAAGAATAACTCATACGGCCTTGGTGTTTATGGGCTGATAGAGCATGCTTTTATTAGGCAGGGTGAGTGTTCTGCAGCTCCTCAAGTCTCAATCACACCAACTGACACTCAGCTGAAATTATTGACTGATTAGATCAACATGGGCCACTTTCCTGATATAACTGGGGATGAGACAGCCTTGTAATCATATATGCTGCTACACCTAAGTAAGGCATAAGTTGTGCAATGCTGCTGACACCGCCAACTCCTGTATTTCCGCTTAGCACTCTGCACCCAGCTTTTTCTCAGTTTATCAATTCTGGATCTGGTGACCACTCACTAAGAATCTAAGAACACACAGTTGTGAATTGTGGTTCCAACTTCCTGAGGTTGTGGAAAGGCCAGCTTAAATATGAAGTGAAGCAAATATGGCATAACAAAGGTGCTCCATACACATAGGTTATTAAAATAACATCAACGATTTAAAGTAGAGCATGAGGAAGTTAAGAAATGATGCTGTTGGAATATGACACACACCCACACACATCTACATACCGTATAATAGGTAAGCAACAAGCACAGAAGTTGTTGCAGTGAACAGACTGCAAATTAAGTGTCTCTTTTGAATGTTTTGTTTATTGCTTTTATCTCTACTCATAGAGCAGGTCAATAAAGTACAGCAGATAACTAACAACTAATCCATGGTACGCAAACAACTAATTGGTGTGATTTTCATAAAACCCTTGGCATGAACGTGTGGGTGTTTGTGAATACTCATTATCTCCATCAGCGCTTTAACACTGATCAGAATTCTTTTCTATTAACCTATAAGGTGTGTTTTTATCTTATAATTTGATACTGCTTGCACAAAAATATGAAACCATCATGTGTGGGAGGGTAAATCAGTGATCAAGGCTGAGAAACATTGAAGTGAAGTGAGGTAAAGAAAAGAATATTGGGTGAAAAGTTGTCTCTGTGAAACCTATACTGTGTCACTTCTAATGAGCAGATTTGTGTTTTGTGACTTATCTTAGTCTTTCAGCTGTCAGATTACAAAGAGTCAGGTAGAACTAGGTAGAAGTATTAGCCACCATGGGGATTCTAAACTGGGGCACTCACTGTTGCCAATTAAATGTTTGTATGCTGATGTTGGTATGACTCCTGGTCTAAAATATGGATTTAAAATTTCACTAGATATTTGTTTTTGAGTAATAATTTTAAAAGCTAATCTTAGATTTGAAAAAGTTTTACATTTTTACAGTAAATTATGTATTATCATTATTTAGGCCCCTTTCAGTCAACTAAAACTCTTAAAGTAAACTAATTCTCTTAAAGCTAGTTTTAGATTTACTAAAAAAAGAGTTAAAGTGAATAAAAAATACAAGCAAATACAATTTGCACAATTAGATATAGGGATTTTTATACACTGTGGTTGTTACAGTTTCTGCCTCGTCCACATTCAGTTGGTGATCTTCTGTCTCCTCCCTGTTTTCACCTGGCCTGGCACTAGATTGTTTTACATTGAACTGTACACAGATCCCTGCATATGGATTGTTTGCACGTAGATTCTTACACATGGATTGTTGCACATGGTTAGTTTGTTACACCCTGGACCTTCCCTTAGTTCACTGGACTTTGTTCCCCTGATTGTAAGTTGTGTTCCTGCCTTTTGCAGTTATTTTCAGTTGTTACTTTGCAAATTAGTTTGTATTTTGTCTGCATTAGTGTGTTGATCTTCATTGTGACTTTGTATTCTTGGTTTGTGCATTAGTTTGTATTTTACCTGCGTCAGTGCAGTGGTTTTTTGTTGTCACTTTGTTTGTTCATACTTGTTACTTTGTTCATCAGCGTTTTTCAGGGCTTTAAGTTGTCACTTTGTTTTCACCTTGTTTATGTTGTCGTGTTCACTTGTTTCCCCCCCAGTTGGGTTCCCAGTGTCAACTGATTTTGAGACCAGGTAGAAATATCAGTTTGTTAGTTCATAGAAGTACCAATGCAACAATATCCAGTATTCGTTGTGACTCTTACACTCATGTACAACACACAGGTTTTATAACGTTTGAAAAGCTGGATGCGCCGTAGTGGGTTGCAGTTAATGGATGGCTGAACATATGACTGGTGTCTCCAGGCCACACTTAACATTAACCTAAAGCTCCTTAAATTTAGTTGCCAGATCAGAACAATTTCCCATAGGGGATTAATATAATAAGTATATATTTGTCCTCCAGTGTCTATGAAAGAATCTCTCAGGAGGAACCCTGCAGCTGGCCTCCCAATAAAACACAGTTCATAACCCCCTCTGATGACCAGACTAGTGATGAACAGAATGAACAGAATCTATGATGAGACAAAATAAGTTGGTCAGTTTTGCAGGTGCTGTCATTTCTTTCTGATCTTTATGCTAAACTAAGCTAAGCAGATGCAAGTGGTTTTTTCATAGGTAGCTGGGATTGGCTTCAGCACAACAACAACCCAATTAGGATAATGGACAAATAGATGGCTATATAATAAGAGTGGTATTGGTCTTCTTATCTAGCTCACATAAAAACATTGAATGATTATTAAAACCAGCAGGAGTATATTAGGGCTTTTAACACCAGCTGATGGTCTATGCCATCATAAATACAAACACACGCAATCAACACACAAACTGAAATTGACATAATTACCAGATTAATTCTAAATAAATCAGTCTGGAAACCACTTAAAAATTTTAAATAACATGATTCCAGCTGACATTCAGGCTATGCAAGGTGGGCAAAGGTCAGTAATGAAAGGAGTCAGAAAACCCTAACAAGGATCTGTTCGGCTTCCTGTGGCATGGCTAGACATTCTATTAGAGCAATAGTGCAATGGATCTACATGCACAAAATATTCACTAAACAGCTTTTCTTCATTCTAAATTGCAAACAGAAAGGTAGAGAGACGTAAAAACCTACAGTTTTATTAGATTCTTTGAACTCTTCCATCACTTCCCTGGTTGCGTTTGTGTTGCCTTTTCTTCTTTATCTCCCCCATAAAAACTTGACACCCTCTCTTTGCTATTTTTTTATTCTATAAAATGAAGGAGTGATTAAACACCTCCTACAAGGATATAAGCAGGTAGATGAGATACTGATGGGCAGAGACTGAGAGAAAAACTGGGAGAAAAAACTCAGCATGTCTGACACCTGCCAAGGTCATTCCTGTTCTCCCAGCAGAGAGCTTCTGTCACTTTTAATAACTTTTAAGACAGAACATTTTTTTCTGTTCTCTGACAGGTTGAAGAGAAGAGGGACCAGCCAGAGTGAGACAATCACAAAGTGCCGACAGAGCAAGGAGGTGTAAAATGAGGAGCCAGGCCTCCAATGACTGTCAGTACACTGTTACTTTCTGAAAAGTGCTGCCACGTAAGTCTGATGTCAGTCACTGTTTTACACTGGACTGGTCAGTGAGCAGGAGGTGTCCACTGCTCTGTTTTGCTGTTCCACTATAGAACCTTATCACATAATTCAGAATTCTGAATATGAAACATACAGACATGGATGGTCTGCAGGTGGAGAGTGGTTCAAGAAATACAGTACAGTACAGATATACAGTATCTACTACTTTAGGGCAAACGTTTAAAGATTCTGATTGAAAACACTGAACTTTGGAAATAATCCAAATATCTTTTATACTCCAGCTTCCTGGAATAATCCTGAAAACCAAACCTGACCTGAACTAAACAATCACATTGCAAGAAATCTTATGTGCTTTGTTGTAAACAAATCAGCATTCAGTATTTTCTGACTACATCAAAAACAAACAAAAAATAAATAAATAATTAATGCCCCCTTTTTAGACCATTTGAGTGAAATTCAGAACAAGAGAATAATCATTGTGGTCTAAAATTGTAGTTTTAGTAGTTAACCACACAGAAAATGTCCAAAAAGTAGTAAAATGTAGTTGAACAACTAGCAAGCTACTGCAAAAAATAGTTAAACTGAAAAAACATCTAACCTCACTAACCCAATCATTTTATTAGTGGGTGCAACTGAACAACTTTTTGTTGAAGTAAATATATTTGTGAGTAGTTAATATTTAAAAATAATTATTTATTTTATCTAGCTTATCCTGTGTTCGGGGTTGCCACAACTATGGGTGCCATCGATAAAAGCAAGTTTTAAGCCAGATACCATTCTTGACACAACCCTTCCCAAATTTTGCATCATGCTTTAGACTGGCACCCACTGGTGTAATCACTGGCGTAATCTTAGTGGCTGGGATTTTGTGGAAATTCTGGGGTTTCAGTGTCTTGAACCTCGTGTAAAGGGATACTGCGACAAATGGCCAGGAGAAGTTAGGTTGTGAACTGTTGGCCCTAGAGTTGAGGAACAACCTCTCTACCAATTACGTCACTGAAATCTCCTTTTGTCCTATTTAAAATAATACAAAATAACACATTGCTATGCTATCTTTTGCATTTATTGAATAAAATGTGGTACAAACCAGTGCAGATACCACAATAGATGACACTATATCATCTATGTACAAATTTTAAAGATGAGAGGGTTTTGTCCAAATTTCAGAACAAGTCAGTGATTTAGACTTAAATTTCTTCCTGATCGACCTTTACAATTTAATACACTTTATCTATCTAACAACCAGAACAACCTACAATTACTACATTCTGGAAACGTGGAGTTTCTATGTTTGTTGTTTACAACTTCCTTTAATCCAGAAAAACTCTGCAAAAAGTGAGTATCTTAAAGAATGGTGGACCACTATGACTATATACATTTAACAGGTAAACACTGTCAATGACACTGTATTTAACTAACAAAAAGTATTACCACAACTATACCTGTTCCTGTCTGCTGAGCCATTGGTCCACCATTGGATGGGTGGCACTTAGGGAGGATCTAGTCATCTCTCTCTGGAACTGAGTGGTCCAGCTACTCGCATCCCGTGGAAGACTTCGGTAAGCATGTCCTCCCCGTCCCTTCAGAGAGCAATTATTATTTTTACACAGAAGCTACTATCGGAAGAAAAGATTTATTTTAACACAGCTGAAAAGACACATTTAGCCGTACATTTCTCAAAATCCTTACAAATAATTCCAAAGACTGATCAATCCTCCATATTTTTGGTCTTTAAAAGATTTGTGTATTAGTGCTATCTGTAGCAGCTGAATGAGAGTTTGTGGTGGAAATCAGTTGCAGTAGTTTGCCTTGGAGCTGTGCCCCACAGAAGTACTGTGTTCTTCATTCTCATTTTACCCTTCCTCATAGCTAAATCTGAGTTTCTAATCAGAGAAGTTATAAGTATAATAAGGCAGCCACAGCTGAGCGCATCTATTACATAAAAAGCACCTTCCAAAGTGCTAAAGATAATGTCAAACACTCATTACAATGGCCACATGCACAAAATCACTGTAGATCACATTCCACACATGGTACCCTTGGATGTGAAATCGAAGTGATTGAAGGAAATGACAGGACAAGACAGGGCAAGACTGTGAATAAAAATAAAAGCAAATGATAATAAAACAGGAAGAGGGTCCCTTACCATGACAGACAAATAGAATGAGTTATCTAAGGTTTAATTAGCTATATAATTGCAGCTAAAGAGTGAGCTAGACAGAAACTAAATCTTGGATTTCTTTAATAAGACATAGCAAAGGGGCAGAGAGACAAAACAGAAAAAAACAAAACAAAGCAAAAACTCCCAGGTTGCTTGCTGCAGGACAAGAGGATCAGAAGCAGATGAAAAGATGAACAAAGCAAAAGAAAACAAGTTATGCTCAGCTCTGGAAAAAAAAAAAAAAAACATTGGGAAAGAGAAGGAGACCAGAAGAGAGAAGAGACCATATCCCCTGCATGCTGTAATAAGCCATGAGTGTTTTGGAGCCATTAAATGTAGCATGACAGCGCCTGAGGAAGCATTGCAGACAGGGCTGTAAAACTCAGCCAGACACATGGGCTTTACGGAGATGGCCATGATGGCTATCCTTTGTCCCTGCCATACAGCACAGCACAAGAAAAAAAGCTCTCTCTCCACAAACCTTTACGACACATTACATCGTAAAATATAGAGAAACCCAGAGACCAGAAAAGTAGCTGTAAATTATGTCATTCATTGCTTTATTGCTTTAGTTGACGTCTGGAGAACCTGGAGTATAAGTTATTGTAAAGACAAACTGAGATGTGAAGAGTTTACAGTGCTAGCTGATGGCTGAGGATTCCCATTGGCTTATATTGTGAAGATTTAGCAGACCTGAGCCTGACTCAGCCACAAGTTGACACACAGGGATCTCAACGTAACATGGCTGGCTATAGTTTGTATAGGAAATCATCCCAGACAATGCCAGGTCTATGTGTGTGTCTATGTGTTGTGTTTGGCTTGTATCCATAAGATCTTTGGCGGTGCCTATCATTGATGTGTGGCTCCTTTATAAACAATGTTTGTGCCGAGTCACAATACAGCAATAATACAGCCAACATCTGTTATTGATTGCTTAAAAAAACATCTTAGACTGATGGTCAATAAAGTGTATGACATTTGAATACTGAGCATTAGGAAGACGGAAACTCCTTTTTTATAGAAAAGAAAATGTAATAACCCTGTCAGTAAATGGACATGCAGAATAAAAATAACAGCCTCCTGGTGTTAGTTCATTACTTTTCAAACCAGTCACCAGTGACAGGATGATGACTTAAATTGATATAATTCAGATAACTGATTACCTGCCACAGATGAGAGTGAACTGAATAGGACACTTAAAGACTCAGTTTATTTATCTCCAAATGAGTACAACTTATTTTAGTAGTGACTCTTCCATCATTAAGATTATCGTATACTGTTATCTGTTATCTGTTAAGAACATAACACATAATACTGGGTTGGATCAGTTGATAGAGAGTTGTACTGTTGCACTGTTGTTCACATAGTGCCTTTTTGTAAATCATCTTTAGGTGTCACTGTGCTGCTAGAACATGTGAATTTTCTTGGGCACCTACACACAATACGACGATGAAGTATGTTAGCTTCATCTTGCATTATAAAGTAAAATTGTGTATTGCAACAGTGGAGGCACTGTACTACCCCCACTGTACATCAAAGTGTATCATACAGTATGTCCAAATCCTGATTCAAGGAATCACTTAACATATTAATTATTGTGTGCAATTATGTAAGCAAATAAACAACAATCACCTAGTTAGGTTATACAAACAGCAGAGCAGCCAAATTACAGTAAAATGTCAGAAAGAGCTTTTATTGACACTCCTGATACAATCTCCTGGTCTTTCTGACAAAACTTCATACTAGAAGTTTTTCTGACCAGACAACAAGGTCTAATAACCAATTCACTGGCATTGTTCTCGGCTCACCTTGATGGAGTGTGCCGTTTGGGGCTCGAACAATCAAAGTGACTTTAAATAGCATTATCAGACTAAACCTCTACATTACATTACAGTCATTTAGCAGACGCTTTTATCCAAAGCGACTTACAAGTCATTACAAGTTACAAGGGTAGGCAGGGCAGCGTGAGGAGGTCTTGCCTAAGGACCCCTACTGGAGGTAGCCATAGCTGGGATTTGAACCCCAGTCTTCCACATGGGAGGCGGTGATGTTACCACTACACTAACCAGCCGCTTACTACACTAACCAGCCACCTCTAAGTAATCAGGAGATTGAAAATCCAGTCTATCTGCAGTACTATGGAACATAACTTCTGGAGAAAGTGCTGTCATCATTATAATGAATGAATAATGATGTGATAAAGGCCAAATGCAGTGTCAGTCTTGCGTTTGGAATTATATCACCTTGTCACATTCACGTAAACCTTCATGACCTAAAGGGTAGTATTTCTGAAGTATTTTTTCAGTCAAAAGTTCTGATTTAAATCATACCAAAGCAACATGACGTTTCCTGGCCTTACCGAACTGCCCAGTGTTTTTGCTGCTTGGTGTTGTTGTTGTCTTATTGCCTGCTGTTCTTTTCTCTCTTCTCTTTCCACTCACCCCAACCAGTCGAGGCAGATGGCTGCCCACCATGAGCCTGGTTCTACTGGAGGTTTCTTCCTCTAAAGGGGGTTTTTCCTCTCCACTGTCGCCTAGTGCTGCTCAAATGGGATTGAGTTTTCTATATAATCTTTATACAATTATATTCTTTAAGCTCTTAAACCTTAAACACTGGAAAGTGCCTTGGGATGACTTCTGTTGTGATTTGGCGCTATACAAATAAAATGGAATTGAATTGAACATGTTACCTTTCTTTCCAGGCTGCCAGTCCCAGTGCTTGAGTTTGGTCTCAGCTTGTTATTTTGGAAGCCAGCTGTTGTGGACCAGCGAGTTGGATTCTTTCTGGACGGTTCCTCTGGACCAACCGGAACTTCGCATGGAGGAAGGCCAGCCAGGTCGGGATCACTGCTTCGCCGGACATGGAGAGGCATGTCTGGGGAAGTTGAGTACACACAGGATGGAAAGAAAACAGGGAGAATGAAAGGATAAGAAAGGTGAAATGAGGAAACAGGGTAGAAAGAAAAGAAAGAGAGAGTTAGACCAACATCAAACCGCTAGCTGCTTTATCCTCTTTCCTCCAGTGTTTCAACAGTGTCTGCGGCCATAGCTCTATCTAGTAGCCCCAAGGACACTATATTTCAGCTGAAACATGAGAAGTGGTGATTTAGTAGTATAAGGTGATTTTTAAGTGGATTCTGAATAGTTTTTTGCAAATGAAACCAGGTCTTACAACCAAAATAACCCCAGCTATGAATCATCCACTCATTCATCCACCCATCCATCCATTTTCTTAACCACTTGTCCACTTAGTGTCACAGGAGTGCTGGAGCATATCCCAGCTGTCATCGGGTGAAACCCTAACCACCCTGGATAGGTCGCCAGTCTATCACAGGGCTGACATATAGAGACAAACAACCATACACACTCACATTCACACCTATGGGCAATTTTTAGAGTGACCAATTAACCTAACATGCATATCTTTGGACGGTGGGAGGATATGGAGTGCCTTGAGAGAACCTACACAGACATTGGGAGAACATGCACGCCACACAGAAAGCCATGCGACAGCTACGAATCAGCTATATAAAATCTTCACTGGATGCAATGTTACAGCTGCCACACTGACCAGTCTACAGTTCCCACATTCGATCACAGCTGCCAGAACACAGTAAACAGGATGAAGTGAAGTGAGCTATCCTGAGATTTCTGTTACGCAGAGGTGGTAAGTGAAGGTGCTGGTCATATAATTAGAATATCTTCAAAAAGTTGATCTATTTCACTAATTCCATTCAAGAAGTGAAGCTTGTATAATAAATACATTCATTTCACACAGACTGATACATTGCATTAAGTGTTTATTTCTTTTAATTTTGATGATTAGAACTGACAAATAATGAAAACCACAAATTTAATATCTCAGAAAATTATCAGCTATCAGGTAATCAGCTCATTAACTCAAAACACCTGCAAAGGCCTTTAAATGGTTTCTCAGTCAGAAAATTTAAATATTACTTAAGTCCAAAACAAAAAAAGGATCTTTAGAAATCTTGGCCAACTGAAAAGTATGAACATGAAAAATATGAGCATGTACAGCACTCAATACTTAGTTGGGGCTCCTTTTGCCTGAATTATTGCAGCAATGTGGCGTGGCATGGAGTTGATCAGTCTGCGGCACTGCTCAGGTGTTATGATCTGATAGGCCACTGGCCATATCGCATCTTCCTCTTCATACTACCCCATAGATTTTCTATGGGGGTTAAGGTCAGCTGTGTTTGCTGGCCAATTAAGAACAGATATACTATGATCCTTAAACCAGGTACGAGTAGATTTGGCACTGTGTGCTCGTCCTGTTGGAAAATTAAATCTGCATCTCCATAAGGTTGGTCAGCAGCAGAAAGCATGAGGTCTCTTGTCTCTTCCTCCTGATTCTGGGACCCTGATTTCCAAAGGAAATGCTAAATTTACTTTCATCAGAGAACATAACTTTGGACCACTCAGCAGCAGTCCAGTACGTTTTGTCTTCAGCCCAGACGAGACGCTTCTGACGTTGTCTGCTGTTCAAGAGTGCCTCGACACAAGGAATGCAACAGCTGAAACCCATGTCTTGCATACGCCTGTGCGTAGTGGTTCTTGAAGTACTGACTCCAGCTGCAGTCCACTCTTTGTGAATCTCCCCCACATTTTTGAATGGGTTTAGTTTCACAATTCCCTCCAGGGTGTGGTTATCCCTATTGCTTGTACATTTTTTTCTGCCACATCTTTTCCTTCCCTTCTCCTCTCTATTAATGTGCTTGGACACAGAGCTCTGTGAACAGCCAGCCTCTCTTGCAATGACCTTTTGTGTTTAGCCCTCCTTGTGCAAGGGATCAATGGTCATCTTTTGGACAACTGTCAAATCAGCAGTCTTCCCTTACCGATTGTGTAGCCCACAGAACTAGACCTAGAGACCATTTAAAGGCCTTTGCAGGTGTTTTGAGTTAATTAGTTGATTAGAGTGTGGGAAAAATCCTTTCTTTGTATTGATATTAGGTAATATTCTAATTTTCTGAGATACTGAATTTGGGGTTTTCATTACTTGTCAGTTATAATCATCAAAATTAAAAGAAATAAACACTTAATGAAATATATCAGTCTGTGTGGAATGAATGTATACATTATACAGGTTTCACTTCTTGAATGGAATTAGTGAAATCAACATTTTGAAGATATTCTAAATATATTACCAGCACCTGTATATCTGTGAACTGTGAAGTGAATGATCTAGATTTTCCCCAAAGGCCATAAAAAATTGGTTTATGACATTCTAGCAGTCTGAACATTATACCCGCAATTATGCAAATAGTTGGGTAACCACCTGTCATCCATCAGAAGATCACTGCAGTGAGCATATGTTGGTGATTAGCATCCATCTGATACTCTGATACTCAGAGACATGTATTAGTAGTAGAAGCAATGCATTTTAATCATGGCTTACGCTGTGCCACAACTTGTGCATATTTATTACTGTGACAAAACTGAGGAGCTCTGAATGCTACCTTAACTGTTTCCTGTGACTGCCTGCAGTGTAGAATACGAATGACATGATTGTAGCTGAATGTGATAAAAACCCCAAAACAAAGATTATTTGTCATGTTTCATATGGCAAATAATATTATTTGTCATATTTATACATTTGTATATTTTCTGTATATTTTCAATCGAGTATGAACTGTGATTGTGATAAATGCTTGATTCAGACTGCACAATAATTTTGTATGATACAATGATCACTGTTTCAAATTGGCAAGTCATAAATTCTTGCAGTGACTTGAATAGAGACTGACAGAGCTGACAGACTCTACTTTGGTACCCGACATCTTGTGGTCTTGCACAATATGCATCATGTCATCGAAAACGGACGGGCAGGGCGGATTTGATTGATGCATTTTAATATTTAAGTGTTTTTCTTTGTATAATAGGCTTAAAGTCAGTCTCTCAAAGACACATAAAAAACCGTAAAAGCTGTTTTAGTACAAATAGCACTTATTTACAGCATTATGTCTCTTTAGTCTGAGGGACATTCTGAACTAAACTGTTGACCATTGACTGACTACTTTGGAACATTGCTTTTATTTTTCTCTCTCTTAGCTTGATCATAGCACAATTGTAGAAAGTGAGATTGTTAAAAATATTGTCAGTAGTTGCAAAAAATGTTGTGGACTATGTTGAGATTTGAGATTCAGGATTTTCAGGATCATCTGATATTGACTTGTCTGGTGATATGGTTGGGTACAGAACCACTAGCAAAAACACTATACTGATACAGACCATGTGGATATGACAGACCTGTGGCTTTCAATACACTGTGTACACCATTTAGTTACAATAATAATGCCACCAGCTGGTTTTGATGTTGTGGCAGTCACTCTGTGAGTGTCCATGCTGGCTTCTGTCCACCACATGTTGTGGTTGAACTGTGTATTCTGTATTCCTTTGTTACAGGTACAGTAATGTTTTTTTTTTTTGTTTTTTGTTTTTTTGTAGTCACTGGTGGATTTTTCTAATTGATTTAAAAACAGCAGCCAGACGGCCATCCGTGCTTTTACTTTTAAATTATGCTGAAGATTCAGTAATGCCATTTAATGGTCTTTGTCCTCTCCCTGTCTTGTCTGGTTCATGTCCAGTTCAAGGCTCTAATGACGTTCACCTCAGACAGTTGGGGTTATTAACGTCCAGTGTTATCCTAGAGGTCAAGGCAGTTTTTCCCAGAATACACCAAGGCTGAGATCTTATTGGATAATAATCACGGTCTTTAGAAACCAGGACAACATCGATGTTGTTTGATTGTTTCCAGATACCAGCACACTAAAATAAGATTTTACTAATCTCAATGGATAGTCACAGGTAAGAGCAGAACAGAAACAGGTAAGAAAAACAAACACATAAAATAAAATGTGAATACCCAAAATTAAAAGAATTGGTGAATCTAATTAAGTAGCTTGGCTAGGACAGTCAAAAAACTAATAAAATGCAGATCCATGGGTTCAAATCCTTACAGATTAACTGAAGATAAATAACAGCATTGTTAACAAGTGTGTTTATGTTTGTTGTCTGTTTCAAAGGTCACAGTATGAAAATTTTCTCCCTGACCAATATTCCACTATTTACTATGTCGGGGGATTTTCCCGGCAGTCTGAAGGTTTAGGCTGGTCCCACATTTAATAACCAGCACCACCGCTTCAAACCAAGCCAGCCATCGATCCAGGCGGTAGATGGAGTGAAACCATTGGAGGTGGTATAATCCAGCCCCTGTAGTGACGGATTATGGCAAGGGCACAAGGTCAAAGGGATGTACACACACTACAATTCACCACAAAGACAGGTTAAATTCTAAAAGAGCTTTCAACCCATTTTGCTTTGTCCCTTTTCCTTCAAACAAACTTATTCACCTTTTGTGGAGAAAAAATATTCATCCAAATATGTAACTGTGGATAAAAGCAGAGCGATATATACAGCAGAAGTGAGTAGAGTAGATCACCATAAATACTCAATTTGGTTAATGAGACAACAATTGTTTTCATTTGTGCATTTATTTCATTTCAATTTCATTTAGACATCAGACATTTGCATATTGGCGGAAACATCACTGACTTCTCTGTTATAATCAACAATGACATTTCCATTTTGAGCTGATGACTGATGTTAGAACTAATGAAGGTTCTGGGACAAACACAACAATATTAGTCCAGAGTAGTGTTTTAGTCCTGTTGAGATGATGACCTGTTAGACATGTTATGCAGTGTAGGTTGTACAATGTAACAATATCACACCACAAAGACAATCATCGCACAAGTTGGTCATTAGCAACAATCACTACCAATCATCGATTCTCCTGTCACATGCCGAAGTGTCCTTAGGCAAGATACTGAACCCTAAGTTGAGTCAGGTCAGCTGCAAAGCAGCTCTGCCATCGGTGTGTGAGTGTGTGTGTGAATGCGAGGCAGTGTAAAAGCACCTTGAGTACCACTTAGGCAGAAAAGAGTTATATAAATGCAGACCATTTACCACTTTCCCATGCTTATGTCCCAGAGATTATCAATGGAAGTTTCCTATTACTGGAAAGGGGTTGTTTAGAGTGTGCACAATATTTTTGTATGACCACTGTGTCAAATTCTCTTCAAAAACTCATAAATTATTGCGGCGACTCGGACAGAGACAGACAGAGCTGACAGACTATACTTTGGTACCCAATATCTTGTGGTCTTTGACAATGTGCGTGATGTGATCGAAAGGGGATGGGCAGGGTTTCGCTTTGTTTAATAGGCTATAATAATACGCAGAACTCAGGTTGGAGCTATTTTTTATTCTGTCCTCTCAGTCTATCAAACATACATTTTTACAAAAAAAAAAAAAAAAAAACTAAAACTGTAGGAATTGTTGCCCCACAAACATAGCATGTAGTAAGCATGTTGTGCATATGTGCATTTCAACTGAGCAGGAAAGAAAACTCTTGTGGCCCTCTAGCCCAGGTACACGGTGAGCCTATGATTTCACATTAAACTGTGAATGATTTAAATATAAATGCCAAGCGACTATGACTACCTTTTCTGGACTACTTTAAATACTTTAAGCCTGGGCAAATTCAGGGTCTGAATAAATTATGGCACTGGGCCATTTTAACTTTCTTTCCAACCACTGACTACATATTGATGTCCCCTGTGTACAGCTAGGGGGATTTTCACTAAATACAGCCTAACCTGAATAGAGAGACAAATGTTTCCATTTCTAGGGAGCAAGACAGCTCTGGAGTGGTGGGAACCAGGACTGTGGAGGAAGCGATTTATTATGTAGAATACTTAAATAAGACGCAGGTCAACAGAAAGCCAACAGCATAAAGAATATCACTTAAAGCTTAGCTAGATTTGTTTTTATTTCATTTTCATTCTAGAATTAAACTTTAAGGCCACAACAGTCAATAAACCTGTATGAGCAAACATAAAAGTGTAACTGTAAAATGCTACAGTACAAATTGTGTCATGTCAAATTAAATTCATCCAGTCTGTCTTTAAGTAATACATACAGATTTAACCGCAGGACCTATGAGTGACCTGTGTACCATCCAGCTAATTTGTGCACTAAAAGATGCTTTATGTTTTCAAAGAAATCTAAACGCTGTCCTCACTTTGCCCTTCCTACTATTTACAGGTTCTTCACATGTCAGCTTGTTTTACGAAGTTGCCTAAAATATCACATATCACTTGACTGGCTGTGTGGGTAAAATTCTTGCTTGGACTGAAATTCGTCTTTAATCACAAACTGCCAATCATGTTTCTTTTGGTGCTTGGTATGATAACTATCACAATGCCTGTGTCATGATTCCAGCCTCATTGCTGCTGGTGTTTCCCCCCCGTGCTTTTATTTTGGCAATTTCTTGTTTCCCCTTCCCAGTCTGGTCACATGCACTCACCTGATTGGTGACACCTGGTTTCCCTCACAGTATAAATACCGGCCTGCTCACCTGTTTTCTCTGCCAGATAGTCTGTTCTTTACTCTCGGACACTATCCAGTGTTTCTATTGGACTAACTTTTGGGTTTTTCTGACTCTGCCTGCCCCGAACCCTGTCTCTTTCCTGACCCCCCTGGTGCTGTGGGTTCTGCTTATTCCCCCCGCTCACAGTACCAGACCTGCACCTGTATCTCCCTGATTCACCCTCCTGGACCTGCACCCCTTCCTACCTGTTTGTGTGATTCCCCTCACCAGACCTGAACCTGCCTTTGTGTGAGTGTTTTTCCCTAATCTGTTCCCCTCCTCGTTGTTCCTACCCTGTCTCTACTCTGTGTGGACCTCCTAGTGTTTTCGACCTGGACTATCAGTTCTGTTGTGGATTTTGCCTTCCGGACTTGTCCCTGAACTGACTACAGTGTATGACCTGGATTACCCCTGACCTCCGAGTGTGGCCTTGTGGATTTACTGTTTGGACTGCCGTATTCATCACCTTAGACTGTTTTCTTACACTGTGTTTTGGACATTTGGACTCTGTCACATTCTGTGACTATTTGTCATTGTGCTCCTGTGTTCCTCTGATTACACTCCTGGACACTCCCCACCATTTGTCAGTCGCCACCATTCACCATCTCCATTGTCCTCCATTTTGTTCCACATGCTCCCCATTGGTCGACCATCTTGGTCGTGACGTCACTTCGGTCAGCAATCACTTCCGGTTTCCACCCAGACTTCCACACTCACACTGTACTGACAAATTACCTACAAGAACTCATCTGATTCATTCCCCTGTACCTTTGTTATTAATAAAACCCCTGAAAACCTTCTCCTGTACCTTGTGTTATCTCTGGCCATGGAGCCCTTCCTGCAGCTCGTAACAGCCTGAGTCAAAGACTAAGATAGAGACAAATGTATTCCCCATAGGGTTACTGAGTTAACCATCCTTTAACTTAGAAAGAAAAGTAGAGAAATACATAGACAACATAGTGGAGACTATGATGATGTCAACTTCCCTTAACCTCCTAGACACGAGGCCTCCAGCAGCAGACACCTAGGCACTTCAACAACCATGACACCATCATGTGTGTGTTTTTGTGTGTGTGTTCTGTTGCAGTTTCCCCAGACATTGAAGGTCCCAGAGAAGAGAGGATGAGTTATATTCACTCCCTAAATCAAACCTGACTCATTCAGGTCAAAGCTGTACTCATACTAACACTCCAGATATCAACACAACTAGTGTGTATGAATGCATGTGTGTATTGTGTGTGCATATATGGATATGGATGAATATAAACTGTATATCAGTTGGTTAACAATTACGTTCAGGGGATGATGCTTGAGCTCAGGCCAGAAAAGGTTTCGAAAAACATAAGCTGGGTTGCCAGGTTCACACATAATTCACAGATTAAATTTCCTGCTGTGTTCATATTGATTTCTTTTCATTGTGCAATAATAGCACATCAATTTCTAGATAGCTTATTGCTTTAAAATGTCTTCTGCACTTCGACAATGTCAAATAATCTAGTTATGGGATCAGCAGCTAAATTACAACACCCTAACTTTATCATGATGAAGACCAGACTCGTAGGAACTCCTCCACACTGCTGCCTTTAGGGAGTGGCTATCAGCAAACTAAACAATCCTCAACTGGCCCAGAAACAGAAACGCAGCCGCACCTTCCATGTAAACACCACTTTGTGTGTTTCTCCATTACATCCAGTCTGGAGGTACAGGCTTCCAGGGGACAGGGACCATAAATCTTAATCAGCCCAATATGTGGCCAAGTCATGAGCTAGGAGTGCTCGGAAGAGGTTGTAGGTACAAAACTAAGAGGCTTGTTACATTTTAGGATTCTGTTTGATTGAACAAATACATTTCAACTTGGACAGAAAATATAAAAAAGATACTACTGTATTCTATTCTAGGCCAACTGCAGTTGAAGAGGCTTCTGCACCAAAGCAAATAAAAGAATACTTAAAGGTACACTGATTACTAGCAAGAGCTTTTCAGAGTTCATTCAATTCAATTTTATTTGTATAGTGCCAGATCACAACAAAACTCATCTCAAGTTATTACAGAGTATAACCATATAGAACATTACATAGAAAACCCAACAATCCTATTTGAGCAAGCTTTAGACAACAATTGAGAGGAAAAAATCCCTTTAGAGGAAGAAACCTCCAGCAGAACCAGGCTCATAGTGGGCGGTCATCTGCCTCGACCGGTTGGGGTGAGTGGAAAGAGAAAAGAACAGCAGGCAACAAAAAAACAACAAGCAGCAAAAACAGTGAGATGGTCAACAGGAATCTGGAGCTCACTGTATCAGTAAAGGTCCCCCAACAGACTAACCTATAGCAGCATAACTAAGAGATGGTCCAGAGTCATTTGAGCCATCTCTAACTGTAAGCTTTATAAAAAAGGAAAGTTTTAAGTCTAGTCTTAAATGTGGAGAGGGTGTCTGCCTCCTGAAGCTGAACTGGGAGCTGGTTCCACAGATGAGGAGCTTGATAGTTAAAGGCACTGCCTCCCATTCTACATTTCGAAAAACTCTAAAAATATAAGTAAGTAAAAAATAAGATGGAGCTTGATTATTAAGTGTTTTATATGTGAGGAGAAGAATTTTAAATTAAATTCTGGATTTTACAGGGAGCCAATGGAGAGAAACTAATGTAGGAGAAATATGATCTCTCTTGCTAATTCCAGTCAGAACTCTGGCTGCAGCATTAGATAGGATTGGATTTGGATTAAGGAGTTATTGGAGCATTCTATCAGTAGTGAATTACAATAGTCCAGTCTGGAAGTAACAAATGCATGGACTAGTTTTTCAGCATCACTTTGGGACAGGATGCTCCTAATTTTAACTAGTTTCTCAGGTGAAAAAAGGCAGTTCTAGAGATTTATTTTATGTATGAAGTAAAGGAGATATCCTGATCAAAGATAACTCAGAGATTTCTCATAGTGTTACTTGAGGCCAATACTAAATCATCTAGGGTAATATTATGATTAGACATAGTGTCTAACAAAATAACCTCTGTCTTGTTTTGAATTTAGGGGAAGGAAATTGGAGGACATCCAGGCCTTTATGTCTTTTAAGCATGCTTGAAGTTTGGCTAATTGATTAGTTTCTTCTGGCTTCATGGATAAATATATCTGGGTATCATCTGCATAGCAATGGAAATTTATAGTTTAGAGTGTTTCCTAATAATATTGCCTTAGGGGGACATATATAGAGTGAAAAGAATTGGTCCAGGCACAGAACTCTGTGGAGCTCTGTAGCTAACTTTTGTGTGCATGGAAGACTCATCATTAACATGTGGAAACGGGAATCTATCTGATAGATATTATTTAAACCAGCCTGGTGCTGTTCCTTTAACCCCAGTGGCATGTTCCAGTCATGTTGTGATCTATAGTGTCAAATGCAACACTAAGATCTAAAAAAATGACAATAGAGAGAAGTCCTTTGTCTGATGCTAATAGAAGATCGTTAGTGACCTGTACCAGTGTTGTTTCTGTAGTATGGTACTGTACTACTACTGACTGGGCTTACAAAAGTTACAAAAGAAAAATGTTTGCTGGCCTTGAGTAATATGCTGGTTATTTCACACACACAAAATCATATTAACCATTCAGACATTCATTCACACCTTTGTGCAATTTAGAGTCACCATGTAACACTAACTCCCTAACCAGATGTCTTTGAAGAAGAAGAAGAAACGCCTTTATTTGTCACATTTACATGTTACAGATGAAATTGGTCCTCTGCATTTAACCCATCCCCCTGGGGGGAGCAGTGGGCAGCTACATACAGCACCCAGGGAGCTAGCATGGAGTGTCTTGCTCAAGGACACACCTGGTGTCTGTATCTCAGGCCAATGATCTACTCATTGAGCCACCAGGCCGCCTTGAATGGTGGGGGAAAAAAAATTATTTACCAGGGGAAAACCCACCCACGCATCGGGAGAACATGCAATCTCCACACAGACAGTCACCCAGCCTACCAGTGGATTCAAACAAGTAAGAACAGCCATCAAACATTTTTTGAGTTCATGAGCATGTGGTATAGCTCGTCTTTAACTGTGTTTGGCTATTACTACCTTTGGTGGCCATAAAGTGGCCTATTTCTAAAGATACACTGAAGCTGAATGTAAGTCTATGTCAGGATTACAGCAGCTATACATACAAATACAACATGGGTACCATAGGACCTATAACTGGTCAGCATGCACTGCTTGTGCTTCTCCCATGCCTTTATCCTGGTTTAGCTGTTTTGACTTACATGCTTTGCACCTAACTTTTAAGTTACTTTGTATAAAAGTGTCTGACAAATGACTAATTGTAATTATAAATGTTGTGTATCTTACACATTATACATGTAATGTACAGTATGCAAAGTAAATGTTGATTACAAATAACCATGATCATTTTAAGGCTGATACAGACCACCAGCCTGTATCAGCCACTACATACTCTGCAGTGGCCAACTGTGCCTGTTCAGGACCACTTTAAAGAAAAAACTGTTTGATTCTTATATCAACAAACAAGCTGAGATTGTTACAGATTGAATAGTCATAACCAATGTGCAAGCACAGACTGGAGGCTAATGAATAAATAAATTAATCTCAGACTCTGGCAAGTCAGACAGCATCTTTAGCATGGGGCTCATTCCACAGTGTCCAGACAGCACATAAAGAAAATCCCTATCACAGACATTTCAGCAGCAGGAGCAACTCCTTCCTCAGCTCTGAAAAAAAAACCATGCCCAATCCAGCTGCTCTTTTCAGAAAAGATTACAAATGCTAACTCCCCAACTTTTTCTGGACCCTTTGATGATTTATTGGGAAAACAGAAGGTTATTTGGTGTGTGAGTTGAGAGGAGTGCTGTGGGAGAAGTGATATGGGCACTGGCGTGAGGCCTGGCATAAATGTGATGTTGAATAAACTGAGACACTTCTGGTTAAAAGCTGCCTGCTGGGAGCCACCGCTGAGTACATATGCTAATCTTAAAATAGTTCAAACACACAGACACACACATAAATCTATTTCTGCAGTGTGTATGAGGTCAGAACAGTTTACATGCAACAAGTCAAAGCATATCAGAGAGGCATTCTTTCCATAAGTCAGAGCAGAGCTGCAGACAGAATTAGGAGAAAACCCATCTCTGCTCAGCACTAGGAGAAAAGTTTTTATTGCAAAAACAGTGCTGCAGAAAACACAGGAATACAGGATCCTCAAAAACAGATGGTATTCAGATGTGCAAACTCTGTTTTGGAATGCATAACTCTGATCAGTCATGGTGTATATCTAAAGGACATTCAGTTTTTATTGAGATTTGATGCAGTGGGTGCTGAGAGGGAGTATGGGTTTGGAATATCAAACACCATGTTCTTGGTAAGCATATTTAGAACCACAGGTATGAGAGGGGTCTACTGAGTAGGGAGACTTTTATCCAGTTTCACTGATAATGGTGATAAGGACATTATGTCCTATAATAAAGGCCTGTGGATGAGAAGAGTGGTCATGAGGTGACTGAAAGGTTAAAGGTACTGTGTGCTGCACTTAAACATCAATAAAGCATCAATAAATTATTACTACTGTCATCCTATGCTGCTTTTGCATCATATTCCACTAAGTTTGATTTCACAGAGCATTGTGTTACAGCATAGGAAAAGAGACTGCTTTACATTTTCAACCATAAAAAGGTGACATTCTTTCAGTGCAAGCAAGCTTGGGTTTCCTGCGGCTGTAGATGGTGCAAGTGAATGGGCTCAATCAAGGTGCAAAGTCTCAGTTGCACATGGTGATGGCACAACTTGACTTCACATTAAGGTGTGTAGAATGATGAAACATGCAAGTAACATTTCAGCCATTGCAACAGCACCTGCAGTACTGGAGCAAAGTAAGTTTAAAACTAAGAATAAAGATAACTTGTAGGTGCAGTGGATGTTTTAGTGGTTGTAGGGTTATTATTCTGTGGTTCTCAGAATAATGAATAATAAATCGGTCAATGTGAAAAAGAAGTTGCATTAGTGGCTGTTTTTTACAGCTTCAAACCACACAGTAAATGATGCGATGCTGAATTTCCATTTTATATCCTCAGAAGTTGTGGATCCTAGAAAACACGTTCAGACAGATGGTGGGGACACTTAAAAAATTGTCTATTGGTGATAATAATCAGTTCCACGGTTTTTAATGTTGCAAATTTACAATTATTGAAAATGTTACAGATACACTCTTTCATGCCATAAAAATGCTTACAAGTGTATCCCATTGCTTACAGTATTAGTAGCAATAATATTAGTTATCAAAGTATAAAAAGTACTTTACTGTAAGTTTAAGATAATATAATGCATAAAGAGCTATAAGAATCAAGAAATACAGGATTTGGAGTGAGCTTGCACACAGAGTGGCCTTACCTTCATTTTTATCTGCTCTAAAATTATAGATTATAGATAGAGGTGCCCAAACTAGCTTCAGTCTAACACTCTATGCCCCCCCAACACTGTCGGCTTCACCAGGGAGATACTGAGAGTGAGCTAGTTGTAGGTTTGGTCTCTGTGGCTTGATGAAAGACAATTTGGGCAAGTAGGCTTTAGGAAGCAGGCAAAACATTCAACCTCTCATGTCAGCCTGCATCTGCTCTGCTAGAATAAGACAGTAAAGTCAAAGCAGCTCCAGGGAGTTTTCATGTGCTGTAGCTGACCGAGCACTGACAGGTCCATGTAGATAGATGTAAACGAAAAGACTGTTTTCTTTATTAAGTGTATTGTGTATCAATAAGGTATTAGGCATTGTGATTTAATGACAAAGACAAAATTCTGCAACTGTTAAGTGAAAATGTAAGAAAAACTTTCAATCAGTATATGATTATTAGGTAGTCCGGTAGACTGCAGTGGTAGAGTAAGTAATGTTTCTACTCTTCATTCATGCATTTCTGCTGATTCCTGCAGGCAAATGAAAGCATTTTAGCACATATTAATAATTTGTAGATTAAATCCATGCCAAAAGAATGGGGGTAGTTGTTTTTCTCCTTCCAATGCAAACATTCTAGACCCAGGACCTCAGTCTAGTACACTGACATGTGGTTTTAAACCATTTGCAAGAGCAGTATGAAGAAGTATTCCAGGCACTCAAAACATATTGTCAAATTCATTTTCATTAAATGTTCAAATGACTAGCAGAAATCATCCAATGAAAAAAACAATAATTCAAGCAGGGCATCTAAAGTGTTTTGCTTTAATCAAAGATGTGATTGTGAGCCAAAGAAAGTACTCTGAAAGTGATCATGTTTGAGGGAAGATGGGAATTTGGTAGGGGAGTATTCTGGGATTTCCACAGCATTATGGGGAGGACTGCATTTTTGTGGATCTGATGAAAAAAAGGAGGCAGGATTGTACGCAAGTCATAGACTAATACTATAGCTGTAGCCAAGAAGACACCTCTCCATCTTATGATCAAACTAGGACTAGGACTTCATCATCATTTAATAAACACTTCACGCTGCAGTGTGAACAGTATTACATGATGATTATTTCTCTGTGCTGAAGTATTGTATCAATCCAAAAACAATATATTGATTCAGTATGTAGTGAAATTATTTCAACTCTTACTATGCCATTGTTTTACTAAACTCCTGATCAGAGTCCTTTAATATTTGGTATCAGCCAAAACAGAGTTTAATATTTAACTAATGTACATGAGGTGGCTCAGTGTGTGCTTGTGTGTGTGTGAATGGGCGAATGAGATGCAGTGTAAAGTGCTTTGAGTACCAGGTAGGTAGAAAAGCGTTATATAAGTGCAGACCATTTACCATTACATCGCACATACATGTTTTTGTTATTGTTATTGCTACTTTCCCTAAATATTGGAGGGCCTTGTTCAAAAAGATGAAGTTAATAAGTTTATAAGGTTAAATTATTGATATATAAATGAAACTAATAATGGGAGAATGCAAATTCTAACATTCAGATGGTTGGATCTGAATGAAGTAAGTGTATGTATCACGTGTGTGTGTGTGTGTGTGTGTGTGTGTGTGTGTGTGTGTGTGTGTGTGTGTGTGTGTGTTCATTTGTGGACATAGCCTCTACAATCTACTGTAACAATGAAAACATTGATCCTGCATTGTCTGTATGAATGTAAATAATTCAAAAGGATAAAGTTATTATGAGCATTAGCAACAGATAAATGTCTGTGTCTACATTAGGTGTAGAAAACATACATACTACCAGTAAGTGAGTAATTCCCCCACATGTGCTTTATAGCACACAAACTTCACACTTGACCTTCCCATGGAAGACAATGAAACAGATCAGAGTAGGAGTGGGAGCCTCTTACAAAGGGACTAACGAGGTGGGCGGGGGAGTAACTGGGCTGTTTGCAGGTCCACAGGGATGAATAGCCTAGAGGTAAAGAGAAGCTAAACACAATGTATTCTATTTGAAGATGTATTCTGCCAAAACTAGAAGGGACTGTCCTTGGCCAACTGTGACCCTCTTACATGTTATACACAATGTAAATCAACCACAGAGCTTCTTATTGACTAATGAGAGACAGAGAGAAGGAGAAGCATAGACAAATTTACTCTGTAAGGTCTTAAACCTTACACTGTAAAGTGCCTTGAGAAGACTTCTGTTGTGATTTGGCACTATACAAATAAAATTGAATTGAATTGAATTTAAATTAGTTTCACAGTTCACAGTTAATTTCAAAATTGTAAATCTGACTAGCATTAAAAGCTTGTATAATTATGCTAGTAAGCCATTAAAATCACTGTAATTATTGTGAATTTATCAGATACCACCTAACCTTTGTTCTATTCTCTTGCAAATTTGATTTAAATTTTCTGCACATTTGTTTTGCAAGTTGTCTACACATTAGCAGAAGTACATGAACTCCGTGTTGTCCCGTGTTATAAGGGAGTTTCTATCAGTTTTTCTTGTCATGATGTTAGGGGATTAAAAAGCAAACAGAAGGATTTGGAAACGAAACTGGAGAGAAATATGAGAGGAGTGTAATGATTTAGTTGCTACATTGAGAGCAGCAGTGAATTATCAATTCTTGAAAGAAACTGACTCATTAATAGTTGGGGGACAACTACTGAAGAATTCAAGCTGTGATTGGGTTTATATTATTAAAACTAAATTCATACTTAAAGTCTCTTTGTAATTTTGTAATACATTTGTAAAACTTTCTATAGGGACAAAGTTAGAAAATTATATTCTATATTCTTAGAAAGTGTAAATAACTCTGTTTCCGCGTTCTACACTACCTCACAGGAAAAGAAAAAAGAGATTGTACTCATCCGCTGAGACCACTGCCAGGCAGCTTTATATTTCTGATTACAAATAACTCCTATGGTAGGACCTACTTGAAAATGTTGCTGTGGTGAGCGTAGGAAGGTACAGTGGCGAAGCGCTGATAGGGCCATGGGTGGCCAAGACTCACTGATGCACGAGGGGAGCGAAGGTCGGAACCAAAAGATGATCTAGTGTAACTCAAATTGTTGAAGTTGATGCTGGTTCTGATGGTGTCAGAATACACAGTGCATGACAGTTTGTTGCATATGAGGCTTGTCATGTGGTTTCAGACTTTTGGTCCTGACATGCCACACATACCACTCCACATGATTCTGCTGTACACAGCTTTAAAGGGCTCCTACCGTAAGTAATAACATTAATAATAGTAATAACAACTTACAGTAGTGCCGAGTGGAGACTTTTACCACTCCAAGCATTTCAGACTTTATTACCAAAACACTGTCCTCAATATTTAACATTTAATAGTGCTCTCCGTTGCAATAATTAGCTCTAATAAGCCCTAGATGATATTATGATATGATGATATTACAGTATGTGTGATTTTATGACTAATATTGCCAGTGATTGTGAATTGAACGCCCACTGCTCAGCAGTGTTAAAGACCCATCCCGGGCACTCCCGGGCACTCCCTCTCTCTCCCTCTACAAGCAGGAGTATGATTAAAAGTTGACATAACTAATAGCCACTCCACTAACTCAGGCAGAGGTCAGACTCTCATGAGAACCAGGGTTTAAAAGTGCTTTGAGCTCGCTAATGATGCGTTTGCCATCCCAACATCCTCACTGCAAGTACTCAACATGTGTACTCGATGCTAAAGCTATTCTGAGGTGTTATGCACAGTTAAAGTGACTACGGATGGTCGTGTTGAGTATGCTGATGGTTTGAAATTGCAAACATGAATTTCCCCAAGGGGATCAAAGTAAAAAGTATGTCATTACCAATGATACATGTTATGTATCTTTTATTTGTTATGCTACAAAAAATACCTACACTGAAAAAATTATGAATTCTCACTAATCTTGCAAACACATACATACAGATCCAGTGGAACAAGCATATGCATTCCCCTCTAAAAGTATTGGAACAGTGAGGCCAGTTCCTCTTTTTTTCTGCAGACTGAAAACAATCACATTGAAATGTAGAGTTTATTTTGCTGCTGCCATCATTTGTTACATCATCAAGAAGATCATTGAGCCTGCCCCAGAAGAATACATGCAGCAAAAACCATGACATTACCTCCACTGTGTTTAACAGATAAGCTTGGATGTTTGGGATCATGAGCAGATCCTTTCTATCTTCAAACTTTAGGCTTTTAATCACCCTGGTAAAGGTCAATATTGTAATGAACAGACGGACGGAACAAACGAGTATGAACAAAAAAGGGTTTAATAATAATAATAATAATAGGGACTAAAACAGGGGACACGGGGAACCAAACACAAAAGGGAGCTAACAAACAAACACTAACAAAGACAGACAGACAAACTATACAAACAACAGAACAACAGAAAGGCACTGCAAGGGCAGGTAAAAATACAACTCACAAACAACAAAACAAGGTCCGACAAACAGAAGTGCAGTCCAGGGTGAAACAAACGGGGAATCTAGTTTAATCGAAAATGACAAAGGTCGCTTTCCCACCTTAATTCGTTTGCTTTGGTCCGAATCAGTTGATGACTTTGTAACTTTGTATCAATTTCTCTTCGGTTCGGTTTCGTTTCACACCGAGTAAAAATCCAAACGAACCAGAACACGTCACTTCAAACTACGTGAGAACATCCTCTCCTCTTATTGGTCAGATTGTTTCTGCCGCTGGAAATAAAAAGTGAATAAAGGAAGAAGATAAAGTGTTGTTCTACTGTACGTTTGTGTGACAGGAGAGAGATGATTTAACTATAAATGTTAATGCAGATCGATCATCCCGTTCATTATTGTTCATTACGTTACATCGCTTGCAGAGTCTTCAGACCTGGTGTCTGTGAGACACTTCACCTCCTCACGTCTCCACGTTTGTCCTCCATTAATCAGGCAGCATGTTTTTGTTGGACAAACGAAAGAAATTGGAATCTACACACTACCCAAAGTCCTCAAAACACGAGATTCATAGCGTTTGGTCCCGTTTTGGTTCGGTACGCGTTCCCACCAGGAGGACCGCACCAGAGTTCACTAGATGATGCGGATCGAGACCACCTCATTTTGGGGGTCTCGGTGCGGTTGTTTTGCTGCGCACTCGAGTGCGATTACCGTGTTCACACCGGACAAAACGAACCGCACTAAGAGGGAAAACGAACTTGAGTGCGATTTAATCGAACTAAATCCTGTAGGTGTGAAAGCAACCAAAGACAAAGTGACAAAGACCAACTGATGAACGGAGAAACAAGTGGAGTAGATTCATGAGTGAGACAACAAACCAGCAATGACTGGAAGACTGAGGAAGCTTATGAAGGGATGGAGACAAACAGGTGAAATGAATTAGTAATCAATGAGTCCAACAAGTGGAGAAAGAGGAAATCCAAGTATGGGTGTGGCAGGAAGTGGCTGAAGAGCAGATGAAACACAAAAGGGAAGCAAAACAAAACCAATCAAGGGTGCTGAAGGGTGTTTTGGCAGTGAGTGGTTTTCATCTTCTTTTGTAGCCTCTGTACTTTTGTTCATGAAGTCATCTTCGAACAGTAGATTGTGATACCTTCACACATGCCGTCTGGACGTTGTTGCTAATGTAACTAGCAGTTGAGTTGTTTTAAGGTCTCTTTACAGCTCACCCAATGTTTCTATCGTCATGTGAAATCCTGTAACCATAGAGTTCAGAGGCCAAGGTAGCATCTCTTTGTCAGTATCCAGGTTCATTTATTATTTCAGTTTATGTGTGTTCATATAAAGCACGCATACACCCTGATGAAAACACATATGGATTAGTGTCTGTGTGTCTGGGTAAATAACAAAGAAGCCCTTCGTAGCCTTTTAATTAAAAACAAAAAAAACAACTAGGAAACCCTGGGTACATGCAGTGCATGTAGAGGTTGGGGGATTAGTGAGGTCAGTTTACATTAATTGCTACATAACAAAAAGATGTGGTGGGGTGGACAGTAGGCCTCGCAATTTCTACTCCAGAGTCTGAGTCATCTGGTCCTATAGAAACTTTATATTTTTAGTAATCATGGTTACATCACTACATAATGATATAATAATTTAGTGACTGGCCTTGTAAGTTAAGCTTTTAAGTAAAATTCATCTAAGCACAGACTGTGCGAGCTGTTGCTTAGCAAGAACTGAACATAAGGGAGGTAGAAAGACAGACAGAGAAGATGGGTGATGTGTTCCTTTAGCATAGGCCATGCTAATCTACTCTGTTTGCCTTCCCCAAAGCATAACCACTACAACTAACTGCCTCACCCTAACTCTACCCTAACCAAAACCTAATTCTAAACCTAGTCTTAATTCCTAAATTGCTCTTTAAACACCCTTTCTCGTTGTAAGGATCAGCTGGTCCTCACAATGATAGCCACACACACACTTACACATGGAAATCTTTCTCATTGCCTCCCAGCATCCCTGTCACAGCAGAGCTTAAGGGACCACAGGAGCTTGTCAGTGTGTGGAGGAATGGACATTTCATCACCATAGCTGCCTTCTGGTGGTTCTTTAGGAACTGAAGCACCAGAAAGCAAGTTTGTCTTGTCTGGTGTTGAATGATGTACAGATGGGCACTGAGTAAAAGTAAAATCCGTAAAATACAGTAGACATCTGTAGATATTTTTATTGATCTGTACGTCAGTGGGAGGCCTCAAGTACCTTTGCAATCACTGTGGACTTCTGTTTTGTTTTAAAGCCACTCTACCTCAATGCCACTGCAATAACACTTGAGCTTCTTCCATTTCCTGATTGTGTTTCCTGAACAACTACAATTGGGATAAAAATCCTAGAAATACATTCTTTACAGTCAAAGAACAATCCATTAAAAGTAGTCATCTACGAAAGTTAAGTTCAGGGAAGACTGACTAATGGGTAAGTCGATGCTCAAAACTCTTTCTGATCACATCTGATCTGCTGGAGACTTTCACATCCCTTGTGCTTGACCCAAAGCAGCCTTCCACATACAGCACACACATGCAGTTCATGTCAGGCCTAGCATTCTATTACACAATTTTTGGTTGCAATAAAATATGCATTTAGGTACACGTTTTGCAAAATGGTTTCAACAACATTCAGTCATGATAAATGTGATTTCATGCAATCATGGCTTCCAACTGTGACATACAATGTGTGTATGTAAAATGAAGGCATGATACGGAAAAAGAGGGAGCAAGGAAAATCACTTGCTATTATTATTGTCATTCAGACTAAGTTAGGTTTGTCAAATTACTGCCTTTGGGCTCTTATTTTGACTTTGATCCTGCTTCTGCATTCACCCACAGTCCCAGTTCCTCAGTATGTGCAATTTGTGTTTTACAATCCTGCTGCCAGATGCACCCAGATGCTCCCTCAACTTGAAAAATGTTCAAAACCCATTTCCCTGGCATATGTTTCCTACCACATTTAGATTTTAAGAATGTCTTTATTTCCAGTCAAATCATATTGACCTCCACAGATTCTCCATTAATAGCATGTGGATGTTTCACCATATAAGCTGGCATGTACATCGTATTACACTGTTTTATATGGCTAATTTGATGATAAAAATCTGATCAGATAAAATCTGTGGGGTGATTAGCATTATGTGCTAGGGACATTGACAGCTGCAGAGTATTATTTCTCTGGCTGTTCTAAATTTTGCCAGAATACAGAGATCACAAGTTTGCTTCTGGACATCTTGGCAATTAATCACAACACTGCAGATAAAATAATGTTTAGACAGAGGTATCGCTTTCTATAAGACGTCAGCATTGTGTATACCTGACACTCATGACAGACTAGTGTTAAAATATAAACAGCAGAGGACCTGAGGAGCATTTCCTTTTTGTCAGCATGTGGAAGAGGTAGGGAAGTGAAGCCATGCCTAGTAAACTAACATTTGTTCCACCATTTTCATTGCCCAAGAGTATTTATACTTGAGAGACCCAAATATGGACTCAGGTAAACTGCTCTAATCTAAAAAAAAAAAAAAGTAATACACTTTAAAGTTAACTCTCAGGTCAAAAAGAAGGGCCCCAGTGTAACTATTTAAGCAAAAAGGGCATTTACTTTTAAAGCTACAAGCATAAGATCAGCAGTATTAATTTAAAGTTTCAGACATTTTCTCTTACTTCTGAAAGATTTGGGTTTTGTGGTGACTAGAGGCAGTGGCAGTTCAGACATCCGTATAATTACAGGAAAATTACATTCATTACTGTAATTTACATCTCATCTCCAATCCAATTATTAGCAGTTTGACCTGCATGGCACATGTTAGCATGGAAATGTAAAATAGGTTTCCAAGTCACAGGCAAGGGAGGTTTGGAGGACAGAGAGAGAGTGTTTGGGACTTTGGGAGTTGTAGGAGGGGAAAAATAATCAATATGCTTCTAAAAATTATGACGTTAAATAGCTATAATTCTCTGCCTCAGAGCACAGCTGCCAAGGGCCCCGTTGCTAAACTTTGATGTCTGCTCTGTAATATTGCTGCCACTAATTTGCTCATTTGCATCTCTGGAGGGACCATCACCTGTCATAATCTAACTGCCTGATTGCGTGTAGTCTGTCAGTCTGGTTGTTTCTTCTTTTATTAAACATGTTATTTCCCACACAAATACAGTTTTGGGGTAAATTGGATTATAATCTAGGAACAAACATATTCTGTAAACAATTCAGTCTGACATGTATCTTGCTCTACTTGTCATTGGCCTTATCTGCCACTGTCACCAGCACACATTGTGTAGGAAGAAATCTGTCGCTACATTGCATTATGAATGCAAGATGCACAGTTTGCACGGCATGTAAAGAACAACTGTACCCACGAACACACAGCCTTAGAACTGTGTGCTTATGTGTGTGGATGTGACAGAGCTGTCATGGACTCTCCATTGTGGCAGCGGAAGAAAAATGTATGTTTCGCTTGTGAGGTTAAAAAACGTTTTTAAACTTTAAATTGATTAATATTCATGAAGCTTTGGCAAAAGTTCAATAACAAACATTCTGCATTCACATTCTGCTTTTTTTCTATGGATAAATGAAGGCTATACATTATCTCTTTACATATCTGACCTCTAATTGTTAGACCAGCCTCTCTTGAGCCCACCAACTACTGGATGCCATGCATTACAACTGCAATGTTAGTACCCTCTTCCACATCATACAGACTGGTTAGGGGAAGCTCTTAATAAACTGAACCCTCAACGTGCTAACATGTACCCATAGCAGAGTGACAGGAAAGGGGCTGAATTGGGATTTATTGCCTTGTTCAAGGACATTTGGCAAGACAGAATATCCTAACAGATTCAAATCTTCTTTGTCCAATGGAAGAATGTTTTTAAATCATCCTACAACCACAACCACTGAACAGCTTCAAATCACAACTGTAGAATGTTTATTGGTGTGGAGGATAAAATGTACCGAGAAATATTTTCAAATGCTGCTTTGTTTGAAGCTGGTTGGCAGCAGGTCAGATACCTTCAAACTAACCTGCTGTCCACACTGTGCCACTGATTTCCTTTTCAGTTGCATTTGCCCAAATGCATTTTCATATATTTCCACAGCTTAATAGAAAGGTTGACCGAAGCAGGGATAAGCTCTCGTATTTGAGCCAGAGAGTAAAGTCAACTGTTCGTTCATGTTAATGTGTGTGAGTCCCTGCTCTTATGTCTTTGATGCCCTTTGAAGTTTAAGGCAACTCTAAATCATCTCACTGGTTCCACTTCACAGGATGTGAATATGTGGATGTAAGCAATGTCTGAGTCACCAACTTCCGTGTGTGTATGCCTACCTTGCCCCGGCATGTATACTCTTGCTCATACATGACTAAGTATTCAACTGTGTCTAAATTTCTTACTTGTCCTGGTTTCTACTTGTGTGTCTAAGTCAGTCTGCTGATTTTATAAGACATGGTCTGATTTATGAATCCGTGTGGTTTACCTTTGATTCCATTTGTCAGCTTTGACTTTTAAAGTAACTTTAAGTCTTTAGATTTTCCAGTCTCTGAACTTTAAAGCCTTACAATTTGAATTCCGTCTAATAGCACAGGGAACCTACTCTTTTTACTTTAATGCAGGACTCCAGCCTTATTGTACTGAATTCCAATTTCTATTTCTATTTTTGTTTTTTCAGATTTCTATAATGTGCAATTCAACATTGTAAACTGCTATTTCACTACTGAGATAACTGAATTTGTGATTAATTGTTTGATTAATTACTTTTTGTCATATACATAAGTTGAGGAATGTAAAAATTGAATGTATTTTTTCTGTGTCTCGTTATAACTTGTTGTAGTGTCACATTAGATAACTGTGCCATACACAGTAATTCATTTGCCATTGCACTCACTGGATCGCAGGGTGGACGGGGTGACTTCGATCTCACTACTGGCCTGGTAGGGCTGGAAGGCTGATGCCGAACTCATGTCACTGGAAAAAGGTTCAGGACTCTGTGTACCTGTGGAGCTGGCACTGGTACCATCACCTCCATTATGAGGATCCTGCTCCTCATATACAGCAACCAGCTAGTGAGAAAAAGAATAAAAAGTGTATAAGTGTGTGCTTTGGGAAATAAAGCGAAACACAAATGTTACCAGTGTCCAAGTACTATGCAGTAAATATGGGTTCAGGCGGTAAACACAGGTTTTGTAACTTTTTTGCAAGCATCTATACTGTACGTGTCCATTACGTTTCAGGTAATGTGACTCAATGCACTAATATGGCATATATAGCAACATCTGGTTATGTAACACAAGATGCTCTGTGTTGCCACGTTTGGTTCCCACAGCGAGCAGCTGCTCCAGTCCCACACAGGTGATATGCTGCTATGTTGCCTAGTCCAGATAGGGAAAATTTCTCACAGCATACCACAATCATCAGTCTAACACACACTGCTCATGGCTACACAATTGTGTCTACTTAACAAGAGAGAGTGAGAGAGACCTCAGTCTGGCTTAAACTGTAGGAGAAACACTGTACTCTGTTACCTCTTTCACTCAGGTTAAGTACAATTAAATAGTGTATATCTAATCTTATCTTAGCTTAGCCAATGCAGACTGACTACTACTATTAGGCTCATGGTCTGAGACATACAGAAAGGAAAAAGACACAGAAAGAGAGCAATGGAAACATATAGGTTGGAGTAGTGGAGTGGCAGTATTAATGCCAAGTGATCTACAATGCCAGTATAACCTGTTACTAAATCTCTAAATAAGAGGATTAACCTCTTATTCAATCTAGACAGCGCAATCAAACAGCAGCACCCTGATACACACCATACCATGCCAGCCCATGAATATTACAGACTGAGCCACTTAATATGGGGCTCAGCACATCTATGTAGTTGAAGGCCATGGATGTGGAGAGAGCAAACAGCTTTTGTGTATCCCACATCATAATTGTCTAAAGGTAAAAACAGCACGTTTTTCAAAGGGTTTTCAAAGCAAAGAAAATCAGCAGATAAACAAGTTTAGAACTCTACTTTTCAATGTAATTCATATGTTGAGGATGATGCTTAAGTGTGTATCTGTGACTGAATTCATACCTCTCTTTGATCATGCCTGTGCATTGCAGTCTAATGTTGCCATAATTCACAGAGACATATCTCACACTGGCTTTGCACAATTAAAGCCAACTTCTTACTGTCTCTAAGATATTTTCTTGCATTCCAATGCTGTCTCCACGAAGTACTGAACCATCACTGAAGGATTTATCCCTTTCAATCTAATCACATTCTTTTTCAATCTTAAAATTACATACCTCAGATTTGAAAGGTTTATCACAAAATTTCTCATTGCAGGAGAAGGGTTATCAGAAATGCACAAGATCTGGTATTACAACACAACAAGTCCTGTCCTTAATGTCTGAATCTCACAGTTTGAGGAGGTCATTTCTGCAGGTTACCTCCAGTAGGGGTCCTTTGGCAAGACCTCCTTATGCTTACCCTGCCTTTTCCTTTGTACCTTGTATCTCAAGTGTAAGTTGCTTTGGATAATAGCGTCTGCCAAATGACTAAATGTAAACATGTAAAATTACATGTTATGGCATGAAAACATACTTTGATAATAATTAATGTGTACTATGAGGCTTTTTATTTACCAAGATGTGAACTTGTTTAAAGGATAAAATATTGTTTTGGCTGACCATTTTGCAGTAATAATGGTGACAACTATGAGCTATCTGAAGATGCCGAGGCAACTGTGAAGACACAAGGGAGAAGGGCTCCTCCCAGAGGTGTTTATACTGCCCCGGCGTATGTGTGATCCAATGAATCATTAGTGACAAAGTAATCAAGCCTCCCATTCATATGTTTAGTGGGAGTATTTAAAAGCCCAACAAGACCTCTGCCTGCCAGCTGCCCATTTGGAGAAGTAGTGAATACTGTTGTTGGTGTCGCGGTATGATTAATTTTTAAATACATTCCAAATCTCTCTAATTAGGTCCACTTAGCTGTGCTTTGCATCCATTCACAGAGTTGGTATTAAACATAGTGGGTATTCAACATATACAGCTAAACTTATCCACACACTCTAAAAATATTTATAAAATCTGCCAGAATTTATCTTGCATTCAATATTTATAGATTCTTGAAAGTGCTTGTTTGTCCCCTAAATCCAAAGAGACAGAGCAAGTTCCTACTGTTCAGACAGGCATCAGTTGGTGATTTAAGCTGGGGATATACACTGCTTAAAAAAATTAAAGGAACAGAGTATACCAACAAGTCAACTGGACAATTTCAGCAGAAATCGATTGTGGGCCTCTTCTGTGGAAGCGTCCAGACACTGGATGTGAGTACCTGTTGCCGTATGTATGACAGCTTTATTAACCATTATTTGTGTTCTGGGCGATTCACATCAGAATTGGTAGCAATAAATTCACCATTCCATGCTTTTCTTTTAAAGGGATTTAAGTTATTTTGAAAGTTGCAAAACCATTAACGTGAGCTCGTATTACTATAGCGTAAACACAACATTGTTCAGAGACTAGAGGTTATGGTTAGGGTTAGGGAAAATCTGTACATGAGAAAATCTGTATTTCCTGTGGAGACTGAATGGCACTACATGTACCTTTCTTGGCTGTCTGACACTGTCTCTGCTTAAGAAACAAAATTGAATTAAAATGAGCAATTTAAACAACAAAATCATGATTTCATGCTTTTATTTTGAGGGGATTTGTAAGAAGTATGAGTGGATAATTACAAAACAGTCAAACAGTCTTATTAACTAATCATAATTAACAATTCATAGCCAGAATGTTCAATAATTGTTGATATGTGTCTCTTTGTGCGCTCCTGTTTACTTAATATTCCCGTGTACTGGCCTTCACAGGCACAAGGACACTTTGACATGTGTAGGTGAAACGAGCTGAGAATTGAATCCCTGACTTCATGGTTGGTGGTAGACCCCTCAGCTGCTCCAGTGACTAAGTGTGTGAATTGTTTGACAGAGCTCAGGTTAACACATCTTTGATTTTGATCACATGACTGGATTCAGCGTGTGTGTTAGTTAGGATGGCGATGCTTACAGAAACAGGCTAACTGAAAAGAGCTGAGTCACAGCAGCTTTAACAGAATCAGACCTTGCAAAAAGGGGCTGATTCTGGCAAAACTGTAACCCTTACTTCCAAAACAATGTGATTTTCTGAGACCAAAGACTTTAATGAGTGATCACTTCAGCTTGTCGTTATAAATTGTTTATTAGATGAGTGGGACTCTCAAAACTCTGAGGCTCATAGAGAAAAATCTATTCTAGTCTATAATAGCTTATTGGAATCAGGACAAGTATTGAGTACAGAGTGAAAATTGTGGCAGTGCTAACAGTTAACAGAGAAACATTTTGGAAAAATCAGCCTTTCCCACTATGACATCACACACTCTAGTGTCTGAAGGCTCCAGTCATTCACTCACATTATAAATCTGAAAATTGGCAAAAAAACATCAAGACACTGAGGACACCTACTTATAGAAGACATTTTTGTCTCTCTTTTCAAGTTTTAGACACTTATCTACCATGAAGTATAGTGATGTAATCTGAATATTGTTTAACATTTCCTTTTGATTAATCCTTTGCAGTGTGGAAAGTCTGACTTCATGAGTTTGTAAATCTATATGCATGTCTATGTGTCACCTAAAACCTTGTGCATGTGTTCAGAAACAGGTAAAGCAGTTGTCATTGAGTATTATTTTGTGTTTGGAAAAATTCCTGCAAACTGATTTATATTCAATGGTTTATTACCTCTGTCTGTGTGTCTGTGTTCGGATTTGTATACATACATTTGTATACAGTCGAATTCCAGGGAAGACATGCTCCATAAAATCTTTGACTACATAAAAAGTATTGGAAAAATTGAGTGAATGAGGCCCCCCAAGGCTTCAACAAACACACTGATATGTTTTATATAAAGAAATTCAAACAAATTAAGGTTTTGTCTTGATTTACAAACAGCTGTAAGGTATGACGTATGATTTTGGAAGGAGAGATTTGAGACTCCTTATATAATGGAACCCGATAAGAGATATAGACGGCACCATCTCAACAGTTGGTCACGCCATTCAAAAACCAAGTCCTATTGTTATGAGAAGCATATGTTCGGAAAGAGGACATATGTTTTGATGTATAATTTGTTTATGAAGGACGAAAGTTCACTAATAAGGAGAAGAAAGAAGCAAACAATTTGATAAAAGTGTTCATGCTGTGTCTGTACTGGTATTCCTCTGGAAACCACTGCTTCGTCCCAAAGTTCAAAGACATACATTTAGGTTAACTGGTGACTTTCAATTGTAAATGACAGTCTGTATCGATATGTAACCTGTCCATGGAGTAATCAGCCAGTTCCAGCTGTCATTGAGCAACTGGAATAATATCACCACAACCCATTACCGGAAAACCAGCCAAGGAAATGGATGGAAGCACCATTATCTGATGCTGTTAGATGAGAACGCTTTGGCTGTAACCAAACAAAAAATTGGATGGTCGTCTGACAAACTGTGTACAGGTAGATGTTTTTTTTTCTGTTTCTTAGCTCTGTCTGTTCTTTTATTGTTAAAGGTGTGTTGTATGTTCCATTAGGTGTAGAATCAACTAATCAGCAATACAAGTTTTAAGAAATAGTACAGTTTAATTTTAGTTTTAGAAAATATATTTTTGAACTACAGAAAGATAATGGACAGACAGCTCACAGCTCACAGCTCACTTTAAGTGATATGACCAAACAACTAAACAGAGACAAAAGAAAAAAAGCCTCACATTTTCTGCACATAATCTTAGGTGGAGGTATGAGTTGCTAGATTTTAAGAAGTTCTCTATAAAGCATGCTTCTTTGGTCTTGTCTTTCCATTTCCATGCTGTTCTGTCTGTAAAGAAGAGGGCACACTTGGCCACAGGGAAAACTGACGCAATTCTTGATGTTGACGGGACAGAGGCAATGCAGTGAAAGCCATCACACAAATGCTTTCCTTTCGTCTGGGAATTGGTTACAGCCACTTTAAAACCGAGAAGATTTCATGTTTTTTTTTTTGTTGTTGTTGTTGTTTTTTTATTCCACTTTCCCCTCTAGCTGTTGTAAAGACATGTTGTATTCAGAAGTTCTTCAAAAGAAGGATTTTTTTTTGGCAATGTACAGACAGGCACAGCATGGCGAATTGTCAAGTGAGGGAGTGAGGTGAAAGAGAATTTTAAAAACACCCTGAATAACGAGATGCAAAAGTCTACATTAAAACACAAAGTTATATCAAAACCAGAAGGCAGAAAATGTGGAATCAGAGGAGGAAGGCACTTTAAGGGATGGTAATGTTATGGGTGAAAAATGTTCCAGTTTCCAGTCTGAGAATAAACTCTAGAGCAATTCGAAAAACCTATTTAGCTCATACCTGCTTCAGTTGAGAAAAGTGAGAAGAAGAGAAGAACTGACTGAATCCTACTTCATGGGCCACACTCTCTCCAGCAGGGAGCTACAACACTGCTGCTGCCTTAAGCTTAAGTTCATCCACTCTCAGCTGGTTCCACTGACTGTCACAGCTGCTGCCAATCAACCGCTATCTACCTGCAAGCCTGAGGGCTGCTAGAGAGAGGCAAGAGCACAGGATGGAGAGAGATGATGTATGAGAGGAGAAGAAGCAAGAGCAAAGAGTGACAGAAACTCAGATGAGGTCAGACATTCTTTACAGTCATGGTAGAGGCTGTATATGGAATTCAGTATTTCCATATCTACAACGGAAGCAGTGGGGAGACAGAAAAACAGAATTTCAGGGATGCCTTTCATGTTGGCCTCCTTTGATCTCCTTCTAGCTTTTGGCAGCAAGGGTGAGGTAGAAGAAGTGATGGCAAGGAAGCAGATGAGGAACTGTTTTGACAACCTCTCTATAGCTCTTATACATCTTTTCTAATCCACCCTACCACCACTCAAACCCCCATTGTCCCTCCTCCACATTGGAAACCTCTGATCTGCCACAAAGCCTGGGCCTTAGGATTGGTACAGGTACAAAACAGCCATTACAAACACTTGGCAAAAACGGCTCTGATAACACAAGGCAACATAGATCATTAGTCATCACTAGGCAGTGCTGGGAGTGTCATCAGAGACATGTAATACCTGTGTGACAATACATTGATGCTAATCCATTTCTGCCACCAACGTCTTTTTTACAGCCCAGTAGATGGCACAGCCAAAAAACATCCAATAAATCCACACAACTAAGAAAAAGATCCAAACTTTATTATGTTATGTTCTGCTGTGAATATTTGTTGCTGCATAAAAAGTCACCCCATGGAGGAAAGTGTAATATTTATTCACTTTTCTGTTGAAAGTTTCAGCTTTACGCATCCAATAGTTAAACCCTAGTGTACCCCTTGTGCCTTTCACTTCTGTTTGAGCAGTAAATGTTGAAATGAAATAAGGAAGAAACGATACAGATTCAGAACTTTAATGCATATGTCAAATTACAGTGTTCAGCAACA
Source organism: Anabas testudineus (assembly GCF_900324465.2). Lineage (NCBI taxonomy): Eukaryota > Metazoa > Chordata > Actinopteri > Anabantiformes > Anabantidae > Anabas > Anabas testudineus. The sequence goes on from NC_046611.1 coordinate 33,103,125, forward strand.
CTAAAACTACTGACAGGTAGCACTTTTTTACCAAGTTCTTGAGGTTTCTGTTGGAAGCAGGAAAAATAAGGAAGCATAAATATCTGAATGACTTTGAATAGGGCCAACTTGTGATGGCTATACAACTGGGTCAGCACAACTCCAAAATGCCAGGTCTTGTCAAGGTCTTGTCCTGGTATGCAGTGGTCAGTACTCAATCAAAGTGGTCCAGTGAAGAATAACTGGTAAACTGGTGAACCAGCAACAGGGTGATGGCTCATTGATGTGGGGAACAAAGTAGTAGTACCTGTTTCCTATTTGTTGGTTAACACTGAAATACATTATGTGTATGTTTGCTAACATCACTAATAAAACATATTCAGATTCATATCTAGTAGAAGATCTTCAATAGCACAAGTTGTTGAAAATTTTTAATGTGGCTGATTTTCTGTTATACACGTTTGGCAGGCTATATGAAAACTGATCATTAAATATTAGATTTCATATAACCTGTGGGGGATGTAACTGCAACCAGATTGCTTCTGTTAATATAATGATCATATGTTCACAAAGTAGTTTTCTATCCTAAACATAACCTGGTACGGGAATCTGGACTCAATTATACTTTCCACTTCTGTGAGGGAGAGGAGTTGTACAGTTTTATAGCCACTAGGAGAAAGGATCTCCTGTGATGCTCTGTAGCGCACTTGACATTGATTGGTTTAGGACTGATCGTGCTGCTCTATCATGCCAGAATAGTGGGCCAGAGGAACTGTCCACGATTAAAAGCAGTTATAATTCTTACTATACATAATAATGGTGAAAATTGTTAATATTCAAACATGTGTATAGCACCATACCATGCAAAAACAAACAAAAAAAAAAAATAATTAACTACAAGTGCTGAAATAGTGGTGGATTACTTGTGGTAGGAGCCACTGTGCTGTGTTTTAAAATATACACTAAACTCCTGCATGTAACCTGCAGCATTGTTTTACTGCAGGGTGTGCTGTGTGCAGTGTTCAGAGGCCAATACATTATAGTCTATAATGTCACTAACTAAACAACATTAAATTGCTGTTGTAAGCTCTGTTAAGTTATGCTGTAAAAAAAATTCTTTCACAAATACACAATACTGTCATCAAACACATCATAACATCATACACACAGATACGCAAATTCCAGGTTTCATCTCCTCTCCCTATCATTTATTATCATTTTATTTCAAGGGCACCAGGGGAACAAAGTTATTACAGGTACAATAACAGTGGAAACCGTGAAAGCCACATACTTTACCAGAAACTCCAAAGGCTCTAAACTAATGATAGCCATGAGTAATAGGCTTGAGCCATGATCTTTTTTCCACAAACCATCCATTTATCCATTCATCCATCATCTATCCATCTATCTAACTGCCACATCAACACCCTCCATCTATTAGTCATGGATCCTTTAAGTATCCATCAAAAAGGTATTATTTTTGATCATCAATTGGTAAGCATACAGATCAACTTATATAACCTGACATAACAAACTTTAGAGAGAATGATCCTTTTATTCCTATTTACACGCACATCTAAGAGAATGTGAACTTTACTTGCTGCTTTTTTCATAATCTCTAGCAACATCACAATGTTGCCTTCTTACTGTAGAGCTGTCACACAGTTTTCAATATTTTATCTTTCATCTTTCCTGCCATCTATTACATCTCACACACAGTCAAGCAAACCAATAAAGTGCTTAGTCCTGTATTTTTCCTGCTCCTTAAGACCATCAAACATTCAGAGAATTAGTCTTGAGCATTCTGGCCTGCCATCACAAGCATTCCAAATAACCCTCAAATGGCACCCTGCACCAGTTCGGAAACATATGCATATTTTAGGTGCTGTCACATTAGGTTGATGAAAGGGAAGAGCACCCGGAAGGCTTGCTAAGGCAAGACCTAAAATATAATGTGCGAAGATGCTGGAGCATGGGGACCACATCCTCCAGTTCTTAAAGGAAATGCTGTGTGACTGGAGTACAATGGTGGGAACAATAGGGTAGGCTGGATTCTGGAGAGTAAAAAGACTACAGGCTGACAGACATATAACCCACAAGCCATCCAACGCTCCTGCTAAGACTGGTAAAACATTAAGTCATCCTTTCTTTTAATTTTTAAAGGAAGGCAGGGGATTCACTGCTGAAAGAAGAAAAAAGCACAAGTTGAGAGGCTTGCTGAAGAAAAAATGGGTGAAGTGAAAAAAATACTTTATACAGAACAAGCAAAGTTTAAATAGATTAGAGCAGGGGTATCAAACGTATGGCCCATCAAGGGGTTCAGGCCGGCCCGCAGGATAAATCTAAAAGTTAAAAAATGCAATGCGACATTAACTAGAATTTCTAAAAAATAAACTATTCCTAAATTGTCCGCTAGGGGCGCGACAGTGTTTTAGACATGGAGCTGCTGAAAGAAGAAGAAGAAGAAAAAAGACAAAACAATTCTGAGATAGACACAGCTAATGTTCAGTGAATACTATGATACATCTACTTACTTTCATACTCCACCCTCATTGTTCAAAATGTCTTTCTCAAAAAAGAGAAAAGTGGACACCGAGTGTAGAGTTTTCCCAAGTAAAATGGACCGCTTCCTATTTATTCACAGAGGTGAAGGTGAAAACCTGTGTGTACGGTGTGTATGCAACACGTGTCGGTGTTCAAGGAATGTAATATTCAGCGCCACTATGAGACTCAGCATGGTGAAAAATAGGACAGCCTTCCAGGACAACTGAAAAGAGAGAAGATAAATGAATTGCCGGTGGGTCTGAGGAAACAGTAGTCTGTTTCCACGCGGAGCCGAGAAGTCAGTGATGCAGCAGTAAAAGCCAGCTACATAATTGCCAACGAAAATTTTATTTATGCATTTTTTATGTACGTTTAATGTATAAATCCTATATTTACCGGCTAGGTGATTATTTTCTTTCGTATAAATTTAAAATGGCCACAGCTTAGGTTTGTAAGATGTGGGGAGTCAAATTAAGTTTTCAGAATTTTTACACATGTGAAAAATGGAGCAAAAATAATTCCTATGTCTTGATAAGTTGATTTAATCTTAAATTGCAATAGGCTACTATATTTTTCAGATCTAAATACCTGTGGCTTTTGTGTTTTGTCACTGTGATCAGTTGTAATGCACACATGTAAATGATAAACTGAAGCAAATTGCACATTTTTCTTGAGAAATCTGACTTTTTTCATAACATGTTTTGTAAAAGGATAGTTCATTATATTAAAAAAATATCCTAATGTAATTGTACTTCTTTCCACTAAAATAAAGGGGAAAAAATGAATTTATTGTTATTTATAGTTATGAAGAGCTATGATGATGAGCTATGCTTTGATTTTAATGTTCCGGCCCACTTGACATCAAATTAGGCTGTATGCAGCCCCTGAACTAAAATGAGTTTGACACCCCTGGATTCGAGACTCATCCCTTTCATATCCACTCAGCCAAATTCTTGTGCATGTCTTTGAAGTTTTCCTCCTGAGTTTGGGGAAATTAATTCACACATATTCGGGCGCCATGTACGAGCACTACCTACACAGTGCTGACAGAAGGGAACATTTCTATGCCCCTGTCACATTCTGTACAATTCAACTGTTTAGGAAATGAATATCTTCTGCCTCCAACTTAAAGTCAGATGGGAGAAAAGGGAGGATTGGAAAAATTATGACATACTCATGAAGGTAATTAGGGAAGGTGTCTATAAGAAAGCAAAAAACATGATAAGCAAAGTGTTAATTACTGTCAGGTGAGGTCATACCTGACTGTAATTAACACTGAGCACATGAAATAATCCTGAACTAAACATGCTCTAGCAACACATCTACATTTTTAATGTAATTTTGGGGTGGCAGTAGCTCAGGGGGTAAAGCAGTCGCCTACGAACCCCAGGGTGAGTGGTTTGATTCCCGGTTCCTCCTGGCTACTTACTGAGGTGTCCTTGGACAAGACACCGAAACCCCGTAGTGTAGCGCTGACATACTGTCTAGCAGCTGTCCACCCACAATTTCCCCAAGGGGATCAATAAAGTATTTATTATTATTATTATTATTAATTTTATTAATTACCCTATTCCACTCTAAATGTACAGAAATGTATTTATTTTACTGCCGTTTGGAGGATGTTCCCAGATCAGGCTGTACCCAAAGTGTAATCCGTGCAGTCTAATCATTTGTTAATGATACCATTTGCTAATTTACACTTCACACTTCACAGTTTGCTGTCTAAATAGAGTTGCTGGGGAACCTTAAGTTGTTGCACCTATAAACTGGTCTTACAGAAATCAAATAATGGCTTTTATTCCCAGCCCTGATTCACATGCAAAACAGCCTGATTTGTTGTCTAGGAGGCAAACTCACACACAGAGTATGTGAACACCCACACAAAAACTGCAGATACACACAAAAGCATAAAAAGTCACAGTTTGTGTATTAGTATTCCCCTCCCAAAGCTAAAGCATTAGAAAAACCCATATTCTAACTGTGTCTTTTCGAGGCAAGTGCCCTTCAATCTTTCACTGCTTATGCACAAAGCCAGAGGAGAGTAATTAAAAACTCCACATCCAGGGACGTCGCCCCAGAGAGGGAGAGGGCCAGAATAAAAAAAGAAGCAAAAGCTTCAAACATTTCAGGCCTCCCTGGTGGAAAGAGATGGAGGGAATGAGGAGCAGAAAGAAGAGCAGAACAGACAGAGGACCGTAGCCTCGACAAGGCCTCTGCAGTCAAGGCAAATGAAAATGAGGTGTTTCATACCTTTTACAAGGCCAGATCTAATCATCCACCAGAAGAATGTAAGCTTTAATACCGTCAGCTCATACATGCCGGCCCTGATTGCTAAAGTTTATCTTTCTAAGGGTGTTTGTGAAGTGAAGAGAAAATCCTTTCTTTCTTTTATTCTTAGAGGATGGAACTAACACTGTGAGCAGCAGTCTGTGTAAGCAACTTACAAGTGAGGTAAAAAGCAGGGAAGTAGTGTTTGCCTGAAGTTGGGACAAAAACTTGTACACGGAGTCATTTATTCTCAACAAATAATATCAATCAAATGCATCTGAAAGCTAAATTTACAAAATTATTAATTAATTTATATTCTAGACAGTGCTCAGATGTGGCCAAGACTTGACGAGGCAATTCATTATCGTACACACCTACAAACATTTTACAGACATGGAGAAAATTATTGGTACCCCTCCATTAAAAACAGAAAAATCCACATTGGTAACTAAAATGACTTGAAACTGGCAAAAATAATAATAAATACAAATTTACCTAAATTTAAATCATGAAAATCAGACATTGCTTTTGACTTGTAGTTCAACAAAAGCATAAAAAATACTGAAACTGCCCTGGACAAAAATGATAATACCCCTAAAAAAGAATGAAATAATTTGACTGTAGGGAAATGTTAAACTATAGTGTGTCCTGTAATTAGCAATACAGGTGTCTTCAAATTTGTAATCAGTCAGTCTGCCTATTTAAAGGGTGAAAAGTGGTCACTGTGCTGTTTTGGTATCATGGTGTGTACCACAGAGATTAGAAAGAAAATTATAGACAAACATTTTAAAGGTGAAGGCCATTTCTAAGCTGTTTGATGTGCCTGTGACTACAGTTGCACATAATATTCAGAAGTTTAATAAAAGGTTTAATGTCCATAACACCGTACAAATTATACACTGATCATAGCAGTTATCTTACAATTAAACAGCAATTTACACCAAACATGTACAGTACACCTTGATAAAATTGAAGCAGACAGCCGCTTATAGGACCATTTGGTGAGTCAGTCAGGTCATATCTACAAGAATGCACATGTAAATGTAAAGAAATCCAAAACTCAAGTAACATTATGAATACCTTACAAGTACCTCACTACAATTATAAGTACCACTTCAAATGCTTTAATATGACTGACATATAAAGCACAATAATACAAATACTGAGGGATTGTTTCAATTATGTCAGCATAATACATTTTACCATATTTTTTGTTTTCTATAGAGATTGTGCTATTATACATCTTCAGTGAACTTGTGAAGAGGTGTCACAGGGCTATTTGGCCACAGCTGATAATTTTCTTTAAAATCTCTGGAGACACTGCTATGCTTGTTTGGCCATTTCCAAGTCAGATATGGTTAAATTGCAGACAAATGTCCTGTTATTTGTCATTTAACAATTTACAGTGTTACTTTTTTGCAGACGGCATGTATTAAATGTTTTAGGTAGCTTGATAGGTATACATTACTGTGCAATTGTAAGGTAAGAAGCACTTGATCATTTTCTACACTCTTAGACTTTGCTGTTAATTTAGTAAAAAACTTCAACAGCATATTTCTGTAATCCTAAAATGCAGAACAAAAATAACAATGTTCTACAGTATTAATAGTTTGAGGAGAAAAAAATACTTTACAATTTTTTTTTTTGGAAGGCATCTTTGAAACATAAGTAGTGAGTCCACATGTTTAAGTCAACAGTTAAACTTTTACCCATCTTCATCCTTCAAATTAATAGGTAGTTGGCTTTTGTTAGCAAAGTGCATAAAATTTCCAAGGAAGTTATATTGTGCCATGAGAAGTACAAATCTTTAAAATTGCTAAATGGTGAGACAAGTTGATAGAGACAAAAACACTTTCATTATTTCATTCTTTTCCTAAGGAGGAATGGTAATAACTAACTTTTATCTTTCTTTAGTGGCAGTTGTGACATTGCAGACTGGCACTGGACTTGTGATTGTCATCCTGCAAATTACAGGGTGAGCTTGAATTTACTTTATCTTAGATGAACCATTGCCATGTGCACATCTCCAATCACTGCCTATTCTAACTGCCTAACATGAATGAACATAGCTGTTTGTGTACGTTGGTGAGCTTATTTGCTAAAATTCGCTTGGTTGCTAAAGAAAACAACCAAAACTTAACTAAAACAGCCAGCGTAATGTTTTCTTTTCTCTTCTGTTTTCAGAGACAGAAGTGGTCACTTTGGACCTACAAGTGTTGCCTTCCTACACCCTAGCAACCAGCACTACATCACTACTTCCTTGCTCCAATTCATTAAGTGTAATCTCACTGATTTTTACTGAGTGTAATGTAGTTTAATAGTAAGGAGTAAGAGTTATGAAATAAAATTACTTAATAAAATGCTCATGCAAAAGTATATAGTGGATACATTATATACTGTATTTCATTTAACAATAGAAATATATACAATATACAAATAATAATAGTAATTAATTGCTAAATGTTTGGCCAGTATTTTACTGTTACAGTACACAATAACAGATTTTTGCTACATTAGCACTGTTAATTTTACAGTAAAATAATGGCAACTGTGCTGCCACTTCTTTACTGTTGTTTAATAGGAAAGTTAGTAGTTTGTGAGAAATATAAATGTGAAAAATATAAAGATAAATCACAAAATAACAGCATCATCATTTGGTGTTTTCTGACAAACAATTAATGTGTGTATATGTGGTTAGGAATAAAAGATGTTAAATACATTTGCCTGCTCCCATAACCTCAATAAAAAAAAAGGCCTAAAATATCACAACAAACATCACAATCTGATGCAAAAGCAGGCATTTCACCCTGCAGGAAACATGCCCACAAAATCTTGGAGGGACTGAAATGGATAAAATATGACAAAAATAAAACTTCTATGGTAACTGTATTTTTTATTGTAGAAATACCACATGATTATTAAATACACACTATTTGCAACTTAAATGTATGTACTTGTATTTGGTCTGAAAAAAAGTGATACTCAGTAAATCAACCAGTCATCCACTTACCCAGTCAGCCAGCAAGGAGACCAAGTGGAGCTAAACACCCGAACTGGCACTGAATTGAGCACAGGCATAACCAGCACCCACAAAACATGCTTCCACACATACATATGCAAAAACACACACTGTAGCCAGTGGGGACAGCACTGTCATTATCTGCCATCTGCAGGCCTGAGTGGCCTTAGCCTGGAGGGAGCTGAAATGAGGAGAAGAGGAGGAGCAGCAAGGAATGATATCTGTCCTTATGTGTGGATTTGTTGGGAGGGGGGTGGGGGTGGGGGAGAAATGGCACACTTTCACACACAAAAAGTCAACAAAGATCCATAAGGGAAAACACAGGCTTTACCTTTCTGTGAGAGAAGTATACAACCAGCAATTACAACAGTATGCGAAACAAGAATAACCTGAATGACAAAACACCATCCCATGTGTGCATCTGTGTGTGGAATGTGTGCAGATGCTTCTCACATAATGTGCAACACTTTTGACACATGTGGCTGCTAATGAAGATGCTAAACACTCCAGTTTAAGTGCAGAAACTGGAAGCAGGGCATGAAGAAAGCAAGACTGTGCAGTCAGAAGAATGGAACAAGAAGAACCTCTGCAGTGAAGCTCAACCGAATAGCAAAGATAAAGACTGCTGCATGTTTCATTCTGTATATGCTGAGGTTGTGTCTGGTGTGTATAGTGCATCCAGAAAGTATTCACAGCGCTGAACATTTTCCACATTTTGTTATGTTATGTTACAGAGTTATTCCAAAATGGATTAAATTTATTATTTTCCTAAAAATTCTACAAACAATAACCCATAATGATAATAATAATCTTTGCAAATGTATTAAAAACAAAACTAATAAAATTAAATGAAGAATCATATGTACATTAGTATTTACAGCTTTTGCCATTACACTCAAAATTGAGCTCCTACAGTTCACCTGGGGAAAATTCAGTTCAGCATTGAAGGTCCCAATGAGAAACAGTTTGGAGGGCAGGGCAGTTTGGAACCATCAGGACATCTTTCTAAAGTCGAGCCACCCGGCCAAACTGAGCGATCAGGAGAGAAGGGCCTTAGTCAGGAAGGTGACCAAAAACTCTGAAAGAGCTCCAGAGATTCTATGTAGAGAGAGGAGAACCTACAGGAAGAACAATCTGTGCAGCACTCCACCAATCAGGCCTCTATGGTACAGTGGCCAGACAGGAGTCACTCTTTAGCTTGCCAAAAGGCACCTGAAGGACTCTCAGACCATGAGAAACAAACTTCTCTGGTCCGATGAAACAAACATTGAACTCTTTGCCCTGAATGTCAAGCGCCATGTCTGGAGGAAACCAGGCACCGCTCACCACCTGGACAATACCATACAGTAAAGCTTGGTTGTGGCAGTGTCATGATGTAGGGATGGTTTTCAGCGATAGGAACTGGGAGACAAGTCTGGATTGAGAGAAAGATGAATGTAGCAATGTACAGAGACATCCTTGATGAAAACCTCTTCCAGAGTGCTCTGGAACTCAGACTGGGCCGACAGTTAATCTTTCAACAGGACAACAACCCTAAGCACACAGCCAAGGTGACAAAGGAGTGGCTACAACTCTATGAATGTCCTTGAGTGGCCCAGCCACATAAGCTGTGCAACGACACTCCTCGTCCAACCTGATGGAACTTGACAGGTTGTGCAAAGAAGAATGGAAAAAACGGACCAGAAATAAATGTGACAAGCTTGTAGCATCATATTCAAAAAGACATGAGGCTGTAATTGGTGCTAAAAATGTTTCAACAAAGTACTGAGCAAAGCCTGTGAATACATATGTACATTTTTTATTTTTAATAAATATGCAAAGATTTCAAACAAACTTTATCATGTTGTCATTATGGGGTACTGTTATAGAATTTTGAGGAAACTAATTAATTGAATCCATTTTGGAATGAGGCTGTAACATAAAATGTGGAAATGATGCACAAAACAGAGTTACATTCTTAAATTAAGAAATCTTTTTTGGGGTAAAATGCATGTACGTTTCCTAGTAACAATGTGATGCAAAGCAACTGTAAACCAGATATTTAAAGCAAGAGCAAAATGTCAATGTATCAATGTTTGCTACAAAAAAGAAGAAACAGTTCAGTAGACAGTACATCCATCTCTCAGATGACACAACCGCTCACTCGCGCCTCAGGTAAAGCCTTAAATCAAACATTCTAAAGAGTAAATGGGTTTGATTTTGTTGGTCTTTCACCACTAAGGTAAAACATTTCAGGAAATCCCTCATTCTTCTGTATTTTGTCTCCTGACACCTCTGAAATAAAAGTCCACCTCTCAGCTCACGCCTGTCCTTTCCAACTGAAGGCTGGTGTCTTACTAAGACAGCTTGTGCCCTCTAGCGCATGCTACACTCCCACTAACCTGCACATAACTGCTCTCTCACTTGTGCATGCTCTAGGCATAGATGAGAACAGTGGCTATGAAATATTGGCATATTACTCTGTAGATGGCAAGTACATTAAATTAATATCTGACTTAATAAACATACAGTCGTTTGGATTTCTCTCAATGTGCCTTTTTTAGTCTGTATTTTTAGCTTAATTAACACAGCCCTCTTGCTAAAGAACAATAAATCCTTAACTGTATGGCTACACAATAAAGGAGCACCGTGTTAAAATGATCAGCAACTAAAACAAATGTATCCATATGCTCAGTGTTAGAAGAGGGACATTAGGACAAAGTGCACCCCACCCTGTGCATAATGGAAGGTTGTACAATGGAGTGGAGGTGTATGTCTGGGGAGTGCTGCTGAACTCCCGTAACCTCAATTATTCAGCATTAGGCGCTGCTATTGATTTCCAGTTGGATCGACTTACTGAGTCAAGAGCATTGGGACAGTGACAGTGACGCTATAGTCTTCCTTGGGAGGGATCTTTAAGGATGGATGGATGGAAGTCTGTTAGAGAAATAAAAGAGATACAGATCCATAGGTGGAGAAGAAGGTGTAATTAAAGAAACACTTATCAAGGCTGTGATAGATGGAGATGTCACATTCTAGATGAACCACTAATCCTGGAGTTCGTAGACGACTTCTCTACCACCTGACCTACTGCCGCCTTTATAACTATGTGATTTCTTAAACTGATCTGCTCCACCAGTGATAAGTTGCTTTAAAAAGGGTGAATATCCATAAATACATTCCCCTATTTTCAGCTTTATAATTGTACTACCAGTTTTATGGATAGCTCTTTTTGATTTTGATTTGACAGTCTTAGTTTCTATTTTTCTGTCAAAGAGCCAAATTAAATGGACAAGGATTCAATTTTGAAAACCAATAATAAACAAAAAATTCTTTCAAAGGGGGTAAATACTTTTTATAGTGACTATATGTAGCAAATGTGTGTCTTTGTTATTTGTTGTGCTGTGTATTGAATATTAGGAAAATGCAGCAGATATAATCCATTCAATTTTATGTGGCACTGAAGTGTATAATTGCAGTGTATTTTATCATCAAATCAATCAATCAGAAATGCATTAATGAAAACAGGGGTGAAGAGGCCATGATTTGGGTATTGGCAGTGAGTACTTAGCTGTTGGCAGTTCGCCTCTTAATTGGCAGTGATGATGACAATCTCAGCCATAGGGCAAACTACAGCAACTTTTTTTCTGCTGTCACATCTTTTATCCACAAATTAAAGCAGTACTCGAAATCTGCAGACACACACATCTATGTCTACCTGAGTGTATCTACAGTGTGTGGTACACAGGCCAGTTTTGACTGGGTTCACAGCTGTCAACATCTGCTTTGCAGATAATGTGCTCTAATATTTTGGCAACACAGATCCATCGTACCTTAAAATTAAGTTTTTAAAAGTTTAAAAGTTGCCCAACTCATCCAAATATTGTCAGCGAGGGGATTGTGGATAATACCTGTCAAGACTTGGCAATAAGTTTAAAAGTCATCAAGTAGTGGTGAGAGTAGCAGTCTGTAGGCAAACTTAATTCTGAAACACAACATAGAACTTGGCAGCTGCGTACAGAAAAACTGTCTAATGAAGACCTGCACCTTTACAAGTAAGTTTTAATAATAATAGTAATCATTTTTAAAAGAATATTGGACCTGGGTGTCCCAAGAAGGTGAAGATCGCCTCCACTGGCCTGTCTGAAAATGTGCACTTCAGGCCCTCAAAGCAAGCTGTTTTTGAGTTCTAGAGTAGAGTTATGTAGCTTGGTTTGCAAATGAGACGTGGTCCTCATGCCCCTTCACAGAAGCACAGAGGCTGACGTAGCAGGGCTCACGTCACAGCGTCCTTCTTGTTGCCCTATTAACGAGGAACTGCTCAACAAGACAGACTGTTTAGGCCAGAATCAAACCTAGATAATCACTAGTTTCATGGAGACAGTTTTCAGCAGAGGTCCAAGCAGAGTACAAACCTTTACATTAGGATGTTCTGAAGGTCAGTAAACTGCTCTGCTTTATCTGTATTTTGGTTCGTGATAACACACACATATTTCAATGTTAAAGATGACTTAGAACTTCATTTAGATTGCTTTCAGTAATGGAGGCCTACTTGTTTTGCATAGCAACTCTATGGTGCCACAGTAATGACAAAAACATACACTTACACTAGCTCAGATCTTTCAACAAAATTGTGCTATTGTGCGAAGAACATAACCTCAGATGTACGTTTTTTTTTTTGTTTGTTTGTTTGTTTGTTTTTCTTTTTTTGCTATCATTATAATTTACCTGGCTAATCACACTAGGTCACAAGAGGCAGCAGGACCAAACCTCCTAACCTGGACTGTTTGCTGACGTTGGGCATTTACAGCTACGTTAGAGGAAAATAAAGTAAGGTTTCTTTGCAATGTATCACCAGTAGTTGCACTCTACAGTGTTACCATTTTGTGTCCTAACCTAATAACACAGACCAGGGGTTCTTATACCTGCTCCTCAAGGACCCCCTGCCCTGGTTGTTTTCTAACTACCCACAGATAATTACCTGGACCAGGTTTGTTCAATCAGTCAGAAAACACCTGATTCAGGTAATCATTTGTGGGGAGGACAGAGATAGCTGGGAAACTAGCAGGCCAGGGGGTCCTTGAATAAAGTGCTGGAGACTAAAAGGCTTGGTGACACACCTTTGATGGATCTGCACATGACCTAAAATAAGAACATGTATTTAATACATAATACATGTATATATATATATACATGTGTATATATATATATATATATATATATATATACACTTTTTTTCCCTCAGGTTTCCCAGGTTTCAGAGTCTTGTGAGTCCTGAAGGGTCCATGGATTCAAAGCAATCAAGACCACCCCACTGGACCAGGACCCTGAGGTGGTGATGACTATGACAGTGATTTGGTCCTTTATTGAGTAACTTCTACTCTTCTTCACTCTTCTTAGTAAGACAGGGTTGCTGTGCTGTCCAAAAAGTAGGGCCTGTCTATGCGGATCAGAGAGAACAGCTGATCTGCTCCACATTATAATGATGTTACATAAACATGATACTTTAGCACCCTCCAACCTGCTAATCCCATAAATATAGCTTTAAATGTTCCACACGTCTGCTCTAACATCCTGAAAGTCCCACTGTGTATTTAGCCTAAAAGTTTCTTCTACTTTGAGTCTGAGAGGAGCTGACTTTAGCTACGTTCTGCAGGCTAACCCGGCAAACTAACAAGACAAAACACTTTTAAGTGGTAACACTTACGGCCATAAACTTTAAATTAGACCCTGGGTAAGGTAACAGTCAGAATAAGTCCATCTTTGAGCTTCTGTCTTGAAGTGAATACAGTATCTACGGTTGGAACTGTGGCAGCCCTCACTGCCACCATTTTTCCATTGGCAGTGTGAGGTGAACAAGACTACAAGTTTCCGTGGGCGTTGTTTGGACAGAGTCTGAAGTGATGTGACATCAACCTCAGTCTATGTCAACAATGTGAAGGATTCTGAATCGACCGTTCTGGGATATGATCGGACTAAACAGTAAAATGTGAAAAAAAGAATATCATAAAATGTACAAAAATTTCCAAAAAGTGGATTTTGCATAATAGCACCCCTTTAAAATTAGGTGCTGTACTGAAAGTGATAGATGAGCTTGGCCACTGAAGCCTCACAGTTCTTTCACAGTGTCAATCGGCTGGCATGGCCAAGACAGCTAGTGACATACGCAGAGTAAAGGATCGGAGGTAGTGGTTTGAAGAAGTCAAAGATGTGTGTAAGTGTCTGATTGTGTGTGTGTGTGTTATTGTGTTGTATATACTATGCAATAATTATAAATAGAAAACCAGAAAATTAAGTCTTAATTTAGACTTAATTTACACTCTATCCTTCCAAAATACAGGGGCAAGTTTCTGGCCAGAGTGAAACTGGCCTGCTCTGTAGCCCCAATTGCCAAGACCAGCTGAGATTCAGCTGCACCTCTGGTGTAAACAGCTGTGGCTCCCCCAGCCATTCTCAAAGGCTCCTTTAGAAAGCACACCACTGAGCAAGAGCCAAAAGCTAGCAGGTGGAAAGCTGATCTACATAGGAAATAAGTCTTGTGGGCAAAACAGCAGTGTCTTGAAGTGCAACAAAAAACCTTCCTAAAGCACAGCCCCTCCCTTCAGAATATGCCTAAGCTGCAGCTTTTAAGAAACAAAATCAGCAAATTTCTTAGCACTGAAACAACAGATTCTGACACCCTGTGAAACTTGTTAAGAGAGGGATTCAAATTCTAAGTGCTGAAGCTGCAAGAGAACATGACTTCTGACAAAGGAATCTTTTTGACTACATAAAAGAAAGCTGTTAAAGCTGAAGTCAACTTGTACTCAAAAAAAAATGTCTTTAGTTTGAGGATTGTTGAAGGAGTCATTGAAGAAGCCCTGAACTGGGATCATGTCAAGTCACTAATGTCTTTCTAAGGAGCGTCTTCTTTTTTCAGCCCCAGCTGTAGAGTTAATACTTAAGTAAAGCCATGGAATACACAAGGTCTAAGAAGAGTAAGAATAACGTGTTATGTGGAAGATCAAATGGCAATCATTTCCCAGACCTTACTCATAATACTGTCCTTAAACAGACATCTAACATCTCCGCAATGTCACAGTCATCTAAAGTGGGGTATTTAAACTGCATTATTTTACTAGCCCTATATCCAACACTTTAATGGTGAGATGAAAGAGAAGTCAGGATACTTATTTTACAGAGAAAGATCAAGAGATGGGTGTTACAAGCAGTTGGCCAAATGTGAGCTTTCCATAAGCTATGTGACCATGTTTCCATCGTAAGTTATTTTATAGAGGATTTGATGAATGAAGTGTGTGCCCAGGGACGAAGGTGACTCTGGCAACCGTGGATGAGTGAAGGGCTGAAGGCACAGGGAAAAGGTTTTCCTTTACTTTGGTGTGTGTGAGTTACTTTATCTTTTACTGTTGGGGAGTTTTTAGGAGTACAGAAACAAAACTCTCAATGTGAAATCTGATGAGCAGCAAACTGTAAAACTGCAATATCTTAGGGTGAAGTAAAAATCATTTAAAGATTTAGGTTGTGGCCTTTTTTTTTCTTTTTAAGTTAGAAAAAGATCTTTTTAATCATACAAAATACAGAAACATTTGCGTTTGTGTGTGATACATAATAGGCATTTGCGTGCATGTGTCTTTTCTCCAGGGCTGCCTAAAGGTCAATATTAACCAGAACACCTTTAACAAGGCATGACAGCATCCAGGCCACACTGTGCTGCTTATGGGCCACATGCAAAGTCCTAATTCACCTTTCTCCTGTTTGTCTCCTGTTAGCTTTCGTTTAAACCAATTAACACCTAGACAGCCATTCAGGTCTGATTCCAAATGTCTGGATGCAATTAGAAGAAGGAAACATGGTCTCTTATGGCAGGAAGGAGGTTCAACACACTTGGCCGAGAACTAAGACTACTGTTGGGTAGGCTAATGACTGGGAGGGGTAGATAGTGGCTGCTGATCATTTTGAAAATCAAGGGTGAGATAGATATATACATGAATCCACCTTCAGAGTCAAGCTTGGAAAAATTGTTAGTCCCACTTTGTAATTGGGTGGATAAAACTGCAATTGGTTAGTAATATAGTTGAACTGGATTGCAGTGATCCTGAATGCTGTTTTGTAATTAGTAGTTTTTTGCCGCTTTAAGAGTCCCATGGGAAAAAGCGGCAGTAGTGGCAATGCACTCTGATCTCTAAAAGATCCGCCCTTCCAGATTATCGCTATATGGGACTGGCGCCAGTTGTTTTGGCTTGTCTCAGGCTCCCAGCATTGCCCCCTGCAGCGAGTTCGTGTTAGGCGCATGTCACATGCGCAGCACTCATTAGCACCAAAACAAAGACACGTTGGTGCTGGTATGAATCACACCACCAACCAAGATCTGAAAATGTATCCCGGAAATATTACAGTAAACTGCGCGGCATGAGTCTTTGTGGAGGGCTTTGAAGACAAAGTGCATTTTCACATGACCACTTAAGGTGTTTACCTCCTCACAGACTTGGGTCAATACGGTTACACAAGTAACACCAGTTAGGCACAACAGTAACAACAAATGGTTTGAAAGAATGTACTGCTACTTAGAATTCACAGGTTTGTTACAACATTGCACAAATATGCAAGTTTGAAATTGTAATGAAAATCACACTTCCCAAATTTGCCTTAGAGGGCTTTATAATCTGTACAGCCTACAACACCCTTTATCTTTAGAGGCTCATTTCAGGCAATGCCTAAAACATAGGTAAAATGGTGATGTGGGGGGCAAGTTGCATCCTTGCTAGAAAGCTTTGATGCAACATAAATGTCCATACTGGAATTTGCTCCATCAAGAAGACAAACACACGTGACAGGATTGAACTGGGCCAGCTTTCCCATTTCCCTCAGTGGGTTATAAATTATTCATTCCAAACACTGGCCCATACATACAGTTTAACTATATGATGGCCTATTGAGGGTTATTGATTGAATAATTGATTGATTAATGCATGACCTAACTGCCACTGATCAATTTGGGCAGTTCATTACTTAATATGCATTATTCAGACCTGCCCACTAACCAGTAGAGGCTGAAGAATTATGTGAGAAAAGATTGTCACATGAATATAATTGCAGAGGCCACATCAAAGCCTCTTTGACTTTTTGTAGTTAGTAAACGCACCAATGCAGAACAGTAAGAGCACAATGGTGACTGCTAGATGTGATTTTTCAGTTAATGACACAGGGCCCGCTCTCATCCTTTAAACTATAATCTTATTTTGAGTTTGTCTTTCCAGTGGTTTTATCCATTTTTTGACTATTCTGGGTATATTTGGCTTGGCTTAAAGAGGAATCAAATAACATGCCACCTGACTTTTTCCTGCAGATTTTGAGTTGACACAAGACAACGCTGTCCTCTTCTACTTGTCTGGTAACTGAATCTAAGAGCAAAACTCTGCTTTGTAAGTACTAAATTACTGAAAGCTAACACACTACCTTGGGTTTAGATAAAGTTGGCTCATAACTACAACTTGGAGTGCACCACTGCTCACTTATCATCCTTTCTGGATGTGATACACTGGTACTGTAGTAAAAATACTACTTTTACACTTAAAATATTTGATGACAGCACAGACGAGGTTATGAACCATTTGCCTGTACTTTTCTTATCTCTTTTTTTACCATTATGTGCTTCCATGAGGCATGCCTCCATTTCACAGTAAAACATGAGCACTGACCTTTTGACAGACATAACAGGAGCAGGATGCTCTCCTGCCTTCGTTTTCAATGAAACAGTCTCTATGTTATTTTTTACATCTCTTTTAAAGAAGCATAGATGAGGATAGAGCAAATGATGGAAAGAAAAGAAGAGTGAGAGAAACAGTATAAACTCTTTCAAAGAGAAGGAGCACATACTGTATGTGGAGTGAGATAACAGGTGTTAACTAGCCAGGGCTATCCTGGGGTCATCACAGTGGGCAACCACTTCAGTGAATGAATATGCACTGAAGCCAGATACTGTATGCTCACATTTTTCTCTCACTTCATGTTTTACAGTAGCAACAGACATGACAGTGCTTATTGCTTAGAGCATATTTAATTAATGAAGAGCTATAGCTATATTCACGTATAAAGCTGTTTTTACATCTAAAAGCTCAGGTCTGGGCATTGTCTGGAGCTAGTTTTTCACTACGTGTGACAGAACACACAGAGGACAATGCTTTGAGTAGATAATTAAAACTTACATATCTCTATTCCCTTCCTAGAGCTTTCTGGAACTAGCCACGACTCTCTAGAAGCTGGATTCCCAGAGCTCCTGCATGTAGGCACAAATTCACATAACATTTCCAGGGTCATTATAATGTGGCCTTTAGATGATTCTACTGGGACACAGTTAAATGTTCCCATTCATTCATTGGCAATTCATATTCTTTCTTCAAATTATAGTGAAGCAGAATGTGGACTAGGTTGATGATTTATTTACAATTCAAATTTTGCCCATGTGCTCCATATAAATATTTGGCCACTGAAAACAGAATAGTAATTGTCCAGCAAAATGGCAGCATTAGAATGGGGAATGGCAACACAAGAAGCAAAGCTGAACCCAGCTCCTGCTATTCATGTTCCCCTCCCTTATGTCCCACGTTCAGTGCTGGTTTCCTGCCAATCTCTTACCATTTGAGGCTAAAGACACACAGGACACGCACAACAACCACCTGGAACCATTCCACCATACCAATATGAGCCAGGTTACCCTCATCTCTCCATGTTTAGCTGGGAAGCCAGATCAGGTTTAGTCACTAATGGGGCTCTGAGTGCCAGGGTACCAGACCTGCGAATCCCCCAGAGAGACATTAGTCTGAAGGGCCCAAGCCACTAATTGGGAGAGCCCATGTACATAAATGACAGATTATGACCTATAAATGAGAATTTATGTGACCATTAGACGTGCCGGGTGATCCTGGCAGAGATGGAGAAGGTGTTCATTAACTATGCATTCAAAATGCCTGACTCTGCCTAATTAGCCTGATAATATGCAGGCTACAGACATTTTCTTGTTACCCACCCTTGAACATTTGAGTTTTGTTATTTATGTGGCAAAATTAGACAGTGATCTATTAGTACTCAACATAGAACTACATTTATATCTGAAATCAAGAACAGGAATCTATGCAAGGTGAGAAAATCATTGGCAGTTATGATTGGGTGACAGTGATCAAACTTTAACAGCTTTATGATCAAAGTCTCCCTTGGCACCTGGAGAGAGAATGAAGGGGTAATATTAAAAAAGCTTTGATTTGATATATCCGTGGGGAAGGTATACGTCAAGAAATGCATCAAAATCAATAGGCTTGTCAAGAGGTCTTCAGTTGAACTGTAATATCTTAAAGATTGATTGGTGTGATTAAGGATTTCATAGCAGACTCAAATATTTGCACATGAAGTGACAGTATTAGTAATATAATATTGAGTGGTGGGGGTGGGAGGCAAGTGTCATGGAAAGAGGAGATGAAGACAGCTTGGAGGGAAAGGCAGTAAAGACAGAGAGAATGGGAAATGTGTGATTGTACAATACCTGTTTGGAACGCTAGAGGTGTGTACATATTGCAAATTATACTAGTATTATACCACCAGTTGTATCGATAATGTACTATATGTGATAGAGTTAGGGTTAGGGTTAGACTTTCATACTTTTAACTGCATGCTTTTTACATACAATACTGTTAATAATACTAAGTGATTAGCTCTCATGACAAATATAATGTTTTTAAACTTTGGTTAATTCTTCTCAGTTTAATATGCTGCAGTGACATGTTCCCTGTTGTTTCTCTCAATATACAGTAAAATCACACACCAGTGTCTTTTAACCGCTGTCCTTGCCATGAGAAAGCAAAAACTGCTAGAGGTGATTAGTTTATTTTCTTAAGAAAATAGTAAAATGTTCTGCTACTTCATAAGTGGCTACTTTGCATAAAATAAATGTAAACACTAGATTCTATGTTGGCACATTGATTGTTAATGAAAATAAACCTAAAAGTTGGGAACTACTACAAACAAGTTACATAAACACATAGACATAAAAAGTGAAACAGTAAAAAGCATTATAATGGATTACATTTACTTCAACACCTGCCAAGTTTAGTGCCATTTGGTGCCAGCCACTACTAATTAGCTGCTCACTACAGGCTTGCTGATCTTATTGTATTTTTCACTGGAAGGAGATTAATAATAAATTTCAATTGTGAGAGCTACACTGAATACACTTAATTATTGCAATATTATCTTTTGTAATACTGTGTCGATTCTCAAAGACAATATCAATATCGAGAGAGAGAAAAAGAGAGAGATCTAAAGACAGAGAAAAGTGTTTGATGTCTTTGCTCCCTACCTGCAGCCCTTCATCTCTATTGGTTCTGCCTTTTTTGATCATTTGAAAGCTCACCTGTGGGCTCACTAAACAAAGCAGTACACACTTTACACAATTAACTGGTGGTGACAAACAAAAGGTGCAGGAAACAGCATTATAGAGAGATAGAGAAAATCCTTTTACTTTTTCTTATTTAACTATGATGTTGTTATGGTTGTTCTCAATAAAGACATATAATATCTTAATATCGGCACATAATATTTGTTAATACTCTTGACTTAGATGAAGATCAGATCATGTTTTATGATTAATTAATGCAGAAAATCAGGAAATTCTAATTCTTGCCTTGATACTTTATTAATCCCAGAAGGGAAATCCTGGTGTTGCTATAGCCATTACCCAGAAAAACATACATGCAGAAGATAATACATGGAAAAAATAACACATAAAAACTAAACTACACATCTAACAGAACAAGATAGAAAGCCAGAAATTGCACCTTAAGTTGCACACAGTTGTCCAATTGACAGAACAAACAGGAAATTACTAAGCATTTTGTGCAATTGTATGTGGACATGATGTGCAATACCAAGGAAATTCAATACACTTATATTGTATTATATGCATTCTACATTGCATGCATATAATACAAGCTGGAGAAGTCTCTGACTACAAATGTTCTGCTGTTTGACCTGCAGGCTGTGGAGAGGATTTGGGCTGCTTTCTATGATGTTCAACAGCTTGTACAGCAACCTCCTCTCAACAACCTGCTCTAAGGGTTCAAGCAAAGTCCCCAGCATGGAGCCAGCCTTCCTGATCAGATTGTTTAGTTTGTTGTTGCCCCTGGATCTGACGCTGCTGCTGCAGCAGACAGCAGCGAAGACTATTGCACTGAATACAGCCTGTTGTCCAGGTGAACTCCCAAGTATTTGTTCCCCTCCACTACTTCTACCTCCCCTCCTAATATGGAGGGGATATATGTTCCTCCTAAAGTCCACAAGTATCTACCTGGTCTTTCTCAAATTTAAGATCAGGTGATTGTTTCCACACCACTTTACAAAACAGTCCACCAGGCCTCTGTACTCTCCCTCCTTGCCACTACTGATTAATCTGACAAGCGCTGAATCGTCTGAGAACAATGGCATCATCTACTCCAGCCTAGGGACGATAGGCGAACTGTAGTGGGTCTAAAGATGTTTCTACTTGAGGACTCAAATGGGGTCAGTACAAATCTCTCCAGAACTTTAATGATGTGAGAGTTGAGGGCGACTGGTCTGTAATCATTTAGAGCAGCTGGAGATGAACATTCAAGGCTTCGGCGCATGTTCCTGTCTCAGGCTGAGGTTGAAGTGGTGCTGTAGGATCCAACAGAGCTGATCAGCACAGGCCTTCAGGACTATAAGGCTGACTCAATCTGACTTTAGGGTTAGCTGCCTCTTCACCTGGCTGCTGGAAACAGACACATGAGTGGGGGGAGTGGGAATGTAGGAGGAGGGTGATGGCGGGATCCAATTTTCCATGGTGTCCACAATGATGGGTGTGGTTTGGTGGCAGTCTCTTAAATTCATTACTGGAGGGGGGGGCAGTGGAGACATGTCCTTTTGTCTGGATGAGGGGACGGGATAGGCTAAGTGTCTGTCAGATGAGGAAGAGGAGGAGAAGCAGGAGGAAGGATTGCTTAGGTCCTACTGTAAATATGTTAAAGAAGTTGTTTAACTCGTTTGCTCTTGTAAGGTTCCCCTCAACCTGCTTCCCCTTCTCCTTGAAGCCTTTTTCATTCCAGACCACACATGCTTCATGTTGTTATGCTGGATTTGGTTCTCCAGCATCCTTACTCTCCCTCAGTCTCACTTTCAGCTCCCTCTGAACCATCTTCACCTGGTCATTGTCTACTGCCTAGAAGGCTTATTTCTTCCTGCTCCAGGGTTTATTGTTTAAGAAATACTTAACTGTCTTGGTTGGATTAATATTATCCACACAAAGGTTTAGGTACTCTGTGATGGTGTCTGTCATGGAGGTGATGTGGAGTAAAATATGTGTACTACTACTTTATATCCAATGAACACCAAAGCAGCATTTTTATGCCAGGTGTAAATGTAATTCAGAAAGCTCAGATGTTGACAGGAGCAATGTGACAGTTATGACGCAAGGAGGTCTGTCTGCCTCCTCATGCTTTCTTTCATCAGCTAACAATGCCACAGTGCTATTTCCCTTTGAAGAGCCCACTCAAACTCATGTCTGGTATGAGGGTGGCAGGGTGAAGATGGAAGTGGCGACTGTGCGAGATAGCAACATTGGGCCAAGTGAGCCTGTTAGCACACTATACAGCTGGTCCTCTCTCTCCATGAGACACTCACACACAATGGTCTTCAAGAGACCCATTGAACACTACTAGCTTGATGGAGGAGAAGAGAGAAAGAAAGATGGAACTGGTTGTCTTCTGAGCTCCCATTAAAAGAGTCTCAAAAGCTGCCAGAGATAATCAATTATAGTAAAATGAGACAGAGGTCGAGGGGTGACAAATAATTAACTGAACCAAGTAGTGTAAAACTGGATCAAAGATAAAAAAAATATTAACAAGTTCTATTGTTATTGTAGCTTTTAATGGTTAAGAAAGGGTGTCATTTCCAACATAGTGATTAAAATTGAAGTTACAAGAATCCTTTGGAACCGTCCTCACTGATACTGAGGCTGTTGTTATTACACCTGACAACCTAGAGCTCATGTTAGCAATAGGTTAAACAGGGGTAAAGAGTAAGAGATAAAGAGCTGCATGGATCACAAAGATAACAGAGACTGTGACATAGACTGAGGTGAAACAAAGAGATAGTAGCTGTTATAAAGTTGCTTTCAGCTGTGCCAAAGTGGCTCCTTCGTTTTCCTTTTATTGTATTCTCCAAAGTGCTGTTCTAATTTAGACTAAGAGGTGCCACAGCTTACGGCCTGCTGGCAGGTACGTGATGTGCCAATGACACCCAAAGTTACTAACAAAGTATTCAAGTGGTCACACAAACTGTATGTGCGGTAGATACAGTATGTAATGCATTTGTGCAAATTTACATATACACAGAGTATATATGAATTCATATGTATGTAAACTGGTGTGAGTTCTAATTCTCTGCCTTTCACATGAACCTCTTTCTGCATTGCCACTCCTCTTCCCAGCCCACTAGGATCTCTATCTTCTTATTATGCAAGACCTGCCTCCAACTGGATCTAGCACTGACAGTCCTTCAATTCCGCACTCCTACACTAAACACACACTAAGACGTACAACACACAATTCACTATGGAGCAGGCTAAACAAACACACCATGATAATAAAAGCAGACACCCACCTGGAAGGAGGGAGGAAATGCTTATGTCCACAGTGGGAGCCGAAGAGGAGGGAAAAAGACGATGAGGAAGAACAGAGGCAAGAGTTTGATCAAGGGGCAGGAGTGTGTGTCTACTTTATGCTCATTATCCAAATCTTGGTTTGAACTTTGATGAATTAGGATAAGTATGAAATAACTTACCTTTTAAATCAGAAACACAAACACATGGCACAGCAGTAGCAGCAGCAAGAGAAAAGTAAAAAGAGAAAGATGGGTTCATGTTAATATTAACACAATCCACATGGGATTCAAGTGGATTCCAAACAAAAGTAAAGCTAAATAAAAACCAAGGTTACTGTATGTGAAAATTCATTCACCCAGTAAGGTACTGGTAAAAGGTAGATAAACTCAACAACTCAAAGGAGGGAATAGTGTTCACAGACCCAAACAAAACATACTTATTGATGCATGTTAAGTCTCTTTGTACCTGTAATAACACAACAACTTTGTAACAGCAAAGTTTTAATGAGTTCTTCCCTAATATATCCAAGGATGCAGCTGCGTAAGGACCAAGCTTCAACATACTTCATAAAAAATCAATTTTCAATCTTGACTGACTCCTGATCTTCAATATGTCATATAAGAGAAAGCAGCAAAAAAAAGCATACCATAGTATTTATCACAAATAGACACACACAAACACAAATCATAAGCGGTAGTATTGGCAGCAAAGCAATGAGAGGCTGATGGAGTGGTTGTCTTGGTAACAGACGGACACAGGCTTTTATGAAGGAAGAAATGAAGAGTGAGAGGGTGGGAAGTGGGGGTGGGAGAGGGCCATGATGCAAAGATCTGCAGTGAGACAGAGTCTGTGTATATCTGTGCATGTGTGTGTGGTTATCAGGGTTAATTACAGAGAGGTTCACATGCAGATAAGCTTCATTTTCCAACTGCCTCCACCATCAATGAATCAAACAAATCCATAGCCCAACATCTGTATGTTACTGTCTAATGCTATGTAGGGTGCTACTTAATATACAACTAGTAGGAAAATCCTGGTAGGATCACAACTAGTACAGACCAAGTGACAGACTGGCTGCCCCCACTCCCCTCTGTTTCCCATTTCTACCCATTTTCATTTTTCCTCCATCCGTCTCCCTTCAGTGAGTTTGTACCCCTGTGGTGATTGTTGTTGGCCTCCTGCATCAATCCATCTCTCCATACTCTCCCCCACTCTACCCCCTCTTTCCTCCAGCCAACTGCCCTCTTACAGAAAGGAAAAAAGAAGTATCTAGGCAACCCAGCATCACTAACTGAGAGAGGAGAGGAGAGAAGAGCAGAGAAAACTGCATTGTGATGAAACCAAGAATACAGATGAGACCCATAAAAAAAGGGGGTTGAATGAAGGAAAAAACATGAGAGACATATTGATATTCTGTACAGTAATACAGACAACAGAGAAGAGGAAAAGAGATAAGAACTGAATAAATCCCTCAAAAAAGAAAATAGGCCACACAGTTGCATCTACTAATAGGATTGCGACAAAAAAAGCCTAAAGTAAAGGACAGATCCCTTACTGTACATTCAGAATTCTGCAAGACTGCAGCTGTGAAATTGCAAGAGACAGACAAATATCAGCTTTGCTTAATTCAGGAGGAAATGAAAGAATAAAGTCATGTGAGTAAAAGGCAAACTCACTTTTGTTTGTAATAAGTGTGACGTTTCATGCCTTCGTAGAAACCACACAGCATTAACTGACCAACTGAATTAATGATCAGTAAATGAATCTGAGCAGAGAAAGTACATGGACTGTGTCTCTTCTATCAATGTTATGACAGAGCATCCCTAAATGTTCACAGTAAAGATCTGAATATGAACTTGATATGAAAGCCATTTGCAGTACAGCAGCTTCCTGCCGAGAACAGCTTCGCAGATGGTGAACTTGAGCTTCTGTAGTAAACATTAAACAGAAATACATGGAAAATTGGAAATTATGCTAATTTTACTGTGTCTCGAGGCGTCTGTGAGGTGTATGCATAAGGGCAAGCTGCACCACAGATAAGTTTCCAGAAAAGAGGGTTTTCCTCGGCTCTCCAAACCCCTCGAGACACACAGTGAGATGGCAGAGAGGAGGAGGAGAAAGAGGGAGGGAGACACATAAAAACGTTGTGTGTGTTTACTTTCATCTGCTTCTTTTTTTTTTTTTATTCAGCTAAGAAAACAAGTTAATTTATTCTTTTTTTTTTTTTAAGTCACACTGGTGAAAGTGTGGATGCTAGCAGGCCAAATAAAGTTTCTAGACGACATGCAGCCCCTTTCGGGAAATAAACATGAAAACACACAATTCGATTCACAAGAACTGTTCATATTTATACTTGTAAATCCTTTCAGTGTATGCCAGTACACACAATGTGGCACTTATGACATCTGGATGACATTTGACAGGGCTCATCTCCAAATTGATGGTAATTTATTACATGTATGACCGATGTGGCACAGGATTAATGAGCTTTGCTGTGTCTATTCAGCATATTTATTACAGACCTAAGGATCTATGGGGATGTTAGTCAGTTTTTAGCACTGTCTGACAAAATTACACAAAATCACATGCGTGTCCAGATTCAATCTGCAATCAGACTGAACAATCACTTGAGAGCTGCGTTAAAGCTGTGTGGGGAGCAATCTGAGCCATTTCCAGGCAGCATCTCCCACAAAGAAAAAAAAAAGCTCTCTATAGAGGAGCTGAGCTCATTTTGAACACATAATTGTCCTCATCTTCCCCTACAGCCTCATTACAGTTCAATTTGATTACAGGGTGGTAACAAAGGAAGATGATGAAAAATACCATCAAGCATCTATAAATGCAGTGGATCATAGGTCTGTTTGTATCTCTTGCAACTTCAAACCTGACGTCCCTCCTGTGTTTGTATTACTCTCATTGTGAGGACCAGTGTGAATTTTTAACCATTGGACTGAGGATCCTCACAATGAGTGGGGTGTTGAAAGACCAATTTCAGAATCAAGACTAGGTTTTATTGTTAGGGTTAGAATTAGGTTTTGGTTAGGGTAACATTTAGGGTGAGGCAGTTAGCTGTGATGGTTAGGGTTAGAGTAAGGCAGTACATGTGATAAATTAAAAATCAATACAGAGTACATTGCATGGCCTACTCAACAGTAGGGGGTAGGGAATGCATTATGTCAATGAGTGACCTCACATTGACTGCCATACGAAAAAGAGTGCATGCCTGCGTGTGTGTGTGTGTGTGTGTGTGTTTGTCTGTGTGTGAGACTGTAAACAAGCCAACTCTTTAAAAACACAGTTTGTGTTCATTCCAGGTGAAACTGCATGTCACATCTGTTTGTGTTTCACAATGTCAAAGCATAAACGCTTATCCTTGTGTCAGAACCAGCGCAGTCGATGTAGAGAAGTGACAAGAACCTCACAGGACTGAAGTCTGCCTATTTTCCCTGTACTACAGCAGAAAAATGAGAACGTTTTGACTCAGTTACCACGCTGGTGATCTGGTGCCCTGTTCCTAAGCAGATTTTATTGGCCTCTATTACTGGACACACTATACAAAATAGCACTTATGTTAGAGCCCATCTGTTTTCATGTAAGCAAAAGTATTGGAACATGTGAGTGTGTTTTGTTGCCCAGGCGTGTCATGTCAATGTCATGGCTTGGGCTTGCATAGCTTCTTCTGGGACAGGCTAAATAATCTTAATTTATGATGTAACACATAGACATGGCATGGCTCCATGGCAGCAGCAAAATAAACTCAGAAGTCTACAGAATCATTTTTCTGCCGATTTGAAGAAAGATGCAACCGAACTTTATCATGCTGCAAGGTAATGACCCAAGACACAACAACAGCCAAAACAACAAAGAGGTTCATCAGGAGCAAGAAGCAGAAGGTTTTAGACCAAGTCAGTCTCCAGACTTAAACCCTATAGAGCTTGCATTTTACCTGCAAAAGAGGAGAGGGAACGGAGTAACCACTTAAAACAAACAGGTGAAAGCCTGCAAAAGCATCATAAAAGAAGAATGCTTTTTGGTGATGTCAGTGCTGAGGCAATAACAATATCTAAAGCAGAATGTTGATACCAATCCGCCTCTCTTCCAAAGTGTGCTACTGAAATATCTATGCTATTACTAAAATAAACTAGCTCTCCTTAAAAACTCTACAAATGTATAAATTTGAAAGATGTAAATACAGCTCTAGGTGAATCTATTTGAGCTGTGCGAGTGTGAAATAAGCTAGACTCTGATAGACAGAGTGCAAAAGTAGGCACAATGGTGTGTGACAGGTTGCATACTGCAATGTGTGTGCACATCTCTTTATATGATTTATAGAGAGAAAGAATTGAAAAGGGAAGTCTAGGCAAATTATAGGTGCATAGGGGTGCACCCATATGGCTGTGTGTTAAATGTACATTACCAATTACCAATCAACTGGTACATCTAAACTTAATTGCCAAAATACTAGTCTAGAAGCCTAAACCCAAGTAGTAAGATTTTCAGTCCCACTGCTACATTACTGGGAGTTCTCAATATTCAAACTGTCAAGTGCTGCTTTACAGTAACATTTGGTTTAGTGTGTCATCAAAGCTATAAGTTTGTATCCAGCTACACTGTCAGCCTAATAAACCCTGTTATTACTTCCCTGCTCACTAAATATGAGGAGGCAACACAGATAAGCTCAACCTTTTCATTGGGCCAAATGTACCTCTTGAATAAATAAGCCACAGTAATATTTCAAGCATTTTTATTCCATTCCATCTCCTCTGATCATCAGTCCTTGTCCTGCGCCATTAGAACTGTTTCATATTGGAGAATAACAATATCTCAGTTACTGTGCACCACCTCAGCGCACTGCCACAGAGTTAATCAATCTATGCCTCATGTCTTCTTATGTGGACTGATCGGCTGGCATTATTCTCCAGTCAATTACCTCCAGCGAGAGAGGCAGAAGAAGGGATGACAATGGACACTGATGAATGCCACTCAGAGCTCAATTTAGCCAGGCAGAGTGCTGTCCCTAAGCTGGCAGTAAGACAATTGGGTTGTCTAATAGGTATTTATATGAGCCCCCTTTCAGCGACCAGCTATTTATTATAGAGTGAGGTCACTGCTGGAATGGACTGTTTACCTGTGATGTGGTACTTTGCATAAGGACATAATGGAAGTTTCCAGTGTGCACAATGAATCCTTATGTGTGTGTGTTTGTGGGAAGGGTGTTTCATGAATATATGTTTATGTACGAGTGAGTGTATTTGTTTTGCTAATAATCTCATGAATAACTACATATTCATCTGATGCTCTTAAGCATTATCAGTCTATTGTGCCAATCAAATAACTAAGTGGCAGTATACACAAGTAGGCAGTAATTGTTAAACATCTAGTGAAGGTATTTAACACCTAATTATGGCCTAACAAATTTAAAGAATGACAGACCCATGCTACAGAATGATGCTGATTATGAGAAAAACACTGTTACATTTGAGCAAAAGAAAAAAGGAACTTTGAGAAAAGAAAAGAACAGATTTTAGTTAAAAAAAAAGCGGCCTTGTCTTCCTTCATGAGGAAGAAGGGAAGGGGTTAAAAAAAAAACTTAATTTCAAAATCCTAGCTAAACACTGCCACTTGTCAGTGACAGCTGGCTTTACTTGTGTTGTTAATGATAGAAACTACAGCTGTACTGTCAGCTACACAACAGGGGTAAGTTGAAAAAGGCTCAACTTTATACAAATATTCTCTGATGCAATATAACCACAGCAGACAAGAGCAAATGAGATCATGTTGAGTCCAGAGAAAACAAAAACAGACAGTTTGCCATTGACATAAAAGAATTCTAAGGAAAATGTTATATAGAAAATCTGACTGTCTCTCATCGTCTCATTTTTCTGGCTATTTGCAGCATACAGTACGTCCTTCACATGTTACAGAACCTACTGTACATTACAGGAAAAAAACAAAAACAACTTGTAAAAACTAATTACTGCCATTGTTGGTGTTTCTGGTGGTGCATATGTCAGACAACAACTGTCCAGTCAGAGCATAGGATGTAAATAGCACAACACAATTCCAGGACTACAGATTTGCTAGAGCCCGGCTACCAACAGCTACTTTGCATCCATATGTGTGATCACATTGTGACACTATATCTACATTAACAGCACCACTGGTGTCTTCTGTCACTGCCACCATCTGTTGGTCACCAATACCAATATGTTTCTACAAAGCTCAGTTTTTCCCATACACACTACACAGGAGAGCTCTTTTGGAGAGCTCTATTTTCAGAAGAAAAAAATGTTAAGACAGGGCCAAAATGGCGAGAAAAATATGTCTTATAAAACTGCCGTAGTGCGGACATAGTGTGAAACTCAGGATAGATAAAACTCTGTAAGGGAGAAATGACTTTTTGGTTTGTATTATGCACTTTGAACATTTCATTGATGTTTTCTTATAATGAGAAATTACCTTTTAACTACTGGAGATATAACAAATTTACAACAAGTCCTCACAACTGTTACATTCATGGGAACAAAATCAGTTATTGGCTGGTTAGTGAAACATGGAAGGTAAAGAAAACAATCCATCTAGCAAAAATATAATTTCATTCAAAAGAGTGAACAGAATGTTTCCACTTATGAAATGTGACTAGTGTTACTTTAATGTCCATTTGTCATTCTGTCCATAATTTGTTCATCACTTCTGATTAAACTCATATCTCAATCCTGCTTCACTGAAATCATTTCCTCTGTAAAACGAGATGGCTGCATTTTTCTCTAACTAGCTCTTTTTGTTTTTGTCTGTGATAAAAGGTTATTTGTGTCTTAACACAATAATCATTTTCACAGTGATTCCTACCTAGCACAAAGTTGTCTATTGTCCTATAATCTTAACAACAGATGGCCAATTCCATCTTCTAAATTACAGCCTTAGGCAAATGTCCTGCACATAGCCGAGTTATTCAGTTAAAACATTTAATGTCTAAAATCCTATTAGTATGGATGTGGCTTTAAGAGACACGTTTTATGGCCATAATCTGGGCTCATATTCCCAAAGTTAATTGGGCCTGATGAGACCTACATTACTTTGGAACTGCCTTTTTTCGTTTCCCTCCACATTGCCTTATTTACATGGTACTCATTTCCCTTTTTCACTGAGCCAGTTTAAGGGCTGGTGTGTGCTTCTGTGGTCCATGAATAGAAGGGATTAGCAAATGAGAATTGAACCAGTTCTCCGTTTCCTTTGTCACATGTTATTCTAACATTTCCGCTTTCCCTACTCCAGCAAATACCTCTCACATAAGCTTTTATCCAGGCCCAACCCTGGAGTAATCATATGCAGAATCTTATGTTCCCATTTAAGATGAACAGTCTGTTTTACACTAAAGATTCTGTACAAACTAGGGGATCCAAATGCAGAAACACAAGGTACCCTGGATGCAATTCAACAAATAACTACTACTACTAAGGATATCCAAACAGTGAACGAGCGTAATAATGAGAAAAATCGCAATCAGTGCAAAGACTGGAGAAAAG
Source organism: Anabas testudineus (assembly GCF_900324465.2). Classification (NCBI taxonomy): domain Eukaryota; kingdom Metazoa; phylum Chordata; class Actinopteri; order Anabantiformes; family Anabantidae; genus Anabas; species Anabas testudineus. The sequence goes on from NC_046611.1 coordinate 33,134,107, forward strand.
CTAAAGAAAACTAAATCACAGCATGAGGCTGGAGCTAACAATGGTCTAACAAACGAAAAACAACCCCAACAAGTTGAAAGAGTCAAATATCAAAAAGCACTGCAGCGCACCAACTAACAATTGCTAAGAAAACAGAATTAGCCAGACAAACAAAAGACAAGAAAGAACAGCACACAAACATCAGAAAGACTGACCAACAGAGTGACTACGCTAAGACAACACTTATAAACCAATGTTATCAAGACCTAGAGGTTAGGGAAAAGGTAAGTGGAGATAACAAGACGGATAAGCAAGGTTGATACTTAAGGTAACACACAAGCCAAGACTAGTTGCCAAAAGGTCTAACTTAAATATAAAAATCTAAATGACTGACCACAAAATGCCTGCTAACAACATACACAGCTGTTACCACTTGACAAGCTGAGACATGCCCCCAGAAGTGAGACCCACAAAATTAGGAAGCAAAAGAAAAAACAACTCCAGAGGACACTGTCCCAGCTGTTCGGAGGTAGGAACTGTAACAGATTGAGGAAAAAAAAAGTTATTGTGTCGACACATCTCATTCACACACTTGGGTCCCGTTCAGAATGTAAGTGTGCTCTGTAAACATAATAGCACTAAATTAAAATAAGCTGAATAAATAATAAACTCCAGTGCATTGTAATGAACTTACTTTTACAGTAGTTACTACTATTGTAACACTAGCTTTTTTTTGACATACAGATAAAACACCTACAAAACATGCTTTAAGCAATGCTCTTCTGGGATTAATAAAGTTCTCTGAATGGTGAATCTCTTTGAGTTATTAAAAGATGCACTGATGATTAGCCAGTGTGTAAACGCAGAGCGAGGCCATTATTAAACAATAATCCAATGCAGAATGGACAGGAGTGGCGGACAGGAGGATGTTGGCTAAACTAACATCCATCATGGATAAACTGTAGAGGCTCTGACCAGCTCCTTCAGCACGAGGCTGTTACACCCACAGTGCAAGAAGGAGCGCTACCGCAGGTCATTCGTCCATCAGACTATACAACACAGTACTACAGTCACACACTATGTACCTACACAGTGTATTTCATTTGTTGTTGCTGTTGTTGTTTATGTCATTTACTTTACTTTTGGTTATATTATCATTGTTTGGTGTGGAATTAACTAATTAACTTAATTTGTCTTGTAATTTAATGTATTTTTTCTTGTGTAGTTAATATTGATGCTGTCCACTCTATACTGCTTTTTCAATACTGTCCTATTTAATGTCACCTTGCTGCTGTAGACAGAATTTCCCCATCGTGGGATAGATAAAGTCTATCTATCTATCTATCTATCTATCTATCTTTCTATCTATCTATCTATCTATCTATCTATCTACACAAGTATTCTGTAATATTTCACAGCCATGTGGTATTCCAACATGTTTTAATCCTAATATTAATTTAATAAATCAATGAAAACCAATGAGAGGGCAAGAAAAGCATATGTCAAAACATGTTCAAATAGTTCTTAGTCTTTGGAATAATAGGAAAGAGGGGACAGGAAACCATTCCCAGAACTGAAAAATCCCTGGATCTGAAATGTGGGGCGCTGATGTTTTCTTAAGTAGGCCTCTGGGATAGATTTAAAACCATACTTGTAGGATTTTATTTGGCTTGGAATAAAAGCCATCCCTAGGGCACTCCTCCTTGGATGGGCTGGTTAACCCTGCTAACACACACACACACACACACACACAAACACAGACATACACCAAACATTAAATAGGTTATGATTAATTTTCTTTGTAATTATATGTCCATAAAACAAAGTCAGCCAGAGCAAATGGGGGCTTTCCTCTATTGCTGTTAGGCTGCACTAAATCATTTATGGCCATTAAACAGTATATTTTACACACACACACACACACGCACAGACATACACACACAGAAACACACATACTACTTTCTTACACATGTCATTCACAGTATACCCTGACATTAAATAGACCTGTAAATGTCTGCAAGGACAATGAACGCTTGGCGTTGGAAGGTTAATGAACCAAGGTATGTGTGTGTGTGTGTGTGTGTGTGTGTGTGTGTGTGTGTGTGTGTGTGTGTGTGTGTGTGTGTGTGTGTGTGTGAGTGTGTGAGTGAGAGAAAGAAAATCAATGGCTTTATCAGTATATGGCCAGGCCTTGCCTCACACCTCTCGCTCCATTCATCACAAAGGACCAACAGATAGCCAGCCAGGGAATCCACTGCATGTGTTTTATTTGGTATGTGTGTTTCCCTAGCCATGTTTTTTTTTCTTTAGTACTGTTTGTGTGTGTGTGTTTTTGCATACACAGAGCTCATTATGAATCTTCATACCAAGACACTGTGCATCTCAAAGTCTAACATCGCCTCAGCAGACTGGATGTTTGAAACTTTCAAAGGCCTAAAACGTCCTTTCACAATTAAAAGTAACCTTTTTAATGGAGGATTCATATCCCACAAAAGCTTTTTGTCTGCTTTTACACTATGTAGAACAAAAGGAATTGGAGGTTTAGTACTTGTAGCTGTCACTCGCTGGGTTTAAACGGTGCGGTTATTTTTTCACAGCAGGCTCAGTGGGGAATCGACCTTTTCTGTGAGACGTCGACGACGAGTAAACAAAACGAAAAAGAAAAGCAAACACAACAAAATGCCAAGCAAAACTCACAGTATTCATATGGCGACTGTCTGATGAGATGGTGCCAAAGACTGCAAACAGCGGCTCCTCAGCAGCCTGATAAGCGCCTTCACGAGGGATACAAACAGCTAAACATATTTGGAAAACAGGTGCTATGCATGCAGGGTAAATTATTTCTGCTAGGGAATTTGCTTTTGACATACAAATTTAAAAAAAAAGTTTTACATGTGTTGGGAGAAAGAGACATAAGACAGTCTGCATGACTGAATTAGAAAGACTTCTCTAATACCTTGCTGGGGTAAAAGAAGACAGTCATTCAGAGATAATAAGGTTTTGGTTATGGGAGAGGTTAATTATTTTGGGTGGGAAGTGAAGCTGTCATGAGTGCATGTACCTGTTAACTATGTTGATCATTTCCTTTCCTAAGACATGAACCAAAGGAGAATTTCCACACAATGGCAAAAAAATATGTCACAGTTAAACATCTAAAAAGAGATAACCGTTTTATATTCTAGTAATTCTATGATAAAGTGTTGAATAGGTTAAAGGAAAAATATATTTTGTCAAAGCTACAGTATGTAACTTTTTTCTTGAATATATTTTAGTAGAAATACTGTATGCTCCAAAGTGTATCTTGATGCGGAGAAGTGTTGTCCACACAGAGCAGAACTGGTTCTCCATTAAGTAATTATTTTTAGTAATTTGATAATGCCTAGTATTGAAGGGCTGTGCAATGCATGGAGAAGCACAGCAGACTTACGGAAAATTCTGAAAACTAGTAGAAATAGATATAATAGCCTTATCTTTTAAGGTCATAGGACCTTCATCAGCATGTAAACAATAATAATTATGACACAAGGATAAATCACTTTCTTTCAGATCTTTCAATGAGCCTGGTTTTTGAGCACTAAGAAGTCAAAATGAGTCTGTCTATTGAGAGTGTTTCCTGAGAGGATGTTTTGCTTTTATCTGCTGTCCATCCCCTCCTTTGACAGATGCTGATTTTTTTGAGGAGCCAGGAAACTGTTAGTCTGAGATGCACCTATTGATGGGTCAGCTTGCACAGGAAAGATGAATCAATTCTCTGTGAGTGCATACAACAGACAGAAGTGTGTACTTGGTCCAGCCTGAGGGCTCCACTGATGCTACACTTTTATGTTTATCTCTGTGAAAGACTTGGCTTCTCTCTTCACCCTTTCACACACACACACACAAAGGCATGCTCAGGTCCTGGCTCAACCTCTGATTGCATCTGGCTTGTCATTGTCAGTGGCTAGCTCGGTTCTTTGGGGGCCCCTGCTGCTCTGATGGAGCAAAACAGACTGGCCTCCATACAGTCTGTCCATCCAACCCCCCACAATTCACCCATTCTCAGGACAAATTTAATTTGGAGGTGCCATGGACTGATAAAGCCAGGAGACAGCATTAGGGGCATAGGGGGAGGGGAGGTCATTTGAGCCCTCTTCCTGCCCCCTTTCACCTCCTACACACATGCACATGCACCCCCCTCTCCATTTCCACCAAGCTGCACCTTCTGGATCCCCAAACAAAGGGATCTTTTTTCCCCCCTTTCTGCCATGTTTTCTATTATCAGACGGATGACAGGAAGCAAAAACGATGTGCGATGAACATCATTCTCATCTCATCATTCATCGTTCATTCTCACATACGTTACCTGTGGAGCTCTGTATATATACTAAATAATAAAATGCCCTATAAATGCTGTTTGTAATAGCAAACATCATTTCATACATCAATTCATACATTTAAATGAGTTGTTCTGAATGATCACAAGAGGAAAGACTGCAGCATCTGACCACAGTAGGGTTTTGAAGGCATTAACTGGGTCTTGCCATAAATAATAGACTCTGTTGCTCAAATTTGGGTTAGCATGATGCAAGAGTGCCCACAGATGTTGGCAGCAGTCTATGTGAAGAGTCTATTGGATTAGCCAGAGACTAGAGTGAGCTGTCTTGAGCTCGAGGTTTACACAGGTCAGTGCTCTCCTGCAGCCCTGCAGCCCTGAGCCACCTGTGTGTGTGTGTGTGTGTGCATGTGCGGGCATGCATGCACGCACGTGTATGAGGAGATTCCGAGAATATCTGCAGCTCTCACCTGTAGAAATGAAAAAGGGAAGCTCCCAGTGACATCAAACCTGTGTACACACACATACACACACTTTTGCTTGTGCATGTGTGTATTTGTGTATAGAAAGTGTGTAGATCCTGGTTGTTTTAAAAAAATCCATCTATCAAGTATGTTAAGCTTTCCTCTGTCTCTCTTCACCTGCTTCTTTGCTTTTCTCTCTCTTACACACACAAACACACATTACTGAGTCCCCAGTCTCTCTATGAAGCCATTGTGAAAAGTGTCTGTTTTCCTCTAACATCAGTCAGATCATGTTACCACCTCCTCACCAAGTTGGTGGATGTGCACAAACACCCACCCTCATACTGCCCAATTCATCTATTATTGAAGCTGACATAATTGCAGTGGGCATCGTGCACCAATATCAAGACGCTCAATATTTAATATTTTTTTTTAGCACAGGTAAACCCTGGTTACATATACCCAATTTAGACCTGCTGTTTGTTAATAATGTTTGCACAGAGATGTCGTTATGAATGTTTCTGTATAGAACCATACTATAAGACATATAATGTGGCTAACGCTACCGGACTAAGGTAATTCTGTCACTTTCTCTGCTCCGTTTTGTCTGTATTTTGGTAATACAATTTTTCATAATGACACAATTAGTGGAACGCAACGTTAGCTCAGATCTAAATGGGTTATGGGAATTTCACCGGGAATATTTGTCATTGATGAGTGTCATGATATTGAACTTAATTCAGGTTGGTTTCTTTAACATAGTGGTTTTACATTGTACATTGTTTACATTATATTTTACACTGTATGCTGCCCTTATACAGTTACACCTGGTGTGTTTGAAACTGGACTGTTTGCTGGCTATGGGCATTTACAGTTAAGAGGAACACAGCACTGTGTGGTTTGTTTATCATAACCCAATTATTATTCATGTTGACGGGAAACAGTCTTTATGATAATTAAAACACATCATGTTATGTCAAGCTACCATTAATGGGGTAAAACTACCACAAAAAGTCATAAAGTTTGCTCATCAGGTAAATATGAAAATCACATCAGACATTTTACAGAAATTGTAAAGTATTTATTTACATCGCCAGTAGTTTACACTTGTTTACACTATACAGTTTTACCATTGTGTGTCCCAACCTAATAGCGCAGACCAGGGGTTCTCAAACCTCAGCCTTAAGGAACTCTGCCCTCCTTCTTTTCTATCTCCCACCCACAGATTACTACCTAGATCAGGTGTTTTCTTCCAGCTTCTGATTTACTGAACACGCTTGATCCTTACCAACACAGAGGATGGTTTCTGCTTCATGCTTGTTATGCTTAAATATATTATAATATTATTATATAAATATGTCCGGCTGTTTAATTAGCCTGAACATTTCTCCTGCGTTAGCCATATTAGTCGTTTAGCATTACTGGCTTTATTCAGCAGGCTAATCTGGCAAACAAACGAGACAAAACATTTTACAATGATAATACTTACAGCTTCAAACTTTCAATGACACGCAAGGAAACAACTAAATGTGAAAAAAGGAGGTGCACTTCTAACATATTGTGTCTAAATGCATCCAAGATGTAATGTACCGAAATATCGAAAAGTGTATTTTGCATAATAGGTAACCTCCAAAGGGCAATAAAACAACTACTTTCAGTTAACCTGAGCTACATGCAGTATGTGTTATAGTAAATAACAGAACAATTACACACGAAACTTAAGGTTTGGCCAGATGGAAGTGGGAATTGAACCACTTATCTTGTGGTTCATCAACAACTGTTTGTAGTAGGGCTTGAACCCCAGTTTTCAAAACAACACTCTACCAGAAGAGCTAAACTGTCAAAAGGGAAAGACAAAAGGTCACAGGTATGAGCTAATGACTCCCTTCATTGATTCCTAGGCAACAAAGTTATGTTGCATGTGTACCAACAGCCATAACCCTGTCAAAATCACTAAGTCCGTCACCTTCTCACCAACTTGTGCTTGGCGTGAGATTACCAACACAACACTACTATTAAAACTATCAAACACTGGCTTGTGTCTAAAGTCTGCTGTATGGCCAAACAGCCAAACTTTAGCAGGCTCCTAGAGGGCCCATCAGGGGAAATCAGCCTCCCTTAGCTAATAAACAGTAATGACCCGCTTTCTGACACATCTTGGAGCCTCCCCTTGTGTCGGCGTGGTGATGAGGACAAAACAGCGGAGCCAGCAGAAAGGAGCTGTGCCTGGGGTGGCTCGGTAATTACTGTTAATTGGTTTAACATGGGGATGGAAAGAAGGATGTTAGAGAGAGAAAGAGACAAGGGAGTGGAAGGAAGGATGGAGTTCTCTCTCCAAGCCCCCTCCACAACTTGTTTGATGTGATGGGGTGTTATCACTGCTCTCTATCAGTTGGTGAGCTAATGTAGTAGAGTGGGGAGGAGAGGTTAGATATGCAGGGTGGCGAGCACACATGCATTCTGGTAAACAAGTATCAATTTGCATGAGCACAACCTTACATAAATACAAAGATACATGAATGATGCAGCTGCACAACATAGAAACACTAGTGCAGGTGCAAATAGGACTTTTTAATGAAGGACATGTGTACAAAGAAAATCCAGGTATTAAAACAATAGGCATTAGACATATACACTGAGAATATACAAATATCCATATACGCTACTATTAAATATACAGTCAAATGCAGACACAGTGCCTAAGGGGAGCTGCTCTCCCAGATAAGGCAGGCAGTCTGAGAGCCATTTACAGCTATTTGACTCCTAATGATCCTCCTATCAGTGGTTGCGTGGGCAGAGAGATGAGGTGAATAGTATTCCCCATTCAGCTGTTCCTAATACACTGACCACAACCTCATCAGCAAGTTCTGGACATCTACACAGTACTGCACTGTAATCTGCATGAGAGACGCAGAGAAGAAAGACACACTTTCATGTACCACAGGTTTTAGTTGATTACTATTGCGACAACACATCATCAGCAGGGTAAAACTGACCCATAAGTTAGTTAGAGGACTTTCTCTCTACTTGCCTTCTATAATTTACCCGTCATACTAAAGCTAAGGTAGCCTGCATTAAAAAAACAATAATGTCAAATATAGGCAGTTTCTTTCTCAGTACATGTGCCTTTGTGCGCATCTTCTCACAGGCAGTGGGGGTTTGTGTTTGCTGTTACATAAAAACTAATAGTCTGACTAATTAGTATAGATATCAGATCTGAACACATGTACTGGAGTCAGTATTTGACACCTTGGGAGTGCCACTCTTTAATGCCATGGGAATGATTCTGGCTGCCGACCTGTTGTTATGACAACAATCATAAAAAGAATGAAAAATAGAAAGTCCTGCATGTTGTTAATCCATCCAGCTATTCAGACTTTTGGCTAAATATAGCACATCTTTGCTCTAGGCATTAAATACTGATGCAACATGGCACATTTTAATAAACTGAAAATACATTACATTTTTATAACAAGTGTCACCATGGTTATGTTCAGATCTGGGTTGGAAACCAAACATATACAGTCTAGTGTGTGGTTAGAAAAAGAGCATGGTTTTGTTGAAATGTTAATAAAGATGTCACAAAACTGGATGTTGTTGAAGATGCTTAACTTTTCATACAGATAGATGATCACAGAGACATTGGTGGTTATGACATTTGTGGTTAATTAACAGATGCAGAGGAAAGAAAATGTATGTGAACTCTTTGGAATTCTATGGTTCTCTGCATTAATATGTCACAAAATGTCACCTGATCTTCATCTAAGTCAAGGGTATTAACAAATATAATGTGCCATAAATAATAATAACACAAACAAATTCTGAACTTACATGTCTTTACTAAGAACAACCATAAAAACCTCATTGTGCTAGTTTTTACCACTAGCACTAGGTTTGCATACTTTTTCTTGCTACTTTAATTCATATCGCCCAAAGCTATTTTTCTATTACAGTAGGTTTAAACAATTCCACACCGCTATATATTTAAATTTACGGCATTTTAACTCCCAGAATAGAGATTGGGAAGTTGAAGATTTTTTGTTGTTTTTTTTTTTTTTTTTCTTGCTCCTATCAACACAAACATACATAATACATGCACTGAGAGCACACCACAGTCCTGTTCCTGAGAAAAATAGGCTGTAAGCATGGCTATGACTATTCCAACACACGTAACCACCCCTTACACAAAATAGCCCCCCAATAAGGGTATTAGAACCTGGATGCCCTGATAAGAAAATAGCAGCTTTTCTCTCTAACTAGGTGATGAAAAAAAACAGCAATGTTTAGTTTTGTGGACAACAGTCATCTACAGAATTGAAGGCCACAGTGATGTGGAGCAGTAAAATCAACTGCTGTAAAACATGATGGGGGCTGATTGCCAAATAGGCCTCCCCGTCAATAAGACTTATGATGGGATGGCCATCATCACCAAAAACAGCAGTAGGTGAATGAGCTGAGGAAGTAAAGTACATAAAATACACACTTATATAGTTCAGAGTATGTCAAAAGAGATGATTCAACATAACCTGTTTCCCACTTGAGAAAAAGCTGCATGTTTTACAGCACATCATTTTTTACTGAAATGTGCTCATAGACAAGCGCACAGTTCATACAAAAATAAAATGTGTAACATCTGCACTGACATATGTTATCACGTACTGTACAGTCAACCAGTTACCACAATATTACCAAAAGCCATTCAGTCACCAACATCTTAGGCTCCACAAGGTTTAACAACATGTCTCCCTCACTGGTATACTGTGCAAGTGCGAGTCAGCTTCCAGACTTGTTACAGCAGAGTTGTCTGTATACTACCACCAGAGATGGTGAAGCTGTAGCAGGTTTGATTTGTATAGCTGTTTTCACACATGAGCTCTAGACAATGTCTGAAGATTCAGGTCAACACATTGTCTGGAGCTACTCTTTCACTCATGTAGCACACAAGAGGATATGTGTCTATGTCAGAGTTTTTCTCACTTGGGAAAGTTTACGGTTGGTTTGTGTGTATTGCCTGGGTAGTACACTGCAGAAATCAGGTACACTGCAGAAATCAGTACTTTGTTTACAACACTTAAAAGTAGCACCAGGCATATGTTTAGAAATTATGTGTTATATGTGAATATAATGCTGGTTTCATGAAGAAGAGAAGCACAGTAACAACATTAGTAAGTATAGTAAATATTGTATTTCCCATAATTTCTGGTGCCGTGCTGAGCCGTGCCGTGCTCACATTTCTCACATTCAGCCCCCTTGGGTAAAGTTTAAAGAAGTTTAGGGTTTCAGTGCATCTCTAAAAATAGTTCATTCTTTAACTGGGACCATTTTAAAAAGTCTGACTCAACGGCATCAACACAGAGATGATCTAAAATGTTCTTAATGCCACTCAGTCTCAGTCAGGGGTGTCAGACTAATGCAACTTAGTGACTGCTTATAACCCTGACTGACATAGTATAGGTGGTATACATTGTAAATCCTACTCTGACTCCTTAAATCTTGACAGTGCATAAAACTCTCTTAAAATTCATCATTCCAGAGTTTCTGGCTTTGGTTCAGACGTCTATTAACAGATTTTTCTAAAGTGCTCCACCCAGCTTTCTCTCTCCCATCTATTGACAATCCTTACTCTCCTTATCTGTGAACCTCACAATCACAATGCAGGTTTTAGCTGGGATGAGAGACAGTGGTGATGGCTGCTTGAGTTCATCAACAGGGGTATAAGCCTGAACGCTAACCAGCATTGGGCCATTAGGCTTTTAGTGCATAAGCTCTCAGAGCTGGGTAGTATCATCAATGAGCGATGCTTCAAAGATGTGTACGGTGGGAGTCGAGAGGCACAAGGCTTAAGGCTTTAAAGTACTGTAGTTGTGGGGAAGTTTTCTAAAGTACGCTGAGTTAAGATTTCCTCGCAGAGGGAGGGAGACACGGTCTTACAGTAGAAGGGATGAGTTGAAGGACTAATGTGTAATGGATCTGGGTGACTGATAAAAGTGATCTGTGCTACTATCCATGTCTTCAAAAAGTCTATGAACAGGATTCAGTCGTAGAAAGAAAGCAGTCCTCTGAGGCCCCTTTGATCAGCCAGGGAGAGACTGAGTGAAAGAGAAGGGGTTTGAAAACTTTGAAAATATGACCATGGTTACAAACAAGCACACATAAACTGGTTAGACCATCAATACACACACAACTCCTGGCTGTTAATCTGATATTTGTGCATTACTGGTGGGTGATACAACCTCAGAATTATATCACAGTATGTCAAGGAAATTTGTGCTAATAATATAATATTTAAAGAATTACAGACTAACTTTTAAATTGGTGATTGCAGCTTGCAGGCAACAGTATTTATTAGTTCAAACAAAATAAAGGGCATTATTTTCCATTGAGCTAATGCCCTTTACTGAGTTTACATGCAGTATGATTGCTGCAAAGCAGGGCAAGTCACAAACTGTACCGTCAGTTTGCCCCCAACAGGTTTAATGTAAAGCATTACGCCAGCACTGCCTATAGACAAAGGGAATCCATTTGCAGCCATTTCACGCATGGTGTAAGGCAAGTAGCTGAGGAAGAGAAGTGTGAGGGCCGTGGATAATAAATGGGACGGTCTCCCTCCCTGTCTGCCTCTGGAGAAACACAGTCTTCCCACTCTTTCCACATCAAAGTGACGAGAGGGGAGCAGGAGCATGTCTGGTTTCTGCTTCATGCTTGTTATGCTATTCATGATGAAAGCATGCCCAAGAACTCCAGCACTTTAGTATCTGTGTTAGCAAAGCTTAGCTTTTCACATCCACCACAAAGTTTGTTCAAGTTTGCATTATAACACTTGTGTTATTTTTGTCCTTGTAGATTCAGTGGCATGCATATGTATCTGTGTAAAGCACAAGCCTTTCTGAAAAAAGGGATGTAGCAGAGTAGTGAGGTACTCCTGCTGTGATGAGAAGTCCCCTATCCTGGCTACATGTATGAAGTATCACAGTTTGGACTGGTGCTGCTAAAAACTCCATGTCTTGAACACACAGACACTTCAGAGGCTTCAACACTAGGGTAATGTGACATTCCTGATATGTGGTTGTGTTCCTGAGTAAAATCCCCCTTACCTAACTTGTAGGATAATGGAGTTAGAAATAGTGACCAAAACCACTATACTGGTCTAAAGAAATTTTCAGCTAAATAAATACAGCCATTAAATAATTATTCCCTTTTAATGTGGAAGGGTGATTATAGCTGGTTCTGTCAGTGACTTGGCAGGTTAAAAGAAGGATTTGACACTGTTTAATAGTCAAAACTCTACAAACTCCAATGGTGACACCACAGTGCTCCCTGCTGCAGCTGCAGAAAAGTGCAATCTGATGGGAACAATAAGTCATGTACGAGAAGCTCCTGCTTAACCAATGGATCACACCCACAGAGAGGTGATAATACTTCTTCTGATGTATGCTATCATATTAATTGCTGTTTACATTCCTCCATCCACTAAAGCTGCCGCATGTGTCTTCAAACTAGACACCCTGACGCCCTCTTTATGGTCTCTGGAGAATTTAATCATGCTACTCTCAAGAGAGAGCTGAACAGGCTTCACCCCACAAAGGCTGCAGGGCGAGATGGAATCAGTCCAAGGGTGCTGAAAGCATGTGCACCCCAGCCATGTGGTGTTCTCCAACGTATTTTTAATCTCAGTCTGCATCTGGAGAGAGTTCCTTTTGGGTGGAATAAGTCATGCTTAGTCCCTGTGTTTAAGAAGCCACATCCCAGTGTCCTCAATGACTACAGACCAGTGGCTCTGACCTCACATATTCTGAAGGCTTTTGATCTTGGAGCCCTTACAACCTCTTCAGGTACAACCCCTACCATCTTCAAAAGTTCTCTGCAGTTGTAGGATGTATTCAAGGTGGAGACATCACAGCGTACCAGGGAGTAGGTGACATTTTGTGGACTTGTCTGGACTCAACCATGTAAAATTTAACATTGGTAAAACAAAGCAGCCGGTGAGGGACTTCAGAAAATGTGGGAGTCCTGTCACCACACTCTCTATACAGGGAGAGGAGGTGGAGGTTGTATCCAAGTACAAATACCTGGGCGTGTACTTGGACAATAAACTCGACTGGTCAAAGAACTCATCGGCACTGAACAAAAAGGATCAGAGCCGGATGTATTTTCTGAGAAAGCTCATGTCCTTTAATGTCTGCAGCACCATGCTGCAAATCTTCTATGAGTTTGTGGTGGCCAGAGTTCTTTTCTGTGGTCTGCTGGGGCAGCAGCATGAAGGTGGCATACACTAATAGGCTGAACAAACTGATCAGGAAGGCTGGCTCTGTTCTAAGGGGAGAGCTGGACTACTATTCAGTGTGCAGGCTAGACAGAAGATCACGTGCAGCTAGAGACTGATGAACATCAAGAGCGCCACAGGTGATCCTTTCTGCCTGTGGCCATCAAACTCTTCCCCCCTCTGTAATGGTAAGAGAACTGAACTCACTATTATCAGTATCATTATTTATATTCTTATTCCACTCTATTCCATTGTTATTGACCTAATTCACATACCTTTCAATATTCTGTGTATAAATTGAGTTTGTGTGTTTTGTGTATACACACATAATACACCCATAAACAATAATTTCTTCCAAAAAAGAAAACCAAAGAAAACTACGAGTCTACAATATAAACTAATTAATTGTTTACCACAGGCGACAGTAGTCAATATCAAGAAAGTTATAAAAAAATAATGAAAATTCACTGAATATTTTCAACAAAATGGGAGACATACAGTGTTGTCTAAAAGAAAAGCTAATTGTTGCCAACTAGAGAAAAAAAACAAGATGTTTTGTTGAACTTTTTAAATTACCTTAATTTAATTCAGGCAATTTAGATTAATTGTTAACTTTGGTCTGCACAGTAAAGTCCAAGACTTTTTCTCATCTTTTAAACTGCTATAGATTCCTACAAGATGATCTTCAGTTGGATAATTCTAGTATTGAGTCCTTTAAACACTGATAACATTTAATGCTGCCTTAAAACAAGTAAACTTAAAAGCAAGGTACCCTATCACCAGCACTTTAGCCAGCCCCTACCAGCTGCTTATAACTTAAAGAAAAATCAATAACATATATTAACATTAAGAAATATTGACATTAAAACTTTTACCAATGTTTTGGCTAGTCATTTACAAAAGTATATGAGCTCTCTTTACACTTAGTTTTAAATAAATAGATTTGCTTTTTAGAATATAAAGCAGATATGCAGCTTTTACAATGTTGATAGAAGATTTAAGCACTGAGCAGCACTATGTGCATTAGGCATTCAATCACATAGAATAGACTATCCTTGAGTATGTTGGACACGTGAAGAAGCATCAATCTCAATAAACGGTTCCATTCCTTGGCCATTCAAACTTCAAATATGAACAAAACTGTCTTTTCTCCATCAGAAACTGAAAGCAGATACAAATATCAAAGTCGCATAGATAATGCAAATCACCAGATAATAATACTTTATAGAATATAGCAGAGTCACTTTCTATGTTTTGCCATTTTATTTAGGCACTTGGATTACTTTCTGTTTATCAAATACGTTGGAGTGAATCAGAATGTTACATTACCTTTACTTGTAAATTCAAGAAATGTTTGCTCTCCATTGTTGCACAGGGTACTGCTGCTTCAGAGACAATAATAATTTTCTCTCTATATAACTTGTAAGGTCTTGAAAATTGTTGTGAGAATATTTTGTTGTGATTTGGTTCTACATATATATAAATACAATTTTGTTAAATTAAATTACATTTACCCAGGATCTATAGGTGGTTGTGCCCCAGCACCGGTTTATTGATACTTCACCCCTGGGTCACTGGATCAAAATATTCAATTTTTGGAGTAATTTTACTGTATAAATTTAAATCATGAATATTGTGTAGCTGCTATATTGACCCAACATTTGCAGTTTAATGCCAGGTACTTTTAGAATTTCTACAAGGGAGGTTAAACTAAATGTGTCCTGGAATTAGCATCACAGGTGATCTCGTAATCAGTCAGTCTGCCTATTTAAAGGGTGAAAAGTGGCCATTGTGCTTTTTGATATCATGGTGTGTACCACACTGAACATGGACCACAGACAGCTAAGGAGAGAGTTGTCTCAAGAGATAAAATTATAGACAAACATGTTAAAGGCAAAGGCTATAAGACCATCTCCAAGCAGCTTGATGTTCCTGTGACTACAGTTGCACATATTATTTAGAAGTTCAAGGTCCATGGGACTGTAGCCAACCTCCCTGGACATGGCCACATGAGCCAAGTGATGACTTCCAAAGAGATTAGAGGTAAGGTCCAAGGTCAAGCTACATCAGTGTCAAATCACACCATCAGTCACTGTTTAAGTCAAAGTGGACTTAATAAAAGATAACCGAGGAGGACTCCACTGATGAAAGCAAATCATAAAAAAACTGGACTGGAATTTGGCAATATGCACATTGACATGCCACAAATCTGGGAGAATGCCCTTAGGACAGATGAGACAAAACAGGAACTTGTTGGCAAGTCACATCAGCTCTATGTTCAATGACCCAAAAATGAAGCATACAACATCAGCTCTATGTTCAATGACCCAAAAATGAAGCATACAAAGAAATGACCCCATAAAGATGCCTACTGGAAACACAAACCAGGACACACAAAAACATGTACCCACACTCATCCAAACCTGTAGCAGCAGAAAGGCAGGCAAATGTACATACACATACACTGAAGACACCACCTGTCAGTATGCGTTCAGCACCTGCTAACAAGAATAGAACTTTTTGATATTCATCTCGAATCCTTATCGTCACAACAATTAGAAAACAGAATTTAGCTGGTAGACTAGAATGGGCTGATGGAGCATGGAGGGGTGAATAAATGGAAATTAATTCCATATACAGTTAAACAAGTAGCAATATTCCAAGCATCTGATAGTGGTACCTCCACCTGTTTCCTTTGCAACCTTTCTGTCTTAGTTCTATTAGACCTATCTGCAGCCTTTGACACTGTGAACCATCAGATTCTCATCACTGCACTCTCAGACTTGGGCATCTCTGGATCAGCTCTAGCCTGGCTCTGGTCATACTTCTCCGAATAAACCCTCAAGGTGTCCTAACAGGGGCATGTTTCCGACTCTCATAACCTCTCCACCGGTGTACCGCAGGGCTCAGTCCTCGGCCCTCTTCTTTTTCAATCTATACTTCTTCTCTAGGCTCTATCATCTATTCTCATGGCTTTTCTTATCACTGCTATGCAGATGACACACAGCTCTTCCTGTCCTTTCCGCCTGATGACTCTACTGTCTCATCTCGGATCTCTGCCTGTCTCTCTGACATCTGACAACTGAACTTCTAGTCTTCCCTGCCAGACCTTCAACACAACACAACATCAGCATCAACATTGGATCTGCAGTTATGATCCCTGTTAAGACGGCCAGAAATCTGGGGGTCATCATTGATGACCAGCTGACCTTCACGGAACACATCGCCACAGTCTCTAGGTCGTGTAGATATGCCCTCCACAGCATCAGAAAGACAAATGTCTTTGCATTGGCTTCCTGTGGCTTCAAGGATTAAGTTCAAAGCTCTGTCTCTTGCCTACACATTGATCAACTCTACAGCTCCAACTTACCTCAACTTAATCATTCAGGTCTACATCCCCTCCCGTCCACTGCACTCAGCCAGTGAATGACGTCTGGTGGTACCAGCACCACACAGTAGACGCCAAGGAAAACTCTTTAGCTTAGTGATCCCACGATGGTGGAATGAGCTGCCAAACTCTGCACGCTCAGCCACCTCACTTTCAATATTTAAAAGACTGCAACAAAAACAACAAAAAAAAACTAAAAAACATTTTATTAGATTTTATTTGCTTGCCTTGTTTACTCACTTGTAAGTTACTTTGGATAAAAGTGTCTGCTAAATGACTAAATGTAAATTTAAACCTTAGAAATGTGTATCAACATCCCTAGCAACAAGAAAACAACAGGTAAAAGCAACACTTTACACCTCAGTGTGCTGATCTTATTTGGTAAAATTTGAAATTATTTCAAATATAATGGAAGGATTTTTACTTGTTTCAAGCCTGCAGCTTTCTTTTTGAGTCCTCTAGTGTTGCACTTTAATTCTCTTTGAGGAGAAAAAAACCCCTCCTTCTACGAAACTCTACTGTCACGGTAAATTCGTTAGTAGTCACTCTGTGGTTTGTCCTGCTGTCTAAGTAATATGTGGCTGAAAAGTTGCTCTGTGTCACAGTGAATCTTTTGTCATAATTAACCAGGGATTGGTTCTCCTGCTGCTGCATTTAGTGGAGAGGGGGAAACTCCCTGCCAGGCTAGTGTGGTCTCAGGTGCCGCACCTCTGCTAATAGGGACGTTAATTGGAGTGTGGCTCTATGAGATCACACACACACAGTATATACACACACTAAGCCAGGCACAGCAGGGAGTTGTACACTTCACTCAGGGTTAGGATTTGTGTTCGTGTCTCAACATAAGCATATTTTAAAGCCTTATATAGGACATTTAAAATATTAAACAAAGACTGAATGAAAATCTTCTGACTTGACAGACGTGCAAACATCATTTTTTTTGTTTTTCCTCTTAGTCTCCCTCTGGGTATTTTTTATTCAGCCTCCTCTTTCTCATAATAAGCATGGAGGCTACATGTTGAATAAAATATCAGCATGTTGTTGTTGATCGAGCAACCTAGTTCCAGTGTGTGTGTGTGTGTGTATGTGTGTTTACACCCCACTCTGAACAATCTGTCATCTTCCAATATATCACCATATTACACAGATTGCCAGAATCGCAAACATAAAAAAATACACCTACAATATGCTATGCATCCGACACAAACACTCTCCATTCTCATTCCATTTCACATAGTCTTTTGTCAACTTTAAAAACATGCATCCTGTTTCTGCACACTCCCACAGAAAAAGAAGAAGACAGTGAAGTGTACCAAAACACAACAGAAAACAACAGCTTGGTTGTTGATGAGGAGGATGTCTTCCACAGTTGTTCAAAGAACAATGTTTTAATACAAGTAGGTAGCGCATCACGCCTGTTGTTGTGTTTTCTGTCATGAGTTGTTAACATCCTGTCATTGCTGACAGCAAATGTGGCCAATATTTCAATTAGGCATAAAAATAATGACCCTAAAATGGATGTAATTTCTATGAGTTGTCCCCACACAATATTTATGATGCTACAGTGTTGGAGGTCTTCAAAATAAAGATGAAAACTAAAATATTCTTTTTGTCTGTCTGTCTAGTTTTGGATCATAGTTACAAATTTTAATGGATACGTTATTAATCAAATTATTGTGGACAGACAGCCCTCTTTAAGTGTTCAGGGCTCAATGTTTTATCCAAGGACACTTCAACATGTGGCCAGGAATCAGGGAGAGCCAGGAGGTGAACCACCTACCCTGGAGTTTGTAGGTGACTGCCCGACCAACTGAGTCACTGTCACCCTTCTACATATAGGTTACTTTGTGGTGTGATGATAAAACGTACGTGGCAAGAAAAGATATGAGAATCTTTTGGAATTTCATGATTTTCTGAATTCATTTGTCATGTGATCTGATCTTCATTTAAGTCGTTCCCTCCCCGAAGTCTGATGTTTTGATGTTTCATATCTTTATCGAGTTGGTAGGTTATTGCTTATTAATAGATTCATAAACTAGGTCTTCTGCATAAAGAGTAAAAATAAAACAGTCTCTGCATTGAAGCTTAGATAAGCAGAAAAACAATCATCTCAGGCTGACAGACAACAAAAACAGCTCAGATCACGTCAACATTTGGTTGTTATGAAGGAAGCCACGTTACAATTTTTATTTGTTGCAAATTAATCTCCCCACAGTCTTTCTGTTCAGTCCACCACCCTCCAACCTCAATCTGTCTTAATTCCAGTTATGATAACAAAACCTTGGACTTACTGACAGAGGACAATACAGCATGTCACAAAGAACTGCTCTTCATCTGTGTAAAGACAGACACTCGAGCATGTATACAAAGTAGTGCTTCCGGCTAAACATAGCAGCAATATCACAAATCACCACGTGTGTATATGTCTGTGTCTATGTGTACATTGATGGAAGAAGTGTCTTCAGATATAAATTGTTGCCTATTATTTGTGCCTTACACAGGCAAACTCCCCACTGATTTCCAAATGGGAACAGCATGCAGTATTCCCACATACACATGCATCTACACACAGATACGCGTGCACACACCAAGCAACAATGGGGAGGGGGCCCCAGGCTTTACCACATCTGTCGAAGAGACATAACGCTTTCATACAGGCATTCTCAAGACTATCCATGTAATACACATATATACTGTATGCTGCATACACACATAAGCACTCACTGCATGTGACGAATGAGCACCTTTTAAAACACTGAGGTAGGGAGAAAGTAAAGTGGTGGTGCAGAGGGGTCATATGACAATTCTACCTAATAATCCCTCCTGGATAAAACCATAACTGCAAACACAGACAAATTCAGATGCATTCTCTCAAACTGGCCCACTGACCTTCAGATACCCTCTATAATGAATACACATAGCTTTTAGTATTCTTTACTTGTAGCGCAGGAAGACAGGAGGATAGATATTTTGCATATTAAAGACAGAGAAGACATTTTTTGTTGCTGTATATACACATGGATGGATGGATAGATGGATCAGGTGACTCTGGACCATCCCTTAGTTATGCTGTTACATAAATATATATATATATATATATATATATATATATATATATATATATATATATATATATATATTTATATATTATTATTATTATTAGTTTGCTGGGGGACCTCTACTGATATCTGTTAAAAATGAAACCTCAGAACATTTATAACAGCATCGTTATACACCACTTATGACAAACACTCTTCAGCTCAGTGGTCCCACAATTGTGGAACGTCTGACCCACGCTCAGCAGTCTCACTGCCAGTTTTCAAAAATAAAATCTACTGAAAACAGATCTCTTCCACAACTTTCTCTGCATTTGATCAAAAATAAATAATAAAAAAAAACGTGTGCTTACACTTCATAAAATGGAAACAGTTCTTCCTAGAGAACTTAACTTTAAAGTTAATAAATTGAAACTTACTGTCAAAAGTAACACTGGTAGAATAGTAAAACAGTATATGTGGTTCACTGTAGCACATTATACTATTGAAATACTTAAAAAAAAGCAGTGTAGACAATGAATCTACCTTTTTGTATAAAAATCTTGAATAATGGCACTGTGTTTTAACACAAAATCCCAAGCACTAGCGGTTCAGCAAGAGGAAAGGATGTTACACTTCAGTATGTCTGTGAGCCTCCAGTATTTTAACAGAGCAGGTTATAATCTGAAGAGGTCTTTAGCCTTTCCTTGTGAGAAGAGTGGCTTGAGCGCACACAGCCAAGGTGTCAGAGAGGATTCAGAGCTCTGTCTTCTGCAATAAAGCTCTCCAAACCAGGCTTAGCTCTCTGGCCCTGGCACTACCTGGCTTTCTCCGTGTGCCAGTGTCAAATTCAGCCCAGAACACTGCCAGCTGTCAACGCCAGACTCAGCTTAGCTGGGGGCAATGTAAGCTCTTCACTTTAACTGGGATTCGTCTTTTCCTTATACAGTACATTGTCATTCATAGTCGTCTCTTCTTTTGTTCATTGCTAGATTTATCTCTACTGCTCTGTTCATTTTTTTATTTTTTCCTTTTTTTTATTTTCTAGCTTTGAGTGTTATTCATTTAAATCAATACTGAGCATATACATATGAGTTTTTATTGACTCCTTATGTACTACATATGCCCAGGTCCTTTGTCAAATCATTCTACTATTAGTCCTGCTGTGCTGAAATAAAGTAATTCCTGCAGAATTTAAAACTACAGCCCTCTCTAACTCCTGACTAGCCTGATGTATATCATATGCCATGTAATAAATTAACATAGTCTAAAACAGAGCTTCACCCTCCCAAGTCTATTTGTGAGCCAATTTTCAAGCTCAACCTTGGAGTGACTTTGTATCTGTGAGGATAATTATATATGGTTCTGAGAGAACTAGTCAAGTGTTGAAAGGAGCTGCTTGTGGTCTGGAGACTGCAAAGACAAAATCTACAGCAGAATACTTGTCATGCAGAAGAAACACTCGCTTGGTTAAACAGGGAGCAGAAAGGCAGCGGAGTGAGGGAGAAATAGGTCTGTACTCGAAAGAATAAGCAATTGATGTTAGATTGAAGTTTTCTGTTTAAGATTGTGGCTTCTGTTGAACTGGCTGTGCCTTTTTATAAGTAATTTTCTAGCAGGCAGCCATACTATAGTGACACATTGAGAAAGCACTGTTGCCCCCATGAGGTGCAGTGGAAAAGACTCAAATGCAGAGAATATCGCTTTCTCTGACCTGCACAAGCTAAACTCATTGCAGCCACATAAAGAGACGATAAAGATGAATAGCAAATACAATTCAGTCTTTTCCCCTGTATCTGTCTAATGCCAGTGGGTATTGTGAGTGCAGTACTCATCACATATTGGTAATAGGGGAAAACAAGTCCTTTGTTATCTAAGTGCTCCTAGGTACATGCTCCCAGCAGGGGGTCTGTATCTGTCACCTCAGTTTAAGGCCCGTCTCATGGCGGCTGACTCAAATCAGCCCCCCCGGGAAAAGCCAATGCCAGGCTCCCCCACAGAACGCCACTGCTGCAGATAATAGGCTCGTTTGGCAAAGTATCCAGACAGTGGAACCAAAGCAGCCTTGACAGCTGACAACCAGGACAAACATCCTTCTGCAAGCCATGCACAGGCAGTAAGGATAGAATTATGTGTAGCTGATATAGAAGGTCTGTGTGCGGGTTTGTGCATGATTGTTTTTCTACATAGTTGTGTATGTGTGTACACTTTATTGCCTGTATGTTTTTTTTTCCTTTTTTATTATCGTGGCACTGTCTGTCCACAGCTCAGGTTAAACAACTTAGAATTCCCAAACAGCTGGCATGGAAGAGAAATTAAAGCCACCTATGTGTCTATCTGAGTTGCCTTCGAGTTGAAACAAAGGCTAAGTGACATGGAAGTGTACAGGCGCGAGCCGTGCTGCAACCGATTTACCGTTGTCCTCATCTTGTGATGTCTTTTCTGTTTTTTTATCTTATTATTTTTATTACTTTTGAGTAGATAAGTAACTAGCTTTGAAATTAATTTATACTCTTTCAGATCATGTTGTTCGAGAGAGTTGTTATCTCCGTTTTAACCCAGATGGAGGGTTAGGGTTAGGGTGGAGTTAGCCCAAGGTGCTGAAAGCCTGTGCTCCTCAGCTATGTTTTGTTCTCCAGCACATTTTCAATCTCAGCCTGCACCTGGAGAGAGTTCCTCTTGGGTGGAAAAAGTCGTGCCTGGGTCCTGTGAATAAGACGCCACATCCCAGAGTCCTCAATGACTACAGACCAGTGGCTCTGACATCACACATTATGAAGGCTTTTGAGAGGCTGATCCTGGAGTCCCTCCGACCTCTGGTCAAACCCTCACTCGACCCCCTCCAGTTTGCCTATCAACCCCATCTTGGAGTGGATGACGCCATCATACATCTGCTCCATCGCACCTACACCCACCTGGACAAGCCTGGGGGCTTAGTGAGAATTTTATTTAAGATAAGATCAGTGGATGAGAGGTGTTGTCTATGATGGAAGTCAGCTTGGCCAAAATCCTCCTCTCACCCACCTCCTCCACAGAGTCCAGTGGACTGCCACAGAACTGGCCCTCCTGACCAGCTTGTTCAGCCATTTCCTGTCCCGGTCTGTACTGCATGAACCCCAGCAGACCACAGCGTACTGGATAGCAGAGGCAACCACAGAGTCATAAAAAGTCCTTAGCAGTGGTCTCCACAATCCGAAGGACCTTAGTCTCCTTAGTCTTTGGCCCTTGTTGTACAGGGCATCAGTATTATTAGTCCAGTCCAGTTTATGGTTTAGGTGAACACCCAGGTACTTAAAACTGACCTGAACTCCAGCTCGTTCCCCTCAGACACACAGCCAGCGATGACTGAGTCATCAGAGAACTTCTAGAGATGACAACTGCTGGTGTATGTGAAGTCCGAGGTAAGGGGCCCCAGTGCTGGAAAATACCACCTCAGACACACAGTTGTGTAGCTTTACGTACTGTGGTCTGTTAGTGAGGTGATCAGTTATTCATGCAGTCAGTTGCTTATCCACTCCTGCCCTTCCCAGCTTCTCTCCCAGGAGTGCCGGGCGTATGGTGTTGAAGATGCTGGAGAAGACAAAAAACATGATCCTCACAGCGGTTTCGGCAGCCTTCAGGTGAGTCAGTGCCCGGTACAGCAGGTAGATGATACCATCATAAACCCCAATGTTTGGCCTGTAGGCAAACTGCAGTGGGTCCATTATAGTGCTCACCACAGAGCTAAGCTGGCTGAGGATGAGCCTCTCCATGGTCTTCTGGTCTGTAGTGGTTTGGCTCCCTAGCGTGCATTGTCTTAAAAACCGGAACCACACAGGAGGTCCTCCACAGATCAGGGACCATCACCAGACTCAGGCTGGCACATCTCGAACATTCACAGCTCTAACCGCTCCTCCAGCTTTTTCTTGTAGCTATCCTTGGCCTGCCTGATTTTGTATTTGTATTCCTCTGCTCCTCTCTGTCCCCTCAAATAAAAGCCCTCCTCTTCTTATTTAGTAGGGCCTTAAGCTCAGGGGTCCCCCAAGGTTTGTTGTTAGAGAAACACCACACCCTCTGGGTCAGCACAGTGTTCTCCACACAGAAGTTGATGTAGTTTGTGATGCAGTGGGCGCATGCAGAAATTAAAAAACATGCAGGTTAACACTCCCCTGATTTCATGGATCATGGACTACCTCACCAACTGCCCACAGTACGTCCAACTGTTTGTCTGACACAGTGGTCTGTAGCACAGGTGCTCTACAGGGGACGGTACTGTCTCCATTCCTCTTCAACCTGTACACCTCAGACTTCAGGTTAAACTCAGAGTCCTGCCATCTTCAGAAGTTCTCTGATGACTGGTGTGGACTCATCTTTAACTCAACATCAATAAAACAAAGGAGCTGGTGATGGACTTAAGGAAATCTGGGAGTCCTTTCATCCCTCTCTTTATACATGTTTTAAAAAGAATAACCTGGTGCACAACATTTCACCGCTTTTGTCTATAAAACCCTATTAGCACTTTGCCAGGTGGTGAATAAAGACTACAAATGTAAGTGCTGCTTTCTAAAAGGAATCTGTGTTATCAGAGATATGTTTCTTCGACTTGTACAGTATTATGAGAAATCATAGATCATTTCCTACAATATGCTATCTCACAATTCAGAGAAAATTCTGTTATGATTTTGTTGTTATTCAGCACAATTGTAATGCAGATTATTTCTCAGTTATGGCACTGTTTAACAGAAAACAACCTGTAAATGATAAAATGTAACACGTTTGAGGAAAATATACTTCTTTAATCCACCATTAAGGACTCCAAACCATAATTACTTAGCGTAAGAACAGCAGGTTTTCTCTCACAACAGAGTACACTGACAAATTTTGCTAACAGTAAAGGCCTGTCTCCTGTCAGCAGTCTCCAATGGAAGAAATCACAAAGACTGAGGTTACACTTGGCATTTTCCCATGTGAGGGATTATAACTACATAAGTGGTAAGGAGGGAGTTGCTAAAAAAGAACAACAGTGCTCAACAAATCTTCTGCGGGTAAGTGAAGTTCAAAAACTAGGAACCTAATAAACAAGCAACAACAGACAATAAATCCAAAGCCCCAGAGAAAAATAAAATGAAAAACTGCTTTCTACCGCCCACAAGCCTGTGAGCAGAGCAGCGGAGGTGAGAATAAATTCCACTACCACACTGAGTTTACAGAACTGACTCTGGTCCTTACAGGCTAATTACAGCTGACTACAGCAGGGTGTATGTCTGTTGAGATGTACGAGTGGGCATGTGTGACACTGTCAGTGTGTAATACTTCTGTGTATGTGTGTGTTTGAACATACGGGTGTGATGTCTCATTTTGTCTGAGGGTTCCTTTATAGTATCTATGCTGTGTGAAGACATTTACACCTTCTGTAGTGGACATACAGTACTGTACAACCTCTATCTGTGGACATGCTGCTACAGTGTTTGTAGTGTATGTGTATGTGCAAAATGTACTGTCAGAAGCTGACTTTGGCAACAATGACTAAGCTACAACTGGTTGGATTGGTAGTGGATGATTAACCAGATGTAATTTCAATCTTTGACTTCCAATGTCCGAGGTGAATGGAACACAAAATGTTTTTCTATGTCCAGTTAGTGCTAACTTCCATTGCATATTACAGCTTTAAGGCTGGGGGCTAGGGAATGCATTATGTCAATGAGTGTCCACACAACTATGGTCAAACTGGAGCATGTACATTAAAACATTCTGATAGTATAGTTCATAAAGAGGCTAGCATCATTCTCACAGTATATATTGCATATACCACCTACAGCAAAACCAAAAAAAGGCAAAAAGTCCATCATACTTTATCGATGGATTCATTTAAATGCTCAGGAGATACTGTTCGAGGCCAATGAATCATTCCAGCAGCTGAAAAGATGTGGAGGAAACACAGAATAAATCGACATCATGTGAGGTGACTGCATTACACTGCCTGAGAGCTGATGGTGAGAGACAGCCAGCCAGACACAATAGTCTTTTGACCATGCCAAAAAGTAGCTCACAAACACTTCAGACCCCCACCCGCCACCCCCCCAACTACACACACACACACACACACACACAGAGAGAGAGAGAGGGAGAGAGAGTAATTAGTCTTTGATTTCCCCCGGCAGTGTTCTGGTACCAGGGGGCAGCTGCTGGGACCCTGCTTTAGCCTTGGCTAATTTCACTCACGGCTTGATCTCGACCCAGCACAGGTGCCCGCTTGGCACCCGACTGCAGTTACCATGGCAATGCCAACGTCAGGAGCCAAGAAAATGCCAATTGTCCATGCAGCTCTACCACAGGAGCCTTGGATGTGCTAGTCATTACAAACAGACCACATCAGCACAAGTATCAGAGGTAGTCAGTTAAGTTAGATTTTATTCTCTGTGTTTTTTTTATTTTTTCATATATAAATAACAAATAAATATTCCACATATATATATATATATATATATATATATATATATATATACATATATATATATTTCCAAGACAAAAGATGAGCACTCAGACAGTACACAGATACTGTGTAACTTAGGCTTGAGTGCCTCTCTGTGGTTCAGAAGTGCCACTGCAACACCTGGCAGGCTGCCACACTGAATCATTCAGGTAGATCTGTTGTAATGGGCTTTCTCCTTTACTGCCCCCACCTCCCTCCTCAGGGTTTACCCTTCACTGAACTGTACCCAGGGGATGGACTTGCTTTGAATCATCTCTGTTAATGAGCAAGATCCAAAGTATGAATCCCGAGGCACCCAACCTCCTGAAAGCATTGTATTCTATTTGCTATCAAGCTGGGTTATTAAGTCTTGACAAATATCCTACACAGCAAACAAGCTGGCAATTTGGATGAGTTTCAATAAAGTGTAAAGATCAGTGAATGCTGTTTAAAGTCTGGGGGAACAAAGTTTTACCTTTTATAAATACAGTACAAACATGTGGGCTGCCACATCCAGAAGAGAAGTGACATGGCAAATGGATCTGAATGAATGGATAATAACCTTCTGTATACCATACTAGTGCATGTGTCCCAGGAGAACTCAATTATTGCTTACTATAAATCTGCCTTTTAGTAAAAAACTAAAGAATAGATCAAATTTGTTATGTAAAACTGTGATTGCACAATTAATTCATTTAACAATAGACATTTCAAATATTTTGTTACTGAAATTATGTTCACTTCTGCATAAATGTGTCTCGCACAACAACAGTTTGAAATGTTTTATGTACTGCTGTAATTGCTAATGCAATAGCCTAGTTACCCTGCTATGGCCATTAAAGTTGAATCAAATTTTCTCTAATTGACTATATCCCAACATCTCTTTATAAACTAATTTCAAAAGACACATATTGTAAATTTCTTACCTGAGGCCATCTTCTAACCAGAAGTCATTTTAATTGTCCCATTGCTAGTGTACGAATGAATTGTCTCTATTAAAGCCATTTCCAGTCATTTCATAGCCGACAGAACAATTTTTTTTCTATACTGAAAGAACTAAAGAGCTAAAAGTCTAATCTCTCAGAGCCTCGTAATCACTGGACTCTCTGAAGCACTTGTCAGGGTCAATTCTTCTCAACTCCAGAAAGAGACAGTAATGCACCTGAACTGCCAACAACACCAGAAGAGTGAGAGCTGCACTTAAAATGGTAACAGTTACAAAAGCAGCATTACAGCAGCATTTAATATGGTAGATAGGCCTATAATCAAACAAATCAAGACAAACGCATGACTCAATTGTGAATGAATCAATCCACCTTCAGTATATACTATATATTATAGTGTGATTCATTCCTGATATCTCTCTCTCTAACTCTATAGCTACTGTATTCGCTCAGCATGCATGGTGCAACTTCTGTGATTAGAAAAATGTAATTAGAAAAATATATACTCCAGCTTGTCATAAATGTTCCTGATTTCTGCACATATTATATAAGGTTATACTAGCAAAAACCATGTGACTAGCACAATTACCAGATACAAGGAAACTTGGTAAAAAAGAAATCAAAGTGAAAAGCTGTGAGCTTTGTTAATACTATTAGTACAGACAGATGCTGAGATGGCACATATTAGCTAATTTAAAACAAATTTTTAAACTGAATTTTTTACTTTTAACTAAACTAAACTATTTAGTTTTGAAAAACTAAATTTGCTTCTCCACTGTTAACCCACTACTTCACAACTCGTCCAGTTGAGGGCAGTAAAGCACAAAAAGTGGACTAACCACAAATAAGCACGAGTGAATCATTGAAATTCTGTAGACCAGCAATGAAACACACACTATGTTTCCATCACACACATAACGCTGTCTATGAGCCTGCTCAGAGAAACTGTGATCTCAACAAGCATGCCAACAACAAAGCACCAGTATTTCATGAGAATTTATCTTTAGGAATGAATACAAACCAAAACTAACCCAAGTGTAAAAGGACACTCTCACGCAAGTAAAATGGAAGTTAGATCATCGCTGTGAAGATCTGCTGAGCAGAGACAGGCTGCAGCATGCAGCACCATGAGGGCATATGAGTCACAGCATTATAATCTGACAGCTGAACCTGAACCAAACACACACACAACACAACCCAATTTGGCTGTTAATTGCTGCTATGGATTCATTTGCTAGGGGGGACCTCTACTGATACACTGATACTGATACATAGGGCCAGGCAATTATTTACAGCTTACTTTTGCTAACTTTGGTTGATGATGGACTGTATCCTATGGAACCACTGATGGGATATTGAGTTTCCGGTGTGCACAAGATAGTATCTGGTGAGCACCAGAAACTAGTTTTTTTGCCGATTTGTCTCTTTAGGGGCGCCGTAGTATTTTACCCAGTATGGGGAGTTTTTCAGAGTGCTGCAATCAAGTATTTATTTTAGTCAGGTTGTCTAAAATAAATACAAGCTGAAATGGTAATACTTACCGACAGAAATGTTACTATAGTTTACCGTGAAACCAGTTATTGTTTCATCCCTAATACTACTACTAGTACTGCTATTTCTAATGCTGTTTACATTTTTTTATACTGTACTGTAAACCAATATTCCATTACTAAATGCTTCAGTTTTCCCAAATGATTCCAAGTGAACAAAATGAAACTAAAATACTTACTTAAAATTTTATTGATCCTCATGAGTACATACCTGGTGGTTTGAATGTTGTGGTGGACATGACTCAGCATGCACACAGTGATGCACTGTTTGCTGTGTGTGGATCATTACTATTATTAAAGTATTCCCTGAGTCCTGTCTACCACAACATTATAGTCACTGGGTAGTTTTAATGTTGGGGCTGATCGGTGTATAATGATCCTACTACAGGGTTTTAGTGCCTTGTCCACATCTCGACTGCAACCAGGAATCAAGCACTGACCCTGTGGTTAATGTATGACTACTCTGTCAACAGTGGCCAAAAAAGCAATACAAAAAATTGCCCAATTTCCTACTAGGATTTAATAATCTTATGTTAAAACCATATATTCACTATACATAAGGGTAGCTGCAGAAAATACACCTCAGCTGCATCAAGATCACACCTAGGTACACATGGATGAGAATTAGCCCTGTGACCTCAGTACTGAAAAATATGTTTCAGCGTATGTGTATTCAGTGTATAAAACAGAAAATAAAAATGATTCAAATGAAACTTTAACTCTTTGCCTTTTAACTAACTGCAACTTAGTTGCAGTAACTAAAGCTGTAAAATTGTGAGTGAAGTATAAATAACATTTAACTTGCAATTGTATTTTATTGACTAAAAGTAAAAGTAACATAAAATGGAAATACTCCAGTAAAGTTTAAAGACCTCAAAACTGTACAATTCTTTCATAAATGTACTTAGTCTGACTTAAGCTATTGTATCTCAGTGAACAGCTACAGCCTAATTTCTTTCCAACTAAATTGATCTTTCCTTTCACATCAGAACTTTTATAGTACTGACATTAGAAATGTGGATTTTAACAAAGTGTTGCCACATGTTTCATGTAGGGCAATAAAACAGAAAGCCATGCACATCATTACAGTACAAAAGGTGCACAGGACACATCATGTGCAACAGATGAGAAATGCTTTTCAACCATACGTGTATGTACATATACATACAAATAAAAGCAATGCTGTCATTAATGGGTTAACATGACCAGGACGGGTTAACTGTGTGCCTCTCTGTGTGTCTGTTGGTGTATTCCAGATGGAGGCAGTTGCTGATGGGAAGAACTGGATAGACTGGATTTACTACTATAACTATAACTACACACACAAAAAAGCAAACACCCACAAACTGAGATAAACACAAGGTAGTTACACTGTAATAAAGTCAGTGCCTACCTCTTTCCCACTCAGCAGCCACACTATTGTTCAGAAAACCTTTCCACAACTTAGTGTGCATTTCAAAAAATACAATCTCCCTCCCTCATCTGGCTCTATGTCTCAGATGTCTTCTCTCTTACGTAGATAGGTTCCTTGCTTTGTACCTGACCTGTAAATCTACAAAATTATTAAATGTAAATGCAAATGTCAAAAGGTAATCAGCTCACACAACCACCAGGGGGTGCAGCATTAGAACTAGTGTAAGGGCGAGACCTTGTAGTATGTGTGTGATGTTATCTATCTATATTTCTTTCTTTCTTTCCTGCCTAAATAGGACCACGGGAGATGGGTGAGGAGAAAAGAGGAAATCAAGTGAGAGGGAGAAAAAAGAAGCAGGTTCAAAAGAGCTGCTTTCACCATTAATCCCACCTGATGCGTAACCATGGCATCTACCACATTCAATACAAAGTGGGTAGATGTGCATCCACACGTATGTTTTCCTCTCGTACACACTGCCTCCTATTCGCATACAAATGCAAATACAAAACCAATGAATATGTTCAGTTTTCAGGCATGCAGTACCAAAAAACTAATCACCAACACACTGAACTGCTCTTGACTAGAGTACATTGTCAGATTTCGCAAGATTCTGTAGCAGTGGCGCCAAGGAATCAGAAACCTGGAGAAAACTTCTAATACTAAGAAATCAAAGACAGCACTCTAAGACCCACATGGTTCATCACCATGAATGCATTTCAATGGCACTTTTGGTTTTACATTTACAGTTTAGTTATTTGTCACACACTTTTATTCAAAGGGACTTACAAGTGAGGTACAAAGCAAGCAAATATCAAAGCCATGAGAGGAATTTTAAAGTAAAGTGCTCTTGAAAGAGCTATTGGAGTTTAATGGGGTATAAGTGCAAAATTGCATTATTTTTTTAAGGTTTTAAGTGCAGATAAAGATTAGAAAGAGTTCTGATTTAAGCAAGTTTTTGAAATTTGAGAGTGAGGCAGCTGAGCGTGCAGAGGAGGCTAGGTCCTTCCACCATTGTGGAACAGCAGACCTGAACATTTTTGCCAGGGATCTTTTAAGGTGGGTTTATAGAACCACAAGATGTTGTTTGCTTGTAGAGTGCAGTGAGTGAGAAGAATTGTAGACCAGCATGAGGGAGTTCAGGTAAGCCAGTGCTGTTGAATTGACCACTTTGTAGGCAAGAGTCAGGGTTCTGAACCTGATGAGGGCAGTTACAGGAAGTCAGTGCCGAGATCTCAAGAGTGATGTAATGTGATGTAATAGCATCCATTCACTGTGAAGTAATTAAGTAAATCTAGTAAATAAATTTGCTCTCACAAACTGTCATGATTCCAGCTTCCTCCAGCCTGTCTGTTTCTGTTTTCCCCCTCCCTGCTTCACTACTGATTACTCATTATCCACCCCTGTGCCACTCCTACTTAAGCAGGTCCATGAGGAAAGAGGAAACACACTATCCAACATTCATTTGGACTGACCTCTTGCGATTTAACCTGCCTGATCTGAACCTGCCTCTGCTCTGCCCTTTGGTACTGTGAGTGTTTTCTGCCTGACCTGTTCCTGTTCTCCTTTGCCCCCTTCCCTGTTCTGTTGGATTTCCCTTTGTATGACCTAGACTTACTCTTGACATTGCTATCAGTCTTTTGGATTTCTGTCCTCCTTATTGCTTATTTTGTGTTGACCTGGATTGTTGTTGGACCTCGGATTTAGCTCTACGGATATTAGTACTTGGACGGCTTTCCTGTGTATGACCCTGGATTTATTTCTCACTCTGCACCTCGGATTTCTGGAGAACTGTCAACTGTTACTATGTGTTTCTTTAACCCATTGTGTTTGCATCATAGCTCATTCTTCAGAACATATCATTCCTCCTCTGCTCCCCGTCTACGTGTGCTTCATTCAGCTGTCGGCCATCTTGGAAGCTCCACCATATCACCACTACAAGCCACCACCACTTCCGGTTCACCACTCAACAATCTACAACTCCTCACAGTCTCCTCACTGGTTCACTCCATTGCCTCTCGACCACCTCTCACCAAGACTTCAGTGAGTATGCCTATTTACCATTACCCAACATCCAGCCAGACTTGATCTAACTCTGTCTCCTCTTCTAGACTGCCATACTCACCTGACACAGCTCGGTTCAGCTTCTGCTTCTTGTGTTGTGCGGTATCTGGCATTGGAGTCGGATCCTAGGCTTGTGACACAAACCATGGCAGTTACAAATTAACTGCATATGAACTTGTTCAAAAGTCGGTGAACATGAGTGGCTATAGCTCACTACTGTTAAAAGACAATTGATAAAAGACAAAGAGCTGGTGACTCAGGTGTAGTCCCATGGGAAGGATGCAGTGGGATTATTCATTGCTCTAGTGGGTGGTAAGTGTAATGTGGTCTCATGCTGCCTTTGCTCACATTAACAAATGTATAAACACACACAAACAACAAAGTTGAACCTTGAACTAGTGGGTTGAAATGATTAAATGGAGAAGAAGCTGGTGTGCAATGGTTTACTATTCTGTAATGATGGGAAAGTAAAATGAGGCAGCCGTAATCAACATATCAATGAAATCATGTTCTCTTGTATATGCATGGGTTAAGCAATGGGCATGGGCAATATGTTTGTCTGCAATTGGTTTGTTAAATTTATTTTTTTGTTAAGTCAAAAGTGTGTAATTTTTTTTTTTCTAAACTTCATCAAAAAAAGGTTGGTAAAAAATGTATTGCTTTTTTCATTCCAGAGAGGGATAAAAAGACTCTTGGCTGAGGTTCTTATATTTCATGCATGAATGGGTTAAAATAAATACATGCAACATAAAAGCTTTATTTTTTTTTTTTTTTTTTCTCTGGATTACACACACTTTGACTCACCCTATCTTTGTCATCCACCACATCACACAGCATGTCATCCAGGTCCAAAATGCCTCCATCGCCATGTTCCAGTCTGTGGACCTCGACCCAGTAGCTAGGGTCCTGGAAAGGAAAAAAAAAAAGGTATATTATCTCAGTAATGAGGTGTGCTTTATTTGCAAAATATGGATTCAGGACTTTTAATCTTATGTAAGTTAAGCCATACAATACAACATTATGCCAGGCTAAAGGAGTTAGCAGCTTGTGTCTACTTGGTAATCAGCATCATATAATAATCCTGTCATCTGGCTCACATGGGCTCTGACATAGTTATGGACTAACACAACAGCAGTTATGAAATATTTTGATCTTATGCTGATTGGCCGAATAGTGAAACAGGCACAACATAAGGTATCAGCTACATCGACCTGGAAGATTATCATCATCATCATCATAATCATCATCAGGATGAGGTTGTGGTGAATAGATGGATAGATGTATCTCTAAGATTCTCGAAAAGATAGTACCGGGGCAACTATGCTCTTATCTACATAGAAATAACATATACGAACTCTATCAGTCAGGATTTAGGCCTCATCACAGCACAGAGACAGCACTTGTTAAAGTAGTAAATGACCTCCTATTGGCCTCTTGATCAGGGTTGTGTCACTATGCGTGTGTTACTCAACCTCAGTGCAGCTTTTGACACCATTGACCATAGTATTCTCCTTCACAGATTAGAAAATGTAGGAATTAAGGGGAACAGCCCTCTCCTGGCTTAGATTCTATTTGACTGATCGTTATCAGTATGTAGATCTGAATGGCAATTACTCCACATGCTCTCCAATGGAGTTTGGTGTTCCACAGGGTTCAGTTTTAGGCCCACTGTTTTTTCCGTCTACATGCTTCATCTGGGCAACATATTCCGTAAGCATGGTATTAGCTTTCATTGCTATGCTGATGACACACAGTTATACGTTTCATCAAAACCAGATGAGATCAAACAGCTTAATAAAGTTGAGCAATGTGTAAAGAATATAAGAGACTGGAGGCTAATTAACTTCCTTCTGCTTAATCCTGATAAGATAGAAGTACTAGTCATAGGATCAAATGCAACTACACTGTGTGCACAATTATTAGGCAAGTTGTATTTTTGAAGATTAATTTTGTTTTTGTATTCATCTACAGTGCTCTTGGTCAATGCACAATGTTAATAAACCCTCAAACCTGAACATTTAAGGAGTAAAAGTGAAGTTTTGGTGAGAGAATATCTACATGTGCACCATTATTAGTCAACTATTAGTGTGCAGAATTATTATGCAACTAAATGAAAAACAAAGATTTTCCCATCTCACTTTATGGTATAATAAACAAACTAAAAATTTACAAATAAACATTTCTGAAATTTCAAAAAGAAAGCCTCACTGACCAACTCTCTTCTTTTTGATAACAGTCACAAGCCTCCCATTTACGTCCCATTTGCCCATACCAGTACCCCACCTCCACCTTGCTGGCGTCTGAGTCGAAGTGGAACTCTGTGTCCATTACTGATCCAACCACGGGGCCATCCATCTGGTCCGTCAAGAGTCACTCTCATCTCATCAGTCCACAAACCCTGATGCAGAAAAATTAGTCCATGCTTTCATCACCTCTAGGTTGGACTACTGTAATGCCTTACTGTCTGGCTGTTCAACCAGGTGCATAAACAAGCTTCAGCTAGTTAGCTATGACAGTTAGGCTGTCGTAGTTCAGAATGCAGCAGCGAGAGTCCTCACTAGAACCAGAAGATACGAGCACATCACCCCTATCTTATCTACACTTCATTGGCTCCCTGTGAAATTTCCCATTGATTTTAAAACACTACTTCTGACATTTAAAGCATTAAATGGTCCTGCGCCGAAGTATCTGAGTGAACTGCTAGTGCCTTATGATCTCCTATGCCTACTTCGATCAAAGGATGCAGGCTGCCTGTCAGTACTTCGTATCATAAAAACTACAGCTGGGGGCAGAGCCTTTTCTTACAAAGCCCCAAAGTTATGGAATAGCCTTCCAAATAGCGTCTCAGTATTTAAGTCTAGACTAAAAGCCTATTTATTTAGTCAAACTTTTTTGGACGTAGATTTGCCTTAGGCAAAGACTCGCGGACATAGAGCATTATGGTGAACTGGTATTGGTTTAGATGCTCTCTTCCCCACTCTCTCCCATTCTCTCTCTCTTTCCCTCTCCCTGTCTCTCTGTTGAGCTACACGTCGTTCCACCCTCTGACCTCTGAACCTGTTTTACTCGTCCTGGTGCCCCACTTCTGGTTGGAGATCTCGTTGCTTGGATGCCCCATGTGGCCGCTGTCGGATGCGTGTGGTGATTGGGGTTGGTTCCACGATACCATAAAGACGGTCCTGGCCTCGGCTGACGTAGGCAGCTGTTTTTCTGAGGTCTCGACTTAATGCTTAATGCTCAATAGTCCAGGACTGGAATTTCCTAAAAGTCTACCAGAGCCTCCAATAACTAACTGGACTCCACATTAACTTAAAGACATTAACTGTTATACTGGACTGCCTGCTACCTAACACATAGCATGTAATCACCCATATGAGGATGGGTTCCCTGTTGAGTCTGGTTCCTCTCAAGGTTTCTTCCTGTTGCCTTCTCAGGGAGTTTTTTCTTGCCACATTCACCCTTGTCTTGCTCATCAGTGACAATCTGATTATAATGATTCATACACATACACTGTTAATGTAAACTTCCATAGTTTCTTTGGTTGTGTAAAGCTGCTTTGTGACAATGTCAATTGTAAAAA